>NC_091420.1:4422764-4740264 GCF_032191515.1 Phaenicophaeus curvirostris | reverse complement strand
CCCTAACTTCTAGAGCTTCTCACGTCCCTTCTAAAAGCCCCTGGACCCTTCTAGAGCCCCCTGGGTCCCTTCTAAAAGTGCCAAGACCCTTCTAGAGCCCATCTGGACAATTCTAAAGGCCCCCAGATCCCTCTGGACCCCCCAGAGACCTTCTAAAGGCCCCTGGACCCTTCTAGAGCTTCTCACGTCCCTTCTAAAAGCCCCCAGACCCTTCTAGAGCCCCCCAGAGACATTATAAAGGCCCCTGGACCCTTCTAGAGCTTCTCATGACCCTTTTAAAAGCCCCCAGACCCATCTAGAGCCCCCCAGAGACATTCTAAAGGCACCTGGACCCTTCAAGAGCTTCTCACGCCCATTCTAAAAGAACCCAGACCCTTCTAGAGCCCCCCAGAGAGCTTCAAAAAGACCCTGAACCCTTCTAGAGCTTCTTAAATCCCTTCTAAAAGCCCCCAGACCCTTCTAGAGCCCCCCAGATCCAATCTAAAGATATCTAGAGCCCCCTGGGACCCCTTTACGGCCTTCTAAGACCCTTCTAGGACCACGAGGAGCCATCTAGAGCCCCCTGGGACCCCTTAAGGCCTTCTAGGACCCATCTAGGACCACGAGAATCCCTCTAGAGCCCCCTGGGACCTCTTTAGGGCCTTCTTGGACCCTTCTAGGGCCCCCCAGGGACCCTCTAGAACCCACTGGGACCCACTTAGGGCCTTCTAGGACCCTTCTAGGACCACGAGAAACCCTCTAGAGCCACCTGGGACTCCCGTAGGGCCTTCTAGGATCATTGTAAGCCCCCAGGGAACCCTCTAGAGCCCTCTGGGACCCTTCTAGGGCTTTCTAGGACCCTTTTAGAATCACCAGGAACCCTCTAGAGCACCCTGGGACCCTTCTAGGGCTTTCTTGGACACTTTTAGAGTCACCAGGAACCCTCTAGAGCCCCCTGGGACCCCTCTAGGACCACGAGAAACCCTCTAGAGCTCCCTGGGACCCACTTAGTGCCTTCTAGGACGCTTCTAGGGACACCAGAGACCCTCTAGAGCCCCCTGGGACACACTTAGGGCCTTCTAGGACCCTTCTAGGACCACGAGGAACCCTCTAGAGCCCCCTGAGACCCGCTTAGGACCTTCTAGGACCCTTCTAGGACCACGAGGAACCCTCTAGAGCCACCTAGGACCCCCTTAGGGCCTTCTAGAACCCTTCTTGGACCCCCAGGGACCCTCTAGAGCCCACTGGACCCCCTTAGGGCCTTCTAGGACCCTTCTAGGACCACGAGAAACAATCTAGAGCCCCCTGGGACCCCCTTAGGGCCAACTAGGACCAGTGTAAGACCCTGGGGAACCCTCTAGAGCCCCCTGGGTCCCCTTTAGGGCCTTCTAGGACCCTTCTAGGGACCCCAGGGACCCTCTAGAGCCCACTGGGACTGCCTTAGGGCCTACTAGGACCCTTCTAGGACTATGAGGAACCCTCTAGAGCCCCCTGGGACACACTTAGGGCCATCTAGGACCCTTCTAGGACCCACGGGAACCATATAGAGCCCCGTGGGACCCCCTTCGGGCCTTCTAGGACACTTCTAAGTCCTCCAGGGACCCTCTAGAGCCCCCTGGGACCACTTAGAGCCTTCTAGGACCCTTCTAGGACCTGTGGGTACCCTCTAGAGCCCCCTGGGACCCTTCTAGGGCTTTCTAGGACACGTCTAGAGTCACCAGAAACCCTCTAGAGATCCCTTGGACCCCTTAAGGGCCTGCTAGGACCCTTCTAGGACCACGAGAAAACTTCCAGAGCCCCCTGGGACCCCCTTAGGGCCTTCTAGGACCATGGTAAGACCCCGGGGAACCCTCCAGAGCACCCTGGGTCCTCTTTAGTGCCTTCTAGTACCCTTCTAGGGCCCGCAGAGACCTTCTAGAGCCCCCTGGTTACACTTTGAGCCTTCTAGAACCCTTCTAGGAGCCCCAGGAACCCTCTAGAGCTTCCTGAGAACCCCTTAGGGCCTTCTAGGACCCTTCTAGGACGGCGAGGAACCCTCTAGAGCCCTCTGGGACCTCCTTAGGGCCTTCTAGGGCCCTTCTAGTGCAGGCAGGGACCCTCTAGAGCCCCCTGGGACCCACTCAGGGCCTTCTAGGACCATTTTAAGACTCTCTGGAACCATCTAGAGCCCCCTGGGAAAACTTAGAGCATTCTAGGACCCTTCTAGGACCCCAGGAATATTCTAGAACCCCCTGGGACCACCTTAGGGCCTTCTAGTACCGTTCTAGGACCACCAGGAACCCTCTAGAGCCCCCTGTGACCCCCTTAGGGCCTTCTAGGACCCTTCTCGGACCACCAGGAACCCTCTAGAGCCCCCTGTGACACTCTTAGGGCCTTCTAGGACTCTTCTAGGACCACGAGGAAACCATCTAGAGCCCCCTGGGTCCCGCTTAGGGCCTTCTAGGACCATGGTAAGACCCCGGGGAACCCTCTAGAGCACCCTGGGTCCTCTATACAGCCTTCTAGGACCCTTCTAGGACCACCAGGATCCCTCTAGAGCCCCCTGGGACCCACTTAGGGCCATCTAGGGGTCTTCTAGGACCACGAGTAACCATCTAGAGACCCGTGGGATGACTTAAGGGCCTTCTAGGGGTCTTCTAGGGCCACGAGTAACCATCTAGAGACATGTGGGACCACTTAAGGGCCTTCTTGGACACTTCTTGGTCCACAAGAGACCCTCTAGAGCCCCCTGGGACCGCTTAGAGTCTTCTAGGTCCATTCTATGAGCCCCAGGAAACACATAGAGCCCCCTGGGACCCCTTTAGGGCCTTCTAGGACCCTTCTAGGACCACCAGGAGCCCTCTAGAGCCCCCTAGGACCCACTTAGGGCCTTCTAGGACTCTTCTAGTACCCCCAGGGACCCTCTAGAGCCCGCTGGGACCCTTTTAGGGCCTTCTAGGACCCTCCTAGGACCCACGGGTACCCTCTAGAGCCCTCTGGGACCCTTCTAGGGCTTTCTTGGACCCTTTTAGAATCACCAGGAACCCTCCAGAGTCCCCTGGGACCCTTCTAGGGCTTTCTAGGACACTTCTAGGACCACGAGGAACCCTCTAGAGCCCCCGGGACCATTTTAGGGCATTCTAGGACCCTTCTAGGGCCCCCAGGGACCCTCTAGAGCTCCCTGGGACCCACTTAGGGCCTTCTAATACCCTTCTAGGACCACCAGGAGCCCTCTAGAGCCCTCAGGGACACCTTTTTGCACATTCTAGGACACTTCTAGTGCCCCCAGAGACCCTCTAGAGCTCCCTGGGAGTCTTTAGGGCCTACTAGGACCCTTCTAGGATCACCAGGAACCCTCTAGAGCCCTCTGGGACCCCCTTAGGGCATTCTAGGACCCTTCTAGGACCACGAGGAACCCTCTAGAGCCACCTGGGACCCCCTTAGGGCATTCTAGGACCCTTCTAGTGCCCCCAGGGACACTCTAGAGCCCCCTGGGACTCTTTAGGTCCTAGTAGGAGCCTTCTAGGACCACGAGAAATCCTCTAGAGCCCCCTGGGACCTCCTTAGGTCCTTCTAGGACCGTTCTAGGGTCACCAGGAACCCTCTAGAGCCCTCTGGGACCCACTTAGGGCCTTCTAGGACCCTTCTAGGACCACGAGGAACTCTCTAGAGCCCCCTGAGACTTGCTTAAGGCCTTCTAGGACTCTTCTAGGACCACGAGAAACCATCTAGAGCCCCCTGGGACCCACTTAGGGCATTCTAGGTTCATTTTAAGACCCTGGGAAACCCTCTAGAGCCTCGTGGTACCACTTAGAGCCTTGTAGGACCCTTCTAGGACCAGAAGGAACCCTCTAGAGCCCTCTGGGACCCACTTAAGGCCTTCTAGGACAATTCTAGCGCCCCCAGGGACCCTCTAGAGCCCCCTGGGACACACTTAGGGCCTTCTAGGACCCTTCTAGGACACAGGGAACCCTCAAGAGCCCCCTGGGACCCCCTTAGGGCTTTCTAGGGCCATGGTAAGACCCTGGGGAACCCTCCAGAGCACCCTGGGTCCTCTTTAGTGCCTTCTAGTACCCTTCTAGGGCTCCCAGGGACCTTCTAGAGCCCCCTGGTTACCCTTTGAGCCTTCTAGAACCCTTCTAGGAGCCCCAGGAACCCTCTAGAGCCCGCTGGGACCCCCTTAGGGCCTTCTAGGACCCTTCTAGGACCACAAGGAACCCTCTAGAGCCCCCTGGGACCCCTTTAGGGCCTTCTAGGACAATTCTAGGGCCGCCAGGGTCCGTCTAGAGCCCCCTGGGACCCCTTTAGGGCCTTCTAGGACCCTTCTAGGACCACCAGGAGCCCTCTAGAGCCCCCTAGGACCCACTTAGGGCCTTCTAGGACTCTTCTAGTACCCCCAGGGACCCTCTAGAGCCCGCTGGGACCCCTTTAGGGCCTTCTAGGACAATTCTAGGGCCGCCAGGGTCCCTCTAGAGCCCCCTGGGACCCCTTTAGGGCCTTCTAGGACACTTCTAGGGCCACCAGGAGCCCTCTAGAGCCCCCTAGGACCCACTTAGGGCCTTCTAGGACTCTTCTAGTACCCCCAGGGACCCTCTAGAGCCCCCTGGGACCCTTTTAGGGCCTTCTAGGACCCTCCTAGGACCCACGGGTACCCTCTAGAGCCCTCTGGGACCCTTCTAGGCCTTTCTTGGACCCTTTTAGAATCACCAGGAACACTCCAGAGTCCCCTGGGACCCTTCTAGGGCTTTCTAGGACCCTTCTAGGACCACGAGGAACCCTCTAGAGCCCCCTGGGACCATTTTAGGGCCTTCTAGGACCCTTCTAGGACCACGAGAAACCATCTATATCTCTCTGGGACCCCTTTAGGGCGTTCTAGGACTCTTCTAGGGTCCCCAGAGACCGTCTAGAGCCCCCTGGGATGACTTAGAGCCTTCGAGGACCCTTCAAGGACCACGAGGAACCCTCTAGAGCCCACTGGGACCCCTTTAGGGCCTTCTAGGACAATTCTAGGGCCGCCAGGGACCCTCTAGAGCCCCCTGGGACCCTTTTAGGGCCTTCTAGGACCCTCCTAGTACCCACGGGTACCCTCTAGAGCCCTCTGGGACCCTTCTAGGCCTTTCTTGGACCCTTTTAGAATCACCAGGAACCCTCCAGAGTCCCCTGGGACCCTTCTAGGGCTTTCTAGGACCCTTCTAGGACCACGAGGAACCCTCTAGAGCCCCCGGGACCATTTTAGGGCCTTCTAGGACCCTTCTAGGACCACGAGAAACCATCTATAGCTCTCTGGGACCCCTTTAGGGCACTCTAGGACTCTTCTAGTGTCCCCAGAGACCGTCTAGAGCCCCCTGGGATGCCTTAGAGCCTTCGAGGACCCTTCTAGGACCACGAGGAACCCTCTAGAGACCCCTGGGACCCCCTTAGGGCATTCTAGGACCCTTCTAGGGCCCCCAGGGACCCTCTAGAGCCCCCTGGGACCCACTTAGGGCCTTCTAAGACCCTTCTAGGACCACCAGGAGCCCTCTATAGCCCTCTGGGACACCTTTTTGCACATTCTAGGACACATCTAGTGTCCCCAGAGACCCTCTAGAGCTCCCTGGGAGTCTTTAGGGCCTACTAGGACCCTTCTAGGATCACCAGGAACCCTCTAGAGCCCTCTGGGACCCACTTAGGGCCTTCTAGGACCCTTCTAGGACCACGAGGAACCCTCTAGAGCCCCCTGGGACTTGCTTAAGGCCTTCTAGAACCCTTCTAGGACCAGGAGAAACACTCTACAGCCCCCTGGGACTCTTTTAGGGCCTTCTAGGATCATTATAAGACCCTGGGGAACCCTCAAGAGCCTCGTGGGACCCCTTAGAGCCTTCTAGGACCCTTCTAGGACCACGAGGATCCCTCTAGAGCCCCCTGGGACACCTTAGGGCCTTCTAGGGCTCTTCTAGCGCCCCCAGTGACCCTCTAGACCCCCCTGGAACTTGCTTAAGTCCTTCTAGAACCCTTCTAGGGCCACGAGGAACCCTCTAGAGCCCCCTGGGACCCCCTTAGGGCCTTCTAGGTCCATGGTAAAACCCCGGGGAACCCTCTAGAGCACCCTGGGTCCTATTTAAGGCCTTCTAGTACACTTCTAGGGCCCCCAGGGACCTTCTAGAGCCCCCTGGGTCCACTTAGGGCCTTTTAGGACCATTCTAGGACCAGGAGGAACCATCTAGAGCCCTCTGAGAACCCCTTAGGGCCTTCTAGGACCATTTTAAGTCTCCGGGGAACCATCTAGAGGCCCCTGAGACCCCTTAGAACACTCTAGGACCCTTCTATGACCACGAGGAACCTTCTAAAACCACCTGGAACCCCCTTAGGGCCGTCTAGGACCCTTCTAGACCCCCCAATAACCCTCTAGATAGCTCTGGGACCCCCTTAGGGCCTTCTAGCACCCTTCTAGGACCACAAGGATCTCTCTAGAGCCCACTGGGACCCCCTGAAGAATTTCAAGGACCCTTCTAGGACCACAAGAAACCATCTAGAACCCCTTGGGACTCACATAGGGCCTTCTAGGATCATTGTAAGACCCTGGGGAACCATCTAGAGCGTCGTGGGACCACTTAGAGCCTTCTAGGACGATTCTAGTACCACGAGGAACCCTCTAGAGCCCCCTGGGACCCATTTAGGGCCTTCTAGGACCCTTCTAGGACCACGAGGAACCCTCTAGAGCCCCCTGGGACCCCCTTAGGGCCTTCTAGGACAATTCTAGCGCCCCCAGGTACCCTCTAGAGCCCCCTGGGACACACTTAGGGCCTTCTAGGACCCTTCTAGGACACAGGGAACCCTCAAGAGCCCCCTGGGACCCCCTTAGGGCTTTCTAGGGCCATGGTAAGACCCTGGGGAACCCTCCAGAGCACCCTGGGTCCTCTTTAGTGCCTTCTAGTACCCTTCTAGGGCCCCCAGGGACCTTCTAGAGCCCCCTGGTTACCCTTTGAGCCTTCTAGAACCCTTCTAGGAGCCCCAGGAACCCTCTAGAGCCCGCTGGGACCCCCTTAGGGCCTTCTAGGACCCTTCTAGGACCACAAGGAACCCTCTAGAGCCGCCAGGGACCCCTTTAGGGCCTTCTAGGACAATTCTAGGGCCGCCAGGGTCCGTCTAGAGCCCCCGGGACCATTTTAGGGCCTTCTAGGACCCTTCTAGGACCACCAGGAGCCCTCTAGAGCCCACTGGGACCCCTTTAGGGCCTTCTAGGACAATTCTAGGGCCGCCAGGGACCCTCTAGAGCCCCCTGGGACCCTTTTAGGGCCTTCTAGGACCCTCCTAGTACCCACGGGTACCCTCTAGAGCCCTCTGGGACCCTTCTAGGCCTTTCTTGGACCCTTTTAGAATCACCAGGAACCCTCCAGAGTACCCTGGGACCCTTCTAGGGCTTTCTAGGACCCTTCTAGGACCACGAGGAACCCTCTAGAGCCCCCGGGACCATTTTAGGGCCTTCTAGGACCCTTCTAGGACCACGAGAAACCATCTATAGCTCTCTGGGACCCCTTTAGGGCGTTCTAGGACTCTTCTAGGGTCCCCAGAGACCGTCTAGAGCCCCCTGGGGTGCCTTAGAGCCTTCGAGGACCCTTCTAGGACCACGAGGAACCCTCTAGAGCCCCCTGGGACCCCCTTAGGGCATTCTAGGACCCTTCTAGGGCCCCCAGGGACCCTCTAGAGCCCCCTGGGACCCACTTAGGGCCTTCTAAGACCCTTCTAGGACCACCAGGAGCCCTCTATAGCCCTCTGGGACACCTTTTTGCACATTCTAGGACACATCTAGTGCCCCCAGAGACCCTCTAGAGCTCCCTGGGAGTCTTTAGGGCCTACTAGGACCCTTCTAGGATCACCAGGAACCCTCTAGAGCCCTCTGGGACCCACTTAGGGCCTTCTAGGACCCTTCTAGGACCACGAGGAACCCTCTAGAGCCCCCTGGGACTTGCTTAAGGCCTTCTAGAACCCTTCTAGGACCAGGAGAAACACTCTACAGCCCCCTGGGACTCTTTTAGGGCCTTCTAGGATCATTATAAGACCCTGGGGAACCCTCAAGAGCCTCGTGGGACCCCTTAGTGCCTTCTAGGACCCTTCTAGGACCACGAGGATCCCTCTAGAGCCCCCTGGGACACCTTAGGGCCTTCTAGGGCTCTTCTAGCGCCCCCAGTGACCCTCTAGACCCCCCTGGAACTTGCTTAAGTCCTTCTAGAACCCTTCTAGGGCCACGAGGAACCCTCTAGAGCCCCCTGGGACCCCCTTAGGGCCTTCTAGGTCCATGGTAAAACCCCGGGGAACCCTCTAGAGCACCCTGGGTCCTATTTAAGGCCTTCTAGTACACTTCTAGGGCCCCCAGGGACCTTCTAGAGCCCCCTGGGTCCACTTAGGGCCTTTTAGGACCATTCTAGGACCAGGAGGAACCATCTAGAGCCCTCTGAGAACCCCTTAGGGCCTTCTAGGACCATTTTAAGTCTCCGGGGAACCATCTAGAGGCCCCTGAGACCCCTTAGAACACTCTAGGACCCTTCTATGACCACGAGGAACCTTCTAGAACCTCCTGGGACCCACTTAGGGCCGTCTAGGACCCTTCTAGACCCCCCAATAACCCTCTAGATAGCTCTGGGACCCCCTTAGGGCCTTCTAGCACTCTTCTAGGACCACAAGGATCTCTCTAGAGCCCACTGGGACCCCCTTAAGAACTTCAAGGACCCTTCTAGGACCACAAGAAACCATCTAGGACCCCTTGGGACTCACATAGGGCCTTCTAGGATCATTGTAAGACCCTGGGGAACCATTTAGAGCGTCGTGGGACCACTTAGAGCCTTCTAGGACGATTCTAGTACCACAAGGAACCCTCTAGAGCCCCCTGGGACCCATTTAGGGCCTTCTAGGACCCTTCTAGGACCACGAGGAACCCTCTAGAGCCCCCTGGGACACCCTTAGGGCCTTCTAGGACAATTCTAGCGCCCCCAGGTACCCTCTAGAGCCCCCTGGGACACACTTAGGGCCTTCTAGGACCCTTCTAGGACACAGGGAACCCTCAAGAGCCCCCTGGGACCCCCTTAGGGCTTTCTAGGGCCATGGTAAGACCCTGGGGAACCCTCCAGAGCACCCTGGGTCCTCTTTAGTGCCTTCTAGTACCCTTCTAGGGCCCCCAGGGACCTTCTAGAGCCCCCTGGTTACCCTTTGAGCCTTCTAGAACCCTCCTAGGAGCCCCAGGAACCCTCTAGAGCCCGCTGGGACCCCCTTAGGGCCTTCTAGGACCCTTCTAGGACCACAAGGAACCCTCTAGAGCCGCCAGGGACCCCCTTAGGGCCTTCTAGGACAATTCTAGGGCCGCCAGGGTCCGTCTAGAGCCCCCGGGACCATTTTAGGGCCTTCTAGGACCCTTCTAGGACCACCAGGAGCCCTCTAGAGCCCCCTAGGACTCACTTAGGGCCTTCTAGGACTCTTCTAGCGTCCCCAGAGACAGTCTAGAGCCCCCTGGGATGCCTTAGAGCCTTCGAGGACCCTTCTAGGACCACGAGGAACCCTCTAGAGCCCCCTGGGACCCCCTTAGGGCATTCTAGGACCCTTCTAGGTCCCCCAGGGACCCTCTAGAGCCCCCTGGGACCCACTTAGGGCCTTCTAAGACCCTTCTAGGACCACCAGGAGCCCTCTATAGCCCTCTGGGACACCTTTTTGCACATTCTAGGACACTTCTAGTGCCCCCAGAGACCCTCTAGAGCTCCCTGGGAGTCTTTAGGGCCTACTAGGACCCTTCTAGGATCACCAGGAACCCTCTAGAGCCCTCTGGGACCCACTTAGGGCCTTCTAGGACCCTTCTAGGACCACGAGGAACCCTCTAGAGCCCCCTGGGACTTGCTTAAGGCCTTCTAGAACCCTTCTAGGACCAGGAGAAACACTCTACAGCCCCCTGGGACTCCCTTAGGGCCTTCTAGGATCATTGTAAGACCCTGGGGAACCCTCAAGAGCCTCGTGGGACCCCTTAGAGCCTTCTAGGACCCTTCTAGGACCACGAGGATCCCTCTAGAGCCCCCTGGGACACCTTAGGGCCTTCTAGGGTTCTTCTAGCGCCCCCAGTGACCCTCTAGACCCCCCTGGAACTTGCTTAAGTCCTTCTAGAACCCTTCTAGGGCCACGAGGAACCCTCTAGAGCCCCCTGGGACCCCCTTAGGGCCTTCTAGGTCCATGGTAAAACCCCGGGGAACCCTCTAGAGCACCCTGGGTCCTATTTAAGGCCTTCTAGTACACTTCTAGGGCCCCCAGGGACCTTCTAGAGCCCCCTGGGTCAACTTAGGGCCTTTTAGGACCATTCTAGGACCAGGAGGAACCATCTAGAGCCCTCTGAGAACCCCTTAGGGCCTTCTAGGACCATTTTAAGTCTCCGGGGAACAATCTAGAGGCCCCTGAGACCCCTTAGAACATTCTAGGACCCTTCTATGACCACGAGGAACCTTCTAGAACCACCTGGGACCCCCTTAGGGCCGTCTAGGACCCTTCTCGGACCACCAGGAACCCTCTAGAGCCCCCTGGGACTTGCTTAAGGCCTTCTAGGACTCTTCTAGGACCACGAGGAAACCAGATAGAGCCCCCTGGGACCAACTTAGGGCCTTCTAGGACCATGGTAAGACCCCGGGAAACCCTCTAGAGCACCCTGCGTCCTCCTTAGGGCCTTCTAGTACACTTCTAGGGACCCAGGGACTTTCTAGAGCCCCCTGGTTCCCTTTAGAGCCTTCTAGAACCCTTCTAGGAGCCCCAGGAACCATCTAGAGCCCTCTGGGACCCCCTTAGGGCCTTCTAGGACCCTTCTAGGACCACCAAGAACCCTCTAGAGCCCTCTGGGACCCCCTTAGGTCCTTCTAGGACCCTTCTAGACCCCCCAATAACCCTCTAGATCCCTCTGGGACCCCCTTAGGGCCTTCTAGCACCCTTCTAGGACCACGAGGAACTCTCTAGAGCCCACTGGGACCCCCTGAAGAACTTCAAGGACCCTTCTAGGACCACAAGAAACCATCTAGAACCCCTTGGGACTCACACAGGGCCTTCTAGGATCATTGTAAGTCCCTGGGGAACCATCTAGAGCGTCGTGGGACCACTTAGAGCCTTCTAGGACGATTCTAGTACCACGAGGAACCCTCTAGAGCCCCCTGGGACCCCTTTAGGGCCTTCTAGGACCCTTCTAGGACCACGAGGAACCCTCTAGAGCCCCATGGGACCCCCTTAGGGCCTTCTAGGACAATTCTAGCGCCCCCAGGTACCCTCTAGAGCCCCCTGGGACCCTTTTAGGGCCTTCTGGGACCCTCCTAGGACCCACGGGTACCCTCTAGAGCCCTCTGGGACCCTTCTAGGCCTTTCTTGGACCCTTTTAGAATCACCAGGAACCCTCTAGAGCCCCCGGGACCCTTCTAGGGCCTTCTAGGACCCTTCTAGGACCACGAGAAACCATCTATAGCTCTCTGGGACCCCTTTAGGGCGTTCTAGGACTCTTCTAAGGTCCCCAGAGACCGTCTAGAGCCCCCTGGGATGCCTTAGAGCCTTCGAGGACCCTTCTAGGACCACAAGGAACCCTCTAGAATCCCCTGGGCCCCCCTTAGGGCATTCTAGGACCCTTCTAGGACCACGAGGAACCCTCTAGAGCCCTCTGGGACCCCCTTAGGGCTTTCTAAGACCCTTCTAGGACCACCAGGAGCCCTCTATAGCCCTCTGGGACACCTTTTTGCACATTCTAGGACACTTCTAGTGCCCCCAGGGACACTCTAGAGCCCCCTGGGACTACTTAGAGCCTACTAGGACCCTTCTAGGACCACGAGGAACTCTCTAGAGCCCCCTGAGACTTGCTTAAGGCCTTCTAGGACTCTTCTAGGACCACGAGAAACCATCTAGAGCCCCCTGGGACCCACTTAGGGCATTCTAGGTTCATTTTAAGACCCTGGGGAACCCTCTAGAGCCTCGTGGTACCACTTAGAGCCTTGTAGGACCCTTCTAGGACCAGAAGGAACCCTCTAGAGCCCTCTGGGACCCCCTTAGGGCCTTCTAGGACAATTCTAGCGCCCCCAGGGACCCTCTAGAGCCCCCTGGGACACACTTAGGGCCTTCTAGGACCCTTCTAGGACACAGGGAACCCTCAAGAGCCCCCTGGGACCCCCTTAGGGCTTTCTAGGGCCATGGTAAGACCCTGGGGAACCCTCCAGAGCACCCTGGGTCCTCTTTAGTGCCTTCTAGTACCCTTCTAGGGCCCCCAGGGACCTTCTAGAGCCCCCTGGTTACACTTTGAGCCTTCTAGAACCCTTCTAGGAGCCCCAGGAACCCTCTAGAGCCCGCTGGGACCCACTTAGGGCCTTCTAGGACCCTTCTAGGACCACAAGGAACCCTCTAGAGCCCCCTGGGACCCCTTTAGGGCCTTCTAGGACAATTCTAGGGCCGCCAGGGTCCCTCTAGAGCCCCCTGGGACCCCTTTAGGGCCTTCTAGGACCCTTCTAGGACCACCAGGAGCCCTCTAGAGCCCCCTAGGACCCACTTAGGGCCTTCTAGGACTCTTCTAGTACCCCCAGGGACCCTCTAGAGCCCCCTGGGACCCTTTTAGGGCCTTCTAGGACCCTCCTAGGACCCACGGGTACCCTCTAGAGCCCTCTGGGACCCTTCTAGGCCTTTCTTGGACCCTTTTAGCATCACCAGGAACGCTCTAGAGCCCCCGGGACCCTTCTAGGGCCTTCTAGGACCCTTCTAGGACCACGAGAAACCATCTATAGCACTCTGGGACCCCTTTAGGGCGTTCTAGGACTCTTCTAGGGTCCCCAGAGACCGTCTAGAGCCCCCTGGGATGCCTTAGAGCCTTCGAGGACCCTTCTAGGACCACGAGGAACCCTCTAGAGCCCCCTGGGACCCCCTTAGGGAATTCTAGGACCCTTCTAGGGCCCCCAGGGACCCTCTAGAGCCCCCTGGGACCCACTTAGGGCCTTCTAAGACCCTTCTAGGACCACCAGGAGCCCTCTATAGCCCTCTGGGACACCTTTTTGCACATTCTAGGACACTTCTAGTGCCCCCAGAGACCCTCTAGAGCTCCCTGGGAGTCTTTAGGGCCTACTAGGACCCTTCTAGGATCACCAGGAACCCTCTAGAGCCCTCTGGGACCCACTTAGGGCCTTCTAGGACCCTTCTAGGACCACGAGGAACCCTCTAGAGCCCCCTGGGACCCCCTTAGGGCATTCTAGGACCCTTCTAGGGCCCCCAGGGACCCTCTAGAGCCCCCTGGGACCCCCTTAGGGCTTTCTAAGACCCTTCTAGGACCACCAGGAGCCCTCTATAGCCCTCTGGGACCCTCTTTGCGCCTTCTAGGACCCTTCTAGTGCCCCCAGGGACACTCTAGAGCCCCCTGGGACTCCTTAGGGCCTACTAGGACCCTTCTAGGACCACGAGAAACCCTCTAGAGCCCCCTGGGACCTCCTTAGGTCCTTCTAGGACCGTTCTAAGGTCACCAGGAACCCTCTAGAGCCCTCTGGGACCCACTTAGGGCCTTCTAGGACCCTTCTAGGACCACGAGGAACTCTCTAGAGCCCCCTGGGACTTGCTTAAGGCCTTCTAAGACTCTTCTAGGACCACGAGAAACCATCTAGAGCCCCCTGGGACCCACTTAGGGCATTCTAGGTTCATTTTAAGACCCTGGGGAACCCTCTAGAGCCTCGTGGTACCACTTAGAGCCTTGTAGGACTCTTCTAGGACCAGAAGGAACCCTCTAGAGCCCCCTGGGACCCCCTTAGGGCCTTCTAGGACAATTCTAGCGCCCCCAGGGACCCTCTAGAGCCCCCTGGGACACACTTAGGGCCTTCTAGGACCCTTCTAGGACACAGGGAACCCTCAAGAGCCCCCTGGGACCCCCTTAGGGCTTTCTAGGGCCATGGTAAGACCCTGGGGAACCCTCCAGAGCACCCTGGGTCCTCTTTAGTGCCTTCTAGTACCCTTCTAGGGCCCCCAGGGACCTTCTAGAGCCCCCTGGTTACCCTTTGAGCCTTCTAGAACCCTTCTAGGAGCCCCAGGAACCCTCTAGAGCCCGCTGGGACCCCCTTAGGGCCTTCTAGGACCCTTCTAGGACCACAAGGAACCCTCTAGAACCCCCTGGGACCCCTTTAGGGCCTTCTAGGACAATTCTAGGGCCGCCAGGGTCCGTCTAGAGCCCCCTGGGACCCCTTTAGGGCCTTCTAGGACCACCAGGAGCCCTCTAGAGCCCGCTGGGACCCACTTAGGGCCTTCTAGGACCCTTCTAGGACCACAAGGAACCCTCTAGAGCCCCCTGGGACCCCTTTAGGGCCTTCTAGGACAATTCTAGGGCCGCCAGGGTCCGTCTAGAGCCCCCTGGGACCCCTTTAGGGCCTTCTAGGACACTTCTAGGACCACCAGGAGCCCTCTAGAGCCCCCTAGGACCCACTTAGGGCCGTCTAGGACTCTTCTAGTACCCCCAGGGACCCTCTAGAGCCCCCTGGGACCCTTTTAGGGCCTTCGAGGACCCTCCTAGGACCCACGGGTACCCTCTAGAGACCCCTGGGACCCACTTAGGGCCTTCTAAGACCCTTCTAGGACCACCAGGAACCCTCCAGAATCCCCTGGGACCCTTCTAGGGCTTTCTAGGACCCTTCTAGGACCACGAGGAACCCTCTAGAGCCCCCGGGACCCTTCTAGGGCCTTCTAGGACCCTTCTAGGACCACGAGAAACCATCTATAGCTCTCTGGGACCCCTTTAGGGCGTTCTAGGACTCTTCTAGGGTCCCCAGAGACCGTCTAGAGCCCCCTGGGATGCCTTAGAGCCTTCGAGGACCCTTCTAGGACCACGAGGAACCCTCTAGAGCCCCCTGGGACCCCCTTAGGGCATTCTAGGACCCTTCTAGGGCCCCCAGGGACCCTCTAGAGACCCCTGGGACCCACTTAGGGCCTTCTAAGACCCTTCTAGGACCACCAGGAGCCCTCTATAGCCCTCTGGGACACCTTTTTGCACATTCTAGGACACTTCTAGTGCCCCCAGAGACCCTCTAGAGCTCCCTGGGAGTCTTTAGGGCCTACTAGGACCCTTCTAGGATCACCAGGAACCCTCTAGAGCCCTCTGGGACCCACTTAGGGCCTTCTAGGACCCTTCTAGGACCACGAGGAACCCTCTAGAGCCCCCTGGGACCCCCTTAGGGCATTCTAGGACCCTTCTAGGGCCCCCAGGGACCCTCTAGAGCCCCCTGGGACCCCCTTAGGGCTTTCTAAGACCCTTCTAGGACCACCAGGAGCCCTCTATAGCCCTCTGGGACCCTCTTTGACCCTTCTAGGACCCTTCTAGTGCCCCAGGGACGCTCTAGAGCCCCCTGGGACTCTTTAGGGCCTACTAGGACCCTTCTAGGACCACGAGAAATCCTCTAGAGCCCCCTGGGACCTCCTTAGGTCCTTCTAGGACCGTTCTAGGGTCACCAGGAACCCTCTAGAGCCCTCTGGGACCCACTTAGGGCCTTCTAGGACCCTTCTAGGACCACGAGGAACTCTCTAGAGTCCCCTGAGACTTGCTTAAGGCCTTCTAGGACTCTTCTAGGACCACGAGAAACCATCTAGAGCCCCCTGGGACCCACTTAGGGCATTCTAGGTTCATTTTAAGACCCTGGGGAACCCTCTAGAGCCTCGTGGTACCACTTAGAGCCTTGTAGGACTCTTCTAGGACCAGAAGGAACCCTCTAGAGCCCCCTGGGACCCCCTTAGGGCCTTCTAGGACAATTCTAGCGCCCCCAGGGACCCTCTAGAGCCCCCTGGGACACACTTAGGGCCTTCTAGAACCCTTCTAGGACACAGGGAACCCTCAAGAGCCCCCTGGGACCCCCTTAGGGCTTTCTAGGGCCATGGTAAGACCCTGGGGAACCCTCCAGAGCACCCTGGGTCCTCTTTAGTGCCTTCTAGTACCCTTCTAGGGCCCCCAGGGACCTTCTAGAGCCCCCTGGTTACCCTTTGAGCCTTCTAGAACCCTTCTAGGAGCCCCAGGAACCCTCTAGAGCCCGCTGGGACCCCCTTAGGGCCTTCTAGGACCCTTCTAGGACCACAAGGAACCCTCTAGAGCCCCCTGGGACCCCTTTAGGGCCTTCTAGGACAATTCTAGGGCCGCCAGGGTCCGTCTAGAGCCCCCTGGGACCCCTTTAGGGCCTTCTAGGACCCTTCTAGGACCACCAGGAGCCCTCTAGAGCCCCCTAGGACCCACTTAGGGCCTTCTAGGACTCTTCTAGTACCCCCAGGGACCCTCTAGAGCCCCCTGGGACCCTTTTAGGGCCTTCTAGGACCCTCCTAGGACCCACGGGTACCCTCTAGAGCCCTCTGGGACCCTTCTAGGCCTTTCTTGGACCCTTTTAGCATCACCAGGAACGCTCTAAAGCCCCCGGGACCCTTCTAGGGCCTTCTAGGACCCTTCTAGGACCACGAGAAACCATCTATAGCTCTCTGGGACCCCTTTAGGGCGTTCTAGGACTCTTCTAGGGTCCCCAGAGACCGTCTAGAGCCCCCTGGGATGCCTTAGAGCCTTCGAGGACCCTTCTAGGACCACGAGGAACCCTCTAGAGCCCCCTGGGACCCCCTTAGGGCATTCTAGGACCCTTCTAGGGCCCCCAGGGACCCTCTAGAGCCCCCTGGGACCCACTTAGGGCCTTCTAAGACCCTTCTAGGACCACCAGGAGCCCTCTATAGCCCTCTGGGACACCTTTTTGCACATTCTAGGACACTTCTAGTGCCCCCAGAGACCCTCTAGAGCTCCCTGGGAGTCTTTAGGGCCTACTAGGACCCTTCTAGGATCACCAGGAACCCTCTAGAGCCCTCTGGGACCCACTTAGGGCCTTCTAGGACCCTTCTAGGACCACGAGGAACCCTCTAGAGCCCCCTGGGACCCCCTTAGGGCATTCTAGGACCCTTCTAGGGCCCCCAGGGACCCTCTAGAGCCCCCTGGGACCCCCTTAGGGCTTTCTAAGACCCTTCTAGGACCACCAGGAGCCCTCTATAGCCCTCTGGGACCCTCTTTGCGCCTTCTAGGACCCTTCTAGTGCCCCCAGGGACACTCTAGAGCCCCCTGGGACTCCTTAGGGCCTACTAGGACCCTTCTAGGACCACGAGAAACCCTCTAGAGCCCCCTGGGACCTCCTTAGGTCCTTCTAGGACCGTTCTAAGGTCACCAGGAACCCTCTAGAGCCCTCTGGGACCCACTTAGGGCCTTCTAGGACCCTTCTAGGACCACGAGGAACTCTCTAGAGCCCCCTGGGACTTGCTTAAGGCCTTCTAAGACTCTTCTAGGACCACGAGAAACCATCTAGAGCCCCCTGGGACCCACTTAGGGCATTCTAGGTTCATTTTAAGACCCTGGGGAACCCTCTAGAGCCTCGTGGTACCACTTAGAGCCTTGTAGGACTCTTCTAGGACCAGAAGGAACCCTCTAGAGCCCCCTGGGACCCCCTTAGGGCCTTCTAGGACAATTCTAGCGCCCCCAGGGACCCTCTAGAGCCCCCTGGGACAAACTTAGGGCCTTCTAGGACCCTTCTAGGACACAGGGAACCCTCAAGAGCCCCCTGGCACCCCCTTAGGGCTTTCTAGGGCCATGGTAAGACCCTGGGGAACCCTCCAGAGCACCCTGGGTCCTCTTTAGTGCCTTCTAGTACCCTTCTAGGGCCCCCAGGGACCTTCTAGAGCCCCCTGGTTACCCTTTGAGCCTTCTAGAACCCTTCTAGGAGCCCCAGGAACCCTCTAGAGCCCGCTGGGACCCCCTTAGGGCCTTCTAGGACCCTTCTAGGACCACAAGGAACCCTCTAGAACCCCCTGGGACCCATTTAGGGCCTTCTAGGACAATTCTAGGGCCGCCAGGGTCCGTCTAGAGCCCCCTGGGACCTCTTTAGGGCCTTCTAGGACCACCAGGAGCCATCTAGAGCCCGCTGGGACCCACTTAGGGCCTTCTAGGACCCTTCTAGGACCACAAGGAACCCTCTAGAGCCCCCTGGGACCCCTTTAGGGCCTTCTAGGACAATTCTAGGGCCACCAGGGTCCGTCTAGAGCCCCCTGGGACCCCTTTAGGGCCTTCTAGGACAATTCTAGCGCCCCCAGGGACCCTCTAGAGCCCCCTGGGACACACTTAGGGCCTTCTAGGACCCTTCTAGGACACAGGGAACCCTCAAGAGCCCCCTGGGACCCCCTTAGGGCTTTCTAGGGCCATGGTAAGACCCTGGGGAACCCTCCAGAGCACCCTGGGTCCTCTTTAGTGCCTTCTAGTACCCTTCTAGGGCCCCCAGGGACCTTCTAGAGCCCCCTGGTTACCCTTTGAGCCTTCTAGAACCCTTCTAGGAGCCCCAGGAACCCTCTAGAGCCCGCTGGGACCCCCTTAGGGCCTTCTAGGACCCTTCTAGGACCACAAGGAACCCTCTAGAACCCCCTGGGACCCATTTAGGGCCTTCTAGGACAATTCTAGGGCCGCCAGGGTCCGTCTAGAGCCCCCTGGGACCCCTTTAGGGCCTTCTAGGACCACCAGGAGCCCTCTAGAGCCCGCTGGGACCCACTTAGGGCCTTCTAGGACCCTTCTAGGACCACAAGGAACCCTCTAGAGCCCCCTGGGACCCCTTTAGGGCCTTCTAGGACAATTCTAGGGCCACCAGGGTCCGTCTAGAGCCCCCTGGGACCCCTTTAGGGCCTTCTAGGACACTTCTAGGACCACCAGGAGCCCTCTAGAGCCCCCTAGGACCCACTTAGGGCCTTCTAGGACTCTTCTAGTACCCCCAGGGACCCTCTAGAGCCCCCTGGGACCCTTTTAGGGCCTTCTAGGCCCCTCCTAGGACCCACGGGTACCCTCTAGAGCCCTCTGGGACCCTTCTAGGCCTTTCTTGGACCCTTTTAGAATCACCAGGAACCCTCCAGAGTCCCCTGGGACCCTTCTAGGACTTTCTAGGACCCTTCTAGGACCACGAGGAACCCTCTAGAGCCCCCGGGACCATTTTAGGGCCTTCTAGGACCCTTCTAGGACCACGAGAAACCATCTACAGCTCTCTGGGACCCCTTTAGGGCGTTCTAGGACTCTTCTAGGGTCCCCAGAGACCGTCTAGAGCCCCCTGGGATGCCTTAGAGCCTTCGAGGACCCTTCTAGGACCACGAGGAACCCTCTAGAGCCCCCTGGGACCCCCTTAGGGCATTCTAGGACCCTTCTAGGGCCCCCAGGGACCCTCTAGAGCCCCCTGGGACCCCCTTAGGGCTTTCTAAGACCCTTCTAGGACCACCAGGAGCCCTCTATAGCCCTCTGGGACCCTCTTTGCGCCTTCTAGGACCCTTCTAGTGCCCCCAGGGACACTCTAGAGCCCCCTGGGACTCCTTAGAGCCTACTAGGACCCTTCTAGGACCACGAGAAACCCTCTAGAGCCCCCTGGGACCTTCTTAGGTCCTTCGAGGACCGTTCTAGGGTCACCAGGAACCCTCTAGAGCCCTCTGGGACCCACTTAGGGCCTTCTAGGACCCTTCTAGGACCACGAGGAACTCTCTAGAGCCCCCTGAGACTTGCTTAAGGCCTTCTAGGACTCTTCTAGGACCACGAGAAACCATCTAGAGCCCCCTGGGACGCACTTAGGGCATTCTAGGTTCATTTTAAGACCCTGGGGAACCCTCTAGAGCCTCGTGGTACCACTTAGAGCCTTGTAGGTCCCTTCTAGGACCAGAAGGAACCCTCTAGAGCCCTCTGGGACCCCCTTAGGGCCTTCTAGGACAATTCAAGCGCCCCCAGGGACCCTCTAGAGCCCCCTGGGACACACTTAGGGCCTTCTAGGACCCTTCTAGGACACAGGGAACCCTCAAGAGCCCCCTGGGACCCCCTTAGGGCTTTCTAGGGCCATGGTAAGACCCTGGGGAACCCTCCAGAGCACCCTGGGTCCTCTTTAGTGCCTTCTAGTATTCTTCTAGGGCCGCCAGGGTCCGTCTAGAGCCCCCTGGGACCCCTTTAGGGCCTTCTAGGACCCTTCTAGGACCACCAGGAGCCCTCTAGAGCCCCCTAGGACCCACTTAGGGCCTTCTAGGACTCTTCTAGTACCCCCAGGGACCCTCTAGAGCCCCCTGGGACCCTTTTAGGGCCTTCTAGGACCCTCCTAGGACCCACGGGTACCCTCTAGAGCCATCTGGGACCCTTCTAGGCCTTTCTTGGACACTTTTAGCATCACCAGGAACGCTCTAGAGCCCCCGGGACCCTTCTAGGGCCTTCTAGGACCCTTCTAGGACCACGAGAAACCATCTATAGCTCTCTGGGACCCCTTTAGGGCGTTCTAGGACTCTTCTAGGGTCCCCAGAGACCGTCTAGAGCCCCCTGGGATGCCTTAGAGCCTTCGAGGACCCTTCTAGGACCACGAGGAACCCTCTAGAGCCCCCTGGGACCCCCTTAGGGAATTCTAGGACCCTTCTAGGGCCCCCAGGGACCCTCTAGAGCCCCCTGGGACCCACTTAGGGCCTTCTAAGACCCTTCTAGGACCACCAGGAGCCCTCTATAGCCCTCTGGGACACCTTTTTGCACATTCTAGGACACTTCTAGTGCCCCCAGAGACCCTCTAGAGCTCCCTGGGAGTCTTTAGGGCCTACTAGGACCCTTCTAGGATCACCAGGAACCCTCTAGAGCCCTCTGGGACCCACTTAGGGCCTTCTAGGACCCTTCTAGGACCACGAGGAACCCTCTAGAGCCCCCTGGGACCCCCTTAGGGCATTCTAGGACCCTTCTAGGGCCCCCAGGGACCCTCTAGAGCCCCCTGGGACCCCCTTAGGGCTTTCTAAGACCCTTCTAGGACCACCAGGAGCCCTCTATAGCCCTCTGGGACCCTCTTTGCGCCTTCTAGGACCCTTCTAGTGCCCCCAGGGACACTCTAGAGCCCCCTGGGACTCCTTAGGGCCTACTAGGACCCTTCTAGGACCACGAGAAACCCTCTAGAGCCCCCTGGGACCTCCTTAGGTCCTTCTAGGACCGTTCTAAGGTCACCAGGAACCCTCTAGAGCCCTCTGGGACCCACTTAGGGCCTTCTAGGACCCTTCTAGGACCACGAGGAACTCTCTAGAGCCCCCTGGGACTTGCTTAAGGCCTTCTAAGACTCTTCTAGGACCACGAGAAACCATCTAGAGCCCCCTGGGACCCACTTAGGGCATTCTAGGTTCATTTTAAGACCCTGGGAACCCTCTAGAGCCTCGTGGTACCACTTAGAGCCTTGTAGGACTCTTCTAGGACCAGAAGGAACCCTCTAGAGCCCCCTGGGACCCCCTTAGGGCCTTCTAGGACAATTCTAGCGCCCCCAGGGACCCTCTAGAGCCCCCTGGGACACACTTAGGGCCTTCTAGGACCCTTCTAGGACACAGGGAACCCTCAAGAGCCCCCTGGGACCCCCTTAGGGCTTTCTAGGGCCATGGTAAGACCCTGGGGAACCCTCCAGAGCACCCTGGGTCCTCTTTAGTGCCTTCTAGTACCCTTCTAGGGCCCCCAGGGACCTTCTAGAGCCCCCTGGTTACCCTTTGAGCCTTCTAGAACCCTTCTAGGAGCCCCAGGAACCCTCTAGAGCCCGCTGGGACCCCCTTAGGGCCTTCTAGGACCCTTCTAGGACCACAAGGAACCCTCTAGAACCCCCTGGGACCCCTTTAGGGCCTTCTAGGACAATTCTAGGGCCGCCAGGGTCCGTCTAGAGCCCCCTGGGACCCCTTTAGGGCCTTCTAGGACCACCAGGAGCCCTCTAGAGCCCGCTGGGACCCACTTAGGGCCTTCTAGGACCCTTCTAGGACCACAAGGAACCCTCTAGAGCCCCCTGGGACCCCTTTAGGGCCTTCTAGGACAATTCTAGGGCCACCAGGGTCCGTCTAGAGCCCCCTGGGACCCCTTTAGGACCTTCTAGGACACTTCTAGGACCACCAGGAGCCCTCTAGAGCCCCCTAGGACCCACTTAGGGCCTTCTAGGACTCTTCTAGTACCCCCAGGGACCCTCTAGAGCCCCCTGGGACCCTTTTAGGGCCTTCTAGGACCCTCCTAGGACCCACGGGTACCCTCTAGAGCCCTCTGGGACCCTTCTAGGCCTTTCTTGGACCCTTTTAGAATCACCAGGAACCCTCCAGAGTCCCCTGGGACCCTTCTAGGGCATTCTAGGACCCTTCTAGGACCACGAGGAACCCTCTAGAGCCCCCGGGACCATTTTAGGGCCTTCTAGGACCCTTCTAGGACCACGAGAAACCATCTATAGCTCTCTGGGACCCCTTTAGGGCGTTCTAGGACTCTTCTAGGGTCCCCAGAGACCGTCTGGAGCCCCCTGGGATGCCTTAGAGCCTTCGAGGACCCTTCTAGGACCACGAGGAACCCTCTAGAGCCCCCTGGGACCCCCTTAGGGCATTCTAGGACCCTTCTAGGGCCCCCAGGGACCCTCTAGAGCCCCCTGGGACCCACTTAGGGCCTTCTAAGACCCTTCTAGGACCACCAGGAGCCCTCTATAGCCCTCTGGGACACCTTTTTGCACATTCTAGGACACTTCTAGTGCCCCCAGAGACCCTCTAGAGCTCCCTGGGAGTCTTTAGGGCCTACTAGGACCCTTCTAGGATCACCAGGAACCATCTAGAGCCCTCTGGGACCCACTTAGGGCCTTCTAGGACCCTTCTAGGACCACGAGGAACCCTCTAGAGCCCCCTGGGACCCCCTTAGGGCATTCTAGGACCCTTCTAGGGCCCCCAGGGACCCTCTAGAGCCCCCTGGGACCCCCTTAGGGCTTTCTAAGACCCTTCTAGGACCACCAGGAGCCCTCTATAGCCCTCTGGGACCCTCTTTGACCCTTCTAGGACCCTTCTAGTGCCCCAGGGACACTCTAGAGCCCCCTGGGACTCTTTAGGGCCTACTAGGACCCTTCTAGGACCACGAGAAATCCTCTAGAGCCCCCTGGGACCTCCTTAGGTCCTTCTAGGACCGTTCTAGGGTCACCAGGAACCCTCTAGAGCCCTCTGGGACCCACTTAGGGCCTTCTAGGACCCTTCTAGGACCACGAGGAACTCTCTAGAGTCCCCTGAGACTTGCTTAAGGCCTTCTAGGACTCTTCTAGGACCACGAGAAACCATCTAGAGCCCCCTGGGACCCACTTAGGGCATTCTAGGTTCATTTTAAGACCCTGGGGAACCCTCAAGAGCCTCGTGGTACCACTTAGAGCCTTGTAGGACCCTTCTAGGACCAGAAGGAACCCTCTAGAGCCCCCTGGGACCCCCTTAGGGCCTTCTAGGACAATTCTAGCGCCCCCAGGGACCCTCTAGAGCCCCCTGGGACACACTTAGGGCCTTCTAGGACCCTTCTAGGACACAGGGAACCCTCAAGAGCCCCCTGGGACCCCCTTAGGGCTTTCTAGGGCCATGGTAAGACCCTGGGGAACCCTCCAGAGCACCCTGGGTCCTCTTTAGTGCCTTCTAGTACCCTTCTAGGGCCCCCAGGGACCTTCTAGAGCCCCCTGGTTACCCTTTGAGCCTTCTAGAACCCTTCTAGGAGCCCCAGGAACCCTCTAGAGCCCGCTGGGACCCCCTTAGGGCCTTCTAGGACCCTTCTAGGACCACAAGGAACCCTCTAGAGCCGCCTGGGACCCCTTTAGGGCCTTCTAGGACAATTCTAGGGCCGCCAGGGTCCGTCTAGAGCCCCCTGGGACCCCTTTAGGGCCTTCTAGGACCCTTCTAGGACCACCAGGAGCCCTCTAGAGCCCCCTAGGACCCACTTAGGGCCTTCTAGGACTCTTCTAGTACCCCCAGGGACCCTCTAGACCCCCCTGGGATGCCTTAGAGCCTTCGAGGACCCTTCTAGGACCACGAGGAACCCTCTAGAGCCCTCTGGGACCCTTCTAGGCCTTTCTTGGACCCTTTTAGAATCACCAGGAACCCTCCAGAGTCCCCTGGGACCCTTCTAGGACTTTCTAGGACCCTTCTAGGACCACGAGGAACCCTCTAGAGCCCCCAGGACCATTTTAGGGCCTTCTAGGACCCTTCTAGGACCACGAGAAACCATCTACAGCTCTCTGGGACCCCTTTAGGGCGTTCTAGGACTCTTCTAGGGTCCCCAGAGACCGTCTAGAGCCCCCTGGGATGCCTTAGAGCCTTCGAGGACCCTTCTAGGACCACGAGGAACCCTCTAGAGCCCCCTGGGACCCCCTTAGGGCATTCTAGGACCCTTCTAGGGCCCCCAGGGACCCTCTAGAGCCCCCTGGGACCCACTTAGGGCTTTCTAAGACCCTTCTAGGATCACCAGGAGCCCTCTATAGCCCTCTGGGACCCTCTTTGCGACTTCTAGGACCCTTCTAGTGCCCCCAGGGACACTCTAGAGCCCCCTGGGACTCCTTAGAGCCTACTAGGACCCTTCTAGGACCACGAGAAACCCTCTAGAGCCCCCTGGGACCTTCTTAGGTCCTTCGAGGACCGTTCTAGGGTCACCAGGAACCCTCTAGAGCCCTCTGGGACCCACTTAGGGCCTTCTAGGACCCTTCTAGGACCACGAGGAACTCTCTAGAGCCCCCTGAGACTTGCTTAAGGCCTTCTAGGACTCTTCTAGGACCACGAGAAACCATCTAGAGCCCCCTGGGACGCACTTAGGGCATTCTAGGTTCATTTTAAGACCCTGGGGAACCCTCTAGAGCCTCGTGGTACCACTTAGAGCCTTGTAGGACCCTTCTAGGACCAGAAGGAACCCTCTAGAGCCCTCTGGGACCCCCTTAGGGCCTTCTAGGACAATTCAAGCGCCCCCAGGGACCCTCTAGAGCCCCCTGGGACACACTTAGGGCCTTCTAGGACCCTTCTAGGACACAGGGAACCCTCAAGAGCCCCCTGGGACCCCCTTAGGGCTTTCTAGGGCCATGGTAAGACCCTGGGGAACCCTCCAGAGCACCCTGGGTCCTCTTTAGTGCCTTCTAGTATTCTTCTAGGGCCACCAGGGTCCGTCTAGAGCCCCCTGGGACCCCTTTAGGGCCTTCTAGGACCCTTCTAGGACCACCAATAGCCCTCTAGAGCCCCCTAGGACCCACTTAGGGCCTTCTAGGACTCTTCTAGTACCCCCAGGGACCCTCTAGAGCCCCCTGGGACCCTTTTAGGGCCTTCTAGGACCCTCCTAGGACCCACGGGTACCATCTAGAGCCCTCTGGGACCCTTCTAGGCCTTTCTTGGACCCTTTTAGCATCACCAGGAACGCTCTAGAGCCCCCGGGACCCACTTAGGGCCTTCTAGGACCCTTCTAGGACCACGAGGAACTCTCTAGAGCCCCCTGAGACTTGCTTAAGGCCTTCTAGGACTCTTCTAGGACCACGAGAAACCATCTAGAGCCCCCTGGGACGCACTTAGGGCATTCTAGGTTCATTTTAAGACCCTGGGGAACCCTCTAGAGCCTCGTGGTACCACTTAGAGCCTTGTAGGACCCTTCTAGGACCAGAAGGAACCCTCTAGAGCCCTCTGGGACCCCCTTAGGGCCTTCTAGGACAATTCAAGCGCCCCCAGGGACCCTCTAGAGCCCCCTGGGACACACTTAGGGCCTTCTAGGACCCTTCTAGGACACAGGGAACCCTCAAGAGCCCCCTGGGACCCCCTTAGGGCTTTCTAGGGCCATGGTAAGACCCTGGGGAACCCTCCAGAGCACCCTGGGTCCTCTTTAGTGCCTTCTAGTATTCTTCTAGGGCCACCAGGGACCTTCTAGAGCCCCCTGGTTACCCTTTGAGCCTTCTAGAACCCTTCTAGGAGCCCCAGGACCCCTCTAGAGCCCGCTGGGACCCCCTTAGGGCCTTCTAGGACCCTTCTAGGACCACAAGGAACCCTCTAGAACCCCCTGGGACCCATTTAGGGCCTTCTAGGACAATTCTAGGGCCGCCAGGGTCCGTCTAGAGCCCCCTGGGACCCATTTAGGGCCTTCTAGGTCACTTCTAGGACCACCAGGAGCCCTCTAGAGCCCGCTGGGACCCCCTTAGGGCCTTCTAGGACCCTTCTAGGACCACAAGGAACCCTCTAGAGCCCCCTGGGACCCCTTTAGGGCCTTCTAGGACAATTCTAGGGCCGCCAGGGTCCATCTAGAGCCCCCTGGGACCCCTTTAGGGCCTTCTAGGACCCTTCTAGGACCACCAGGAGCCCTCTAGAGCCCCCTAGGACCCACTTAGGGCCTTCTAGGACTCTTCTAGTACCCCCAGGGACCCTCTAGAGCCCCCTGGGACCCTTTTAGGGCCTTCTAGGACCCTCCTAGGACCCACGGGTACCCTCTAGAGCCCTCTGGGACCCTTCTAGGCCTTTCTTGGACCCTTTTAGAATCACCAGGAACCCTCTAGAGCCCCCGGGACCCTTCTAGGGCCTTCTAGGACCCTTCTAGGACCACGAGAAACCATCTATAGCTCTCTGGGACCCCTTTAGGGCGTTCTAGGACTCTTCTAGGGTCCCCAGAGACCGTCTAGAGCCCCCTGGGATGCCTTAGAGCCTTCGAGGACCCTTCTAGGACCACGAGGAACCCTCTAGAGCCCCCTGGGACCCCCTTAGGGCATTCTAGGACCCTTCTAGTGCCCCCAGGGACACTCTAGAGCCCCCTGGGACTCTTTAGGGCCTACTAGGACCCTTCTAGGACCACGAGGAACCCTCTAGAGCCCCCTGGGACCCCCTTAGGGCATTCTAGGACCATTCTAGGGCCCCCAGGGACCCCCTAGAGCCCCCTGGGACCCCCTTAGGGCTTTCTAAGACCCTTCTAGGACCACCAGGAGCCCTCTATAGCCCTCTGGGACCCTCTTTGCGACTTCTAGGACCCTTCTAGTGCCCCCAGGGACACTCTAGAGCCCCCTGGGACTCCTTAGGGCCTACTAGGATTCTTCTAGGACCACGAGAATCCCTCTAGAGCCCCCTGGGACCTCCTTAGGTCCTTCTAGGACCGTTCTAGGGTCACCAGGAACCCTCTAGAGCCCTCTGGGACCCACTTAGGGCCTTCTAGGACCCTTCTAGGACCACGAGGAACTCTCTAGAGCCCCCTGGGACTTGCTTAAAGCCTTCTAAGACTCTTCTAGGACCACGAGAAACCATCTAGAGCCCCCTGGGACCCACTTAGGGCATTCTAGGTTCATTTTAAGACCCTGGGGAACCCTCTAGAGCCTCGTGGTACCACTTAGAGCCTTGTAGGACTCTTCTAGGACCAGAAGGAACCCTCTAGAGCCCCCTGGGACCCCCTTAGGGCCTTCTAGGACAATTCTAGCGCCCCCAGGGACCCTCTAGAGCCCCCTGGGACACACTTAGGGCCTTCTAGGACCCTTCTAGGACACAGGGAACCCTCAAGAGCCCCCTGGGACCCCCTTAGGGCTTTCTAGGGCCATGGTAAGACCCTGGGGAACCCTCCAGAGCACCCTGGGTCCTCTTTAGTGCCTTCTAGTACCCTTCTAGGGCCCCCAGGGACCTTCTAGAGCCCCCTGGTTACCCTTTGAGCCTTCTAGAACCCTTCTAGGAGCCCCAGGAACCCTCTAGAGCCCGCTGGGACCCCCTTAGGGCCTTCTAGGACCCTTCTAGGACCACAAGGAACGCTCTAGAACCCCCTGGGACCCCTTTAGGGCCTTCTAGGACAATTCTAGGGCCGCCAGGGTCCATCTAGAGCCCCCTGGGACCCCTTTAGGGCCTTCTAGGACCCTTCTAGGACCACCAGGAGCCCTCTAGAGCCCCCTAGGACCCACTTAGGGCCTTCTAGGACTCTTCTAGTACCCCCAGGGACCCTCTAGAGCCCCCTGGGACCCTTTTAGGGCCTTCTAGGACCCTCCTAGGACCCACGGGTACCCTCTAGAGCCCTCTGGGACCCTTCTAGGCCTTTCTTGGACCCTTTTAGAATCACCAGGAACCCTCTAGAGCCCCCGGGACCCTTCTAGGGCCTTCTAGGACCCTTCTAGGACCACGAGAAACCATCTATAGCTCTCTGGGACCCCTTTAGGGCGTTCTAGGACTCTTCTAGGGTCCCCAGAGACCGTCTAGAGCCCCCTGGGATGCCTTAGAGCCTTCGAGGAACCTTCTAGGACCACGAGGAACCCTCTAGAGCCCCCTGGGACCGCTTAGGGCATTCTAGGACCCTTCTAGGGCCCCCAGGGACCCTCTAGAGCCCCCTGGGACCCCCTTAGGGCTTTCTAAGACCCTTCTAGGACCACCAGGAGCCCTCTATAGCCCTCTGGGACCCTCTTTGCGCCTTCTAGGACCCTTCTAGTGCCCCCAGGGACACTCTAGAGCCCCCTGGGACTCTTTAGGGCCTACTAGGACCCTTCTAGGACCACGAGGAACCCTCTAGAGCCCCCTGGGACCCCCTTAGGGCATTCTAGGACCATTCTAGGGCCCCCAGGGACCCTCTAGAGCCCCCTGGGACCCCCTTAGGGCTTTCTAAGACCCTTCTAGGACCACCAGGAGCCCTCTATAGCCCTCTGGGACCCTCTTTGCGACTTCTAGGACCCTTCTAGTGCCCCCAGGGACACTCTAGAGCCCCCTGGGACTCCTTAGGGCCTACTAGGATTCTTCTAGGACCACGAGAATCCCTCTAGAGCCCCCTGGGACCTCCTTAGGTCCTTCTAGGACCGTTCTAGGGTCACCAGGAACCCTCTAGAGCCCTCTGGGACCCACTTAGGGCCTTCTAGGACCCTTCTAGGACCACGAGGAACTCTCTAGAGCCCCCTGGGACTTGCTTAAAGCCTTCTAAGACTCTTCTAGGACCACGAGAAACCATCTAGAGCCCCCTGGGACCCACTTAGGGCATTCTAGGTTCATTTTAAGACCCTGGGGAACCCTCTAGAGCCTCGTGGTACCACTTAGAGCCTTGTAGGACTCTTCTAGGACCAGAAGGAACCCTCTAGAGCCCCCTGGGACCCCCTTAGGGCCTTCTAGGACAATTCTAGCGCCCCCAGGGACCCTCTAGAGCCCCCTGGGACACACTTAGGGCCTTCTAGGACCCTTCTAGGACACAGGGAACCCTCAAGAGCCCCCTGGGACCCCCTTAGGGCTTTCTAGGGCCATGGTAAGACCCTGGGGAACCCTCCAGAGCACCCTGGGTCCTCTTTAGTGCCTTCTAGTACCCTTCTAGGGCCCCCAGGGACCTTCTAGAGCCCCCTGGTTACCCTTTGAGCCTTCTAGAACCCTTCTAGGAGCCCCAGGAACCCTCTAGAGCCCGCTGGGACCCCCTTAGGGCCTTCTAGGACCCTTCTAGGACCACAAGGAACCCTCTAGAGCCCCCTGGGACCCCTTTAGGGCCTTCTAGGACAATTCTAGGGCCGCCAGGGTCCATCTAGAGCCCCCTGGGACCCCTTTAGGGCCTTCTAGGACCCTTCTAGGACCACCAGGAGCCCTCTAGAGCCCCCTAGGACCCACTTAGGGCCTTCTAGGACTCTTCTAGTACCCCCAGGGACCCTCTAGAGCCCCCTGGGACCCTTTTAGGGCCTTCTAGGACCCTCCTAGGACCCACGGGTACCCTCTAGAGCCCTCTGGGACCCTTCTAGGCCTTTCTTGGACCCTTTTAGAATCACCAGGAACCCTCTAGAGCCCCCGGGACCCTTCTAGGGCCTTCTAGGACCCTTCTAGGACCACGAGAAACCATCTATAGCTCTCTGGGACCCCTTTAGGGCGTTCTAGGACTCTTCTAGGGTCCCCAGAGACCGTCTAGAGCCCCCTGGGATGCCTTAGAGCCTTCGAGGAACCTTCTAGGACCACGAGGAACCCTCTAGAGCCCCCTGGGACCCCCTTAGGGCATTCTAGGACCCTTCTAGGGCCCCCAGGGACCCTCTAGAGCCCCCTGGGACCCACTTAGGGCCTTCTAAGACCCTTCTAGGACCACCAGGAGCCCTCTAGAGCCCTCTGGGACACCTTTTTGCACATTCTAGGACACTTCTAGTGCCCCCAGAGACCCTCTAGAGCTCCCTGGGAGTCTTTAGGGCCTACTAGGACCCTTCTAGGATCACCAGGAACCCTCTAGAGCCCTCTGGGACCCACTTAGGGCCTTCTAGGACCCTTCTAGGACCACGAGGAACCCTCTAGAGCCCCCTGGGACCCCCTTAGGGCATTCTAGGACCCTTCTAGGGCCCCCAGGGACCCTCTAGAGCCCCCTGGGACCCCCTTAGGGCTTTCTAAGACCCTTCTAGGACCACCAGGAGCCCTCTAGAGCCCTCTGGGACCCTCTTTGCGCCTTCTAGGACCCTTCTAGTGCCCCCAGGGACACTCTAGAGCCCCCTGGGACTCTTTAGGGCCTACTAGGACCCTTCTAGGACCACGAGGAACCCTCTAGAGCCCCCTGGGACCCCCTTAGGGCATTCTAGGACCCTTCTAGGGCCCCCAGGGACCCTCTAGAGCCCCCTGGGACCCCCTTAGGGCTTTCTAAGACCCTTCTAGGACCACCAGGAGCCCTCTAGAGCCCTCTGGGACCCTTCTAGGCCTTTCTTGGACCCTTTTAGAATCACCAGGAACCCTCTAGAGCCCCCGGGACCCTTCTAGGGCCTTCTAGGACCCTTCTAGGACCACGAGAAACCATCTATAGCTCTCTGGGACCCCTTTAGGGCGTTCTAGGACTCTTCTAGGGTCCCCAGAGACCGTCTAGAGCCCCCTGGGATGCCTTAGAGCCTTCGAGGAACCTTCTAGGACCACGAGGAACCCTCTAGAGCCCCCTGGGACCCCCTTAGGGCATTCTAGGACCCTTCTAGTGCCCCCAGGGACCCTCTAGAGCCCCCTGGGACCCACTTAGGGCCTTCTAAGACCCTTCTAGGACCACCAGGAGCCCTCTAGAGCCCTCTGGGACACCTTTTTGCACATTCTAGGACACTTCTAGTGCCCCCAGAGACCCTCTAGAGCTCCCTGGGAGTCTTTAGGGCCTACTAGGACCCTTCTAGGATCACCAGGAACCCTCTAGAGCCCTCTGGGACCCACTTAGGGCCATCTAGGACCCTTCTAGGACCACGAGGAACCCTCTAGAGCCCCCTGGGACCCCCTTAGGGCATTCTAGGACCCTTCTAGGGCCCCCAGGGACCCTCTAGAGCCCCCTGGGACCCCCTTAGGGCTTTCTAAGACCCTTCTAGGACCACCAGGAGCCCTCTATAGCCCTCTGGGACCCTCTTTGCGCCTTCTAGGACCCTTCTAGTGCCCCCAGGGACACTCTAGAGCCCCCTGGGACTCCTTAGGGCCTACTAGGACCCTTCTAGGACCACGAGAAACCCTCTAGAGCCCCCTGGGACCTCCTTAGGTCCTTCTAGGACCGTTCTAGGGTCACCAGGAACCCTCTAGAGCCCTCTGGGACCCACTTAGGGCCTTCTAGGACTCTTCTAGGACCACGAGGAACTCTCTAGAGCCCCTGGGACTTGCTTAAGGCCTTCTAAGACTCTTCTAGGACCACGAGAAACCATCTAGAGCCCCCTGGGACCCACTTAGGGCATTCTAGGTTCATTTTAAGACCCTGGGGAACCCTCAAGAGCCTCGTGGTACCACTTAGAGCCTTGTAGGACTCTTCTAGGACCAGAAGGAACCCTCTAGAGCCCCCTGGGACCCCCTTAGGGCCTTCTAGGACAATTCTAGCGCCCCCAGGGACCCTCTAGAGCCCCCTGGGACACACTTAGGGCCTTCTAGGACCCTTCTAGGACACAGGGAACCCTCAAGAGCCCCCTGGGACCCCCTTAGGGCTTTCTAGGGCCATGGTAAGACCCTGGGGAACCCTCCAGAGCACCCTGGGTCCTCTTTAGTGCCTTCTAGTACCCTTCTAGGGCCCCCAGGGACCTTCTAGAGCCCCCTGGTTACCCTTTGAGCCTTCTAGAACCCTTCTAGGAGCCCCAGGAACCCTCTAGAGCCCGCTGGGACCCCCTTAGGGCCTTCTAGGACCCTTCTAGGACCACAAGGAACCCTCTAGAGCCGCCTGGGACCCCTTTAGGGCCTTCTAGGACAATTCTAGGGCCGCCAGGGTCCGTCTAGAGCCCCCTGGGACCCCTTTAGGGCCTTCTAGGACCCTTCTAGGACCACCAGGAGCCCTCTAGAGCCCCCTAGGACCCACTTAGGGCCTTCTAGGACTCTTCTAGTACCCCCAGGGACCCTCTAGACCCCCCTGGGATGCCTTAGAGCCTTCGAGGACCCTTCTAGGACCACGAGGAACCCTCTAGAGCCCTCTGGGACCCTTCTAGGCCTTTCTTGGACCCTTTTAGAATCACCAGGAACCCTCCAGAGTCCCCTGGGACCCTTCTAGGACTTTCTAGGACCCTTCTAGGACCACGAGGAACCCTCTAGAGCCCCCAGGACCATTTTAGGGCCTTCTAGGACCCTTCTAGGACCACGAGAAACCATCTACAGCTCTCTGGGACCCCTTTAGGGCGTTCTAGGACTCTTCTAGGGTCCCCAGAGACCGTCTAGAGCCCCCTGGGATGCCTTAGAGCCTTCGAGGACCCTTCTAGGACCACGAGGAACCCTCTAGAGCCCCCTGGGACCCCCTTAGGGCATTCTAGGACCCTTCTAGGGCCCCCAGGGACCCTCTAGAGCCCCCTGGGACCCACTTAGGGCTTTCTAAGACCCTTCTAGGATCACCAGGAGCCCTCTATAGCCCTCTGGGACCCTCTTTGCGACTTCTAGGACCCTTCTAGTGCCCCCAGGGACACTCTAGAGCCCCCTGGGACTCCTTAGAGCCTACTAGGACCCTTCTAGGACCACGAGAAACCCTCTAGAGCCCCCTGGGACCTTCTTAGGTCCTTCGAGGACCGTTCTAGGGTCACCAGGAACCCTCTAGAGCCCTCTGGGACCCACTTAGGGCCTTCTAGGACCCTTCTAGGACCACGAGGAACTCTCTAGAGCCCCCTGAGACTTGCTTAAGGCCTTCTAGGACTCTTCTAGGACCACGAGAAACCATCTAGAGCCCCCTGGGACGCACTTAGGGCATTCTAGGTTCATTTTAAGACCCTGGGGAACCCTCTAGAGCCTCGTGGTACCACTTAGAGCCTTGTAGGACCCTTCTAGGACCAGAAGGAACCCTCTAGAGCCCTCTGGGACCCCCTTAGGGCCTTCTAGGACAATTCAAGCGCCCCCAGGGACCCTCTAGAGCCCCCTGGGACACACTTAGGGCCTTCTAGGACCCTTCTAGGACACAGGGAACCCTCAAGAGCCCCCTGGGACCCCCTTAGGGCTTTCTAGGGCCATGGTAAGACCCTGGGGAACCCTCCAGAGCACCCTGGGTCCTCTTTAGTGCCTTCTAGTATTCTTCTAGGGCCACCAGGGTCCGTCTAGAGCCCCCTGGGACCCCTTTAGGGCCTTCTAGGACCCTTCTAGGACCACCAATAGCCCTCTAGAGCCCCCTAGGACCCACTTAGGGCCTTCTAGGACTCTTCTAGTACCCCCAGGGACCCTCTAGAGCCCCCTGGGACCCTTTTAGGGCCTTCTAGGACCCTCCTAGGACCCACGGGTACCATCTAGAGCCCTCTGGGACACTTCTAGGCCTTTCTTGGACCCTTTTAGCATCACCAGGAACGCTCTAGAGCCCCCGGGACCCACTTAGGGCCTTCTAGGACCCTTCTAGGACCACGAGGAACTCTCTAGAGCCCCCTGAGACTTGCTTAAGGCCTTCTAGGACTCTTCTAGGACCACGAGAAACCATCTAGAGCCCCCTGGGACGCACTTAGGGCATTCTAGGTTCATTTTAAGACCCTGGGGAACCCTCTAGAGCCTCGTGGTACCACTTAGAGCCTTGTAGGACCCTTCTAGGACCAGAAGGAACCCTCTAGAGCCCTCTGGGACCCCCTTAGGGCCTTCTAGGACAATTCAAGCGCCCCCAGGGACCCTCTAGAGCCCCCTGGGACACACTTAGGGCCTTCTAGGACCCTTCTAGGACACAGGGAACCCTCAAGAGCCCCCTGGGACCCCCTTAGGGCTTTCTAGGGCCATGGTAAGACCCTGGGGAACCCTCCAGAGCACCCTGGGTCCTCTTTAGTGCCTTCTAGTATTCTTCTAGGGCCACCAGGGACCTTCTAGAGCCCCCTGGTTACCCTTTGAGCCTTCTAGAACCCTTCTAGGAGCCCCAGGACCCCTCTAGAGCCCGCTGGGACCCCCTTAGGGCCTTCTAGGACCCTTCTAGGACCACAAGGAACCCTCTAGAACCCCCTGGGACCCATTTAGGGCCTTCTAGGACAATTCTAGGGCCGCCAGGGTCCGTCTAGAGCCCCCTGGGACCCATTTAGGGCCTTCTAGGTCACTTCTAGGACCACCAGGAGCCCTCTAGAGCCCGCTGGGACCCCCTTAGGGCCTTCTAGGACCCTTCTAGGACCACAAGGAACCCTCTAGAGCCCACTGGGACCCCTTTAGGGCCTTCTAGGACAATTCTAGGGCCGCCAGGGTCCATCTAGAGCCCCCTGGGACCCCTTTAGGGCCTTCTAGGACCCTTCTAGGACCACCAGGAGCCCTCTAGAGCCCCCTAGGACCCACTTAGGGCCTTCTAGGACTCTTCTAGTACCCCCAGGGACCCTCTAGAGCCCCCTGGGACCCTTTTAGGGCCTTCTAGGACCCTCCTAGGACCCACGGGTACCCTCTAGAGCCCTCTGGGACCCTTCTAGGCCTTTCTTGGACCCTTTTAGAATCACCAGGAACCCTCTAGAGCCCCCGGGACCCTTCTAGGGCCTTCTAGGACCCTTCTAGGACCACGAGAAACCATCTATAGCTCTCTGGGACCCCTTTAGGGCGTTCTAGGACTCTTCTAGGGTCCCCAGAGACCGTCTAGAGCCCCCTGGGATGCCTTAGAGCCTTGGAGGACCCTTCTAGGACCACGAGGAACCCTCTAGAGCCCCCTGGGACCCCCTTAGGGCATTCTAGGACCCTTCTAGGGCCCCCAGGGACCCTCTAGAGCCCCCTGGGACCCCCTTAGGGCTTTCTAAGACCCTTCTAGGACCACCAGGAGCCCTCTATAGCCCTCTGGGACCCTCTTTGCGCCTTCTAGGACCCTTCTAGTGCCCCCAGGGACACTCTAGAGCCCCCTGGGACTCTTTAGGGCCTACTAGGACCCTTCTAGGACCATGAGGAACCCTCTAGAGCCCCCTGGGACCCACTTAGGGCATTCTAGGACCATTCTAGGGCCCCCAGGGACCCCCTAGAGCCCCCTGGGACCCCCTTAGGGCTTTCTAAGACCCTTCTAGGACCACCAGGAGCCCTCTATAGCCCTCTGGGACCCTCTTTGCGACTTCTAGGACCCTTCTAGTGCCCCCAGGGACACTCTAGAGCCCCCTGGGACTCCTTAGGGCCTACTAGGATTCTTCTAGGACCACGAGAATCCCTCTAGAGCCCCCTGGGACCTCCTTAGGTCCTTCTAGGACCGTTCTAGGGTCACCAGGAACCCTCTAGAGCCCTCTGGGACCCACTTAGGGCCTTCTAGGACCCTTCTAGGACCACGAGGAACTCTCTAGAGCCCCCTGGGACTTGCTTAAAGCCTTCTAAGACTCTTCTAGGACCACGAGAAACCATCTAGAGCCCCCTGGGACCCACTTAGGGCATTCTAGGTTCATTTTAAGACCCTGGGGAACCCTCTAGAGCCTCGTGGTACCACTTAGAGCCTTGTAGGACTCTTCTAGGACCAGAAGGAACCCTCTAGAGCCCCCTGGGACCCCCTTAGGGCCTTCTAGGACAATTCTAGCGCCCCCAGGGACCCTCTAGAGCCCCCTGGGACACACTTAGGGCCTTCTAGGACCCTTCTAGGACACAGGGAACCCTCAAGAGCCCCCTGGGACCCCCTTAGGGCTTTCTAGGGCCATGGTAAGACCCTGGGGAACCCTCCAGAGCACCCTGGGTCCTCTTTAGTGCCTTCTAGTACCCTTCTAGGGCCCCCAGGGACCTTCTAGAGCCCCCTGGTTACCCTTTGAGCCTTCTAGAACCCTTCTAGGAGCCCCAGGAACCCTCTAGAGCCCGCTGGGACCCCCTTAGGGCCTTCTAGGACCCTTCTAGGACCACAAGGAACCCTCTAGAACCCCCTGGGACCCCTTTAGGGCCTTCTAGGACAATTCTAGGGCCGCCAGGGTCCATCTAGAGCCCCCTGGGACCCCTTTAGGGCCTTCTAGGACCCTTCTAGGACCACCAGGAGCCCTCTAGAGCCCCCTAGGACCCACTTAGGGCCTTCTAGGACTCTTCTAGTACCCCCAGGGACCCTCTAGAGCCCCCTGGGACCCTTTTAGGGCCTTCTAGGACCCTCCTAGGACCCACGGGTACCCTCTAGAGCCCTCTGGGACCCTTCTAGGCCTTTCTTGGACCCTTTTAGAATCACCAGGAACCCTCTAGAGCCCCCGGGACCCTTCTAGGGCCTTCTAGGACCCTTCTAGGACCACGAGAAACCATCTATAGCTCTCTGGGACCCCTTTAGGGCGTTCTAGGACTCTTCTAGGGTCCCCAGAGACCGTCTAGAGCCCCCTGGGATGCCTTAGAGCCTTCGAGGAACCTTCTAGGACCACGAGGAACCCTCTAGAGCCCCCTGGGACCCCCTTAGGGCATTCTAGGACCCTTCTAGGGCCCCCAGGGACCCTCTAGAGCCCCCTGGGACCCCCTTAGGGCTTTCTAAGACCCTTCTAGGACCACCAGGAGCCCTCTATAGCCCTCTGGGACCCTCTTTGCGCCTTCTAGGACCCTTCTAGTGCCCCCAGGGACACTCTAGAGCCCCCTGGGACTCTTTAGGGCCTACTAGGACCCTTCTAGGACCACGAGGAACCCTCTAGAGCCCCCTGGGACCCCCTTAGGGCATTCTAGGACCATTCTAGGGCCCCCAGGGACCCTCTAGAGCCCCCTGGGACCCCCTTAGGGCTTTCTAAGACCCTTCTAGGACCACCAGGAGCCCTCTATAGCCCTCTGGGACCCTCTTTGCGACTTCTAGGACCCTTCTAGTGCCCCCAGGGACACTCTAGAGCCCCCTGGGACTCCTTAGGGCCTACTAGGATTCTTCTAGGACCACGAGAATCCCTCTAGAGCCCCCTGGGACCTCCTTAGGTCCTTCTAGGACCGTTCTAGGGTCACCAGGAACCCTCTAGAGCCCTCTGGGACCCACTTAGGGCCTTCTAGGACCCTTCTAGGACCACGAGGAACTCTCTAGAGCCCCCTGGGACTTGCTTAAAGCCTTCTAAGACTCTTCTAGGACCACGAGAAACCATCTAGAGCCCCCTGGGACCCACTTAGGGCATTCTAGGTTCATTTTAAGACCCTGGGGAACCCTCTAGAGCCTCGTGGTACCACTTAGAGCCTTGTAGGACTCTTCTAGGACCAGAAGGAACCCTCTAGAGCCCCCTGGGACCCCCTTAGGGCCTTCTAGGACAATTCTAGCGCCCCCAGGGACCCTCTAGAGCCCCCTGGGACACACTTAGGGCCTTCTAGGACCCTTCTAGGACACAGGGAACCCTCAAGAGCCCCCTGGGACCCCCTTAGGGCTTTCTAGGGCCATGGTAAGACCCTGGGGAACCCTCCAGAGCACCCTGGGTCCTCTTTAGTGCCTTCTAGTACCCTTCTAGGGCCCCCAGGGACCTTCTAGAGCCCCCTGGTTACCCTTTGAGCCTTCTAGAACCCTTCTAGGAGCCCCAGGAACCCTCTAGAGCCCGCTGGGACCCCCTTAGGGCCTTCTAGGACCCTTCTAGGACCACAAGGAACCCTCTAGAGCCCCCTGGGACCCCTTTAGGGCCTTCTAGGACAATTCTAGGGCCGCCAGGGTCCATCTAGAGCCCCCTGGGACCCCTTTAGGGCCTTCTAGGACCCTTCTAGGACCACCAGGAGCCCTCTAGAGCCCCCTAGGACCCACTTAGGGCCTTCTAGGACTCTTCTAGTACCCCCAGGGACCCTCTAGAGCCCGCTGGGACCCTTTTAGGGCCTTCTAGGACCCTCCTAGGACCCACGGGTACCCTCTAGAGCCCTCTGGGACCCTTCTAGGCCTTTCTTGGACCCTTTTAGAATCACCAGGAACCCTCTAGAGCCCCCAGGACCCTTCTAGGGCCTTCTAGGACCCTTCTAGGACCACGAGAAACCATCTATAGCTCTCTGGGACCCCTTTAGGGCGTTCTAGGACTCTTCTAGGGTCCCCAGAGACCGTCTAGAGCCCCCTGGGATGCCTTAGAGCCTTCGAGGAACCTTCTAGGACCACGAGGAACCCTCTAGAGCCCCCTGGGACCCCCTTAGGGCATTCTAGGACCCTTCTAGGGCCCCCAGGGACCCTCTAGAGCCCCCTGGGACCCACTTAGGGCCTTCTAAGACCCTTCTAGGACCACCAGGAGCCCTCTAGAGCCCTCTGGGACACCTTTTTGCACATTCTAGGACACTTCTAGTGCCCCCAGAGACCCTCTAGAGCTCCCTGGGAGTCTTTAGGGCCTACTAGGACCCTTCTAGGATCACCAGGAACCCTCTAGAGCCCTCTGGGACCCACTTAGGGCCTTCTAGGACCCTTCTAGGACCACGAGGAACCCTCTAGAGCCCCCTGGGACCCCCTTAGGGCATTCTAGGACCCTTCTAGGGCCCCCAGGGACCCTCTAGAGCCCCCTGGGACCCCCTTAGGGCTTTCTAAGACCCTTCTAGGACCACCAGGAGCCCTCTAGAGCCCTCTGGGACCCTCTTTGCGCCTTCTAGGACCCTTCTAGTGCCCCCAGGGACACTCTAGAGCCCCCTGGGACTCTTTAGGGCCTACTAGGACCCTTCTAGGACCACGAGGAACCCTCTAGAGCCCCCTGGGACCCCCTTAGGGCATTCTAGGACCCTTCTAGGGCCCCCAGGGACCCTCTAGAGCCCCCTGGGACCCCCTTAGGGCTTTCTAAGACCCTTCTAGGACCACCAGGAGCCCTCTAGAGACCTCTGGGACCCCCTTAGGGCATTCTAGGACCCTTCTAGGGACCCCAGGGACCCTCTAGAGCCCCCTGGGACCCCCTTAGGGCTTTCTAAGACCCTTCTAGGACCACCAGGAGCCCTCTATAGCCCTCTGGGACCCTCTTTGCGCCTTCTAGGACCCTTCTAGTGCCCCCAGGGACACTCTAGAGCCCCCTGGGACTCCTTAGGGCCTACTAGGACCCTTCTAGGACCACGAGAAACCCTCTAGAGCCCCCTGGGACCTCCTTAGGTCCTTCTAGGACCGTTCTAGGGTCACCAGGAACCCTCTAGAGCCCTCTGGGACCCACTTAGGGCCTTCTAGGACTCTTCTAGGACCACGAGGAACTCTCTAGAGCCCCTGGGACTTGCTTAAGGCCTTCTAAGACTCTTCTAGGACCACGAGAAACCATCTAGAGCCCCCTGGGACCCACTTAGGGCATTCTAGGTTCATTTTAAGACCCTGGGGAACCCTCAAGAGCCTCGTGGTACCACTTAGAGCCTTGTAGGACTCTTCTAGGACCAGAAGGAACCCTCTAGAGCCCCCTGGGACCCCCTTAGGGCCTTCTAGGACAATTCTAGCGCCCCCAGGGACCCTCTAGAGCCCCCTGGGACACACTTAGGGCCTTCTAGGACCCTTCTAGGACACAGGGAACCCTCAAGAGCCCCCTGGGACCCCCTTAGGGCTTTCTAGGGCCATGGTAAGACCCTGGGGAACCCTCCAGAGCACCCTGGGTCCTCTTTAGTGCCTTCTAGTACCCTTCTAGGGCCCCCAGGGACCATCTAGAGCCCCCTGGTTACCCTTTGAGCCTTCTAGAACCCTTCTAGGAGCCCCAGGAACCCTCTAGAGCCCGCTGGGACCCCCTTAGGGCCTTCTAGGACCCTTCTAGGACCACAAGGAACCCTCTAGAGCCCCCTGGGACCCCTTTAGGGCCTTCTAGGACAATTCTAGGGCCGCCAGGGTCCGTCTAGAGCCCCCTGGGACCCCTTTAGGGCCTTCTAGGACCCTTCTAGGACCACCAGGAGCCCTCTAGAGCCCCCTAGGACCCACTTAGGGCCTTCTAGGACTCTTCTAGTACCCCCAGGGACCCTCTAGAGCCCCCTGGGACCCTTTTAGGGCCTTCTAGGACCCTCCTAGGACCCACGGGTACCCTCTAGAGCCCTCTGGGACCCTTCTAGGCCTTTCTTGGACCCTTTTAGAATCACCAGGAACCCTCTAGAGCCCCCGGGACCCTTCTAGGGCCTTCTAGGACCCTTCTAGGACCACGAGAAACCATCTATAGCTCTCTGGGACCCCTTTAGGGCGTTCTAGGACTCTTCTAGGGTCCCCAGAGACCGTCTAGAGCCCCCTGGGATGCCTTAGAGCCTTCGAGGACCCTTCTAGGACCACGAGGAACCCTCTAGAGCCCCCTGGGACCCCCTTAGGGCATTCTAGGACCCTTCTAGGGCCCCCAGGGACCCTCTAGAGCCCCCTGGGACCCACTTAGGGCCTTCTAAGACCCTTCTAGGACCACCAGGAGCCCTCTATAGCCCTCTGGGACACCTTTTTGCACATTCTAGGACACTTCTAGTGCCCCCAGAGACCCTCTAGAACTCCCTGGGAGTCTTTAGGGCCTACTAGGACCCTTCTAGGATCACCAGGAACCCTCTAGAGCCCTCTGGGACCCACTTAGGGCCTTCTAGGACCCTTCTAGGACCACGAGGAACCCTCTAGAGCCCCCTGGGACCCCCTTAGGGCATTCTAGGACCCTTCTAGGGCCCCCAGGGACCCTCTAGAGCCCCCTGGGACCCCCTTAGGGCTTTCTAAGACCCTTCTAGGACCACCAGGAGCCCTCTATACCCCTCTGGGACCCTCTTTGCGACTTCTAGGACCCTTCTAGTGCCCCCAGGGACACTCTAGAGCCCCCTGGGACTCCTTAGGGCCTACTAGGATTCTTCTAGGACCACGAGAATCCCTCTAGAGCCCCCTGGGACCTCCTTAGGTCCTTCTAGGACCGTTCTAGGGTCACCAGGAACCCTCTAGAGCCCTCTGGGACCCACTTAGGGCCTTCTAGGACCCTTCTAGGACCACGAGGAACTCTCTAGAGCCCCCTGGGACTTGCTTAAAGCCTTCTAAGACTCTTCTAGGACCACGAGAAACCATCTAGAGCCCCCTGGGACCCACTTAGGGCATTCTAGGTTCATTTTAAGACCCTGGGGAACCCTCTAGAGCCTTGTGGTACCACTTAGAGCCTTGTAGGACTCTTCTAGGACCAGAAGGAACCCTCTAGAGCCCCCTGGGACCCCCTTAGGGCCTTCTAGGACAATTCTAGCGCCCCCAGGGACCCTCTAGAGCCCCCTGGGACACACTTAGGGCCTTCTAGGACCCTTCTAGGACACAGGGAACCCTCAAGAGCCCCCTGGGACCCACTTAGGGCTTTCTAGGGCCATGGTAAGACCCTGGGGAACCCTCCAGAGCACCCTGGGTCCTCTTTAGTGCCTTCTAGTACCCTTCTAGGGCCCCCAGGGACCTTCTAGAGCCCCCTGGTTACCCTTTGAGCCTTCTAGAACCCTTCTAGGAGCCCCAGGAACCCTCTAGAGCCCGCTGGGACCCCCTTAGGGCCTTCTAGGACCCTTCTAGGACCACAAGGAACCCTCTAGAGCCCCCTGGGACCCCTTTAGGGCCTTCTAGGACAATTCTAGGGCCGCCAGGGTCCGTCTAGAGCCCCCTGGGACCCCTTTAGGGCCTTCTAGGACACTTCTAGGACCACCAGGAGCCCTCTAGAGCCCCCTAGGACCCACTTAGGGTCTTCTAGGACTCTTCTAGTACCCCCAGGGACCCTCTAGAGCCCCCTGGGACCCTTTTAGGGCCTTCTAGGACCCTCCTAGGACCCACGGGTACCCTCTAGAGCCCTCTGGGACCCTTCTAGGCCTTTCTTGGACCCTTTTAGAATCACCAGGAACCCTCTAGAGCCCCCGGGACCCTTCTAGGGCCTTCTAGGACCCTTCTAGGACCACGAGAAACCATCTATAGCTCTCTGGGACCACTTTAGGGCGTTCTAGGACTCTTCTAGGGTCCCCAGAGACCGTCTAGAGCCCCCTGGGATGCCTTAGAGCCTTCGAGGAACCTTCTAGGACCACGAGGAACCCTCTAGAGCCCCCTGGGACCCCCTTAGGGCATTCTAGGACCCTTCTAGGGCCCCCAGGGACCCTCTAGAGCTCCCTGGGAGTCTTCTAGGGCCTACTAGGACCCTTCTAGGATCACCAGGAACCCTCTAGAGCCCTCTGGGACCCACTTAGGGCCTTCTAGGACCCTTCTAGGACCACGAGGAACCCTCTAGAGCCCCCTGGGACCCCCTTAGGGCATTCTAGGACCCTTCTAGGGCCCTCAGGGACCCTCTAGAGCCCCCTGGGACCCCCTTAGGGCTTTCTAAGACCCTTCTAGGACCACCAGGAGCCCTCTATAGCCCTCTGGGACCCACTTAGGGCCTTCTAGGACCCTTCTAGTGCCCCCAGGGACACTCTAGAGCCCCCTGGGACTCTTTAGGGCCTACTAGGACCCTTCTAGGACCACAAGGAACCCTCTAGAGCCCCCTGGGACCCCCTTAGGGCATTCTAGGACCCTTCTAGTACCACCAGGGACCCTCTAGAGCCCCCTGGGACCCCCTTAGGGCTTTCTAAGACCCTTCTAGGACCACCAGGAGCCCTCTATAGCCCTCTGGGACCCTCTTTGCGACTTCTAGGACCCTTCTAGTGCCCCCAGGGACACTCTAGAGCCCCCTGGGACTCCTTAGGGCCTACTAGGACGCTTCTAGGACCACGAGAAACCCTCTAGAGCCCCCTGGGACCTCCTTAGGTCCTTCTAGGACCGTTCTAGGGTCACCAGGAACCCTCTAGAGCCCTCTGGGACCCACTTAGGGCCTTCTAGGACTCTTCTAGGACAACGAGGAACTCTCTAGAGCCCCCTGGAACTTGCTTAAGGCCTTCTAAGACTCTTCTAGGACCACGAGAAACCATCTAGAGCCCCCTGGGACCCACTTAGGGCATTCTAGGTTCATTTTAAGACCCTGGGGAACCCTCTAGAGCCTCGTGGTACCACTTAGAGCCTTGTAGTACTCTTCTAGGACCAGAAGGAACCCTCTAGAGCCCCCTGGGACCCCCTTAGGGCCTTCTAGGACAATTCTAGCGCCCCCAGGGACCCTCTAGAGCCCCCTGGGACACACTTAGGGCCTTCTAGGACCCTTCTAGGACACAGGGAACCCTCAAGAGCCCCCTGGGACCCCCTTAGGGCTTTCTAGGGCCATGGTAAGACCCTGGGGAACCCTCCAGAGCACCCTGGGTCCTCTTTAGTGCCTTCTAGTACCCTTCTAGGGCCCCCAGGGACCTTCTAGAGCCCCCTGGTTACCCTTTGAGCCTTCTAGAACCCTTCTAGGAGCCCCAGGAGCCCTCTAGAGCCCGCTGGGACCCCCTTAGGGCCTTCTAGGACCCTTCTAGGACCACAAGGAACCCTCTAGAGCCCCCTGGGACCCCTTTAGGGCCTTCTAGGACAATTCTAGGGCCGCCAGGGTCCGTCTAGAGCCCCCTGGGACCCCTTTAGGGCCTTCTAGGACCACCAGGAGCCCTCTAGAGCCCCCTAGGACCCACTTAGGGCCTTCTAGGACTCTTCTAGTACCCCCAGGGACCCTCTAGAGCCCGCTGGGACCCTTTTAGGGCCTTCTAGGACCCTCCTAGGACCCACGGGTACCCTCTAGAGCCCTCTGGGACCCTTCTAGGCCTTTCTTGGACCCTTTTAGAATCACCAGGAACCCTCCAGAGTCCCCTGGGACCCTTCTAGGGCTTTCTAGGACCCTTTTAGAATCACCAGGAACCCTCCAGAGTCCCCTGGGACCCTTCTAGGGCTTTCTAGGACCCTTCTAGGACCACGAGGAACCCTCTGGATCTCCCTGGGGTTCCCTTAGGGCCTTCTAGGACCCTTCTAGGACCACAAGGAACCCTCTAGAGCCCTCTGTGACACATTTTGTGCCTTCTAGGAGACTTTTAGTGCCCCCAGGGACCCTCTAGGCCCCCCTGTGACCCATTTAGGGCCTTCTAGGACAATTCTAGGGCCCCCAGGGACACTCTAGAGCCCCGTGGGACCCCTTAGAGCATTCTAGGACACTTCTAGGAGCCCCAGGAACCTTCTAGAACCCTCTGGGACCCACTTAGGCCCTTCTAGGACCCTTCTAGGACCACCAGGAACCTTCTAAAGCCCTCTGGGACCCCCTTAAAGCCTTCTAGGACCCTTCTAGTGCTCCCAGGAACCCTCTAGAGCCCCCTGGGACCCCTTTACGGCCTTCTAAGACCCTTCTAGGACCACAAGAAACGCTCTAGAGCCCCCAGGGACTCCCTTAGGGCCTTCTAGGACCCTTCTAGGATCACCAGGATCCCTTTAGAGCCTTCTGGGACCCACTTAGGTCCTTCTAGTACCGTTCTAGGACCACGAGAAACTCTCTACAGCCCCCTGGGACGCCCTTAGGGCCTTCTAGGACCCTTCTAGGACCACGAGAAACCATCTAGAGCTCCCTGGGAACCCCTTACGGCCTTCTAGGATCATTGTAAGACCCCGGGGAACCCTCTAGAGCTCCCTGGGACCTCTTTAGGCCCTTCTAGGGCCCTTCTAGGACCACCAGGGACACTCTAGAGCCCTCTGGGACCCCCTTAGGGCCTTCTAGGACCATTCTAGTGCCCCCAGGGACCCTCTAGAGCCCCCTGGGACCCCTTTAGGTCCTTCTAGGACCCTTCTAGGGCCACCAGGGACACTCTAAAGCCCCCTGGGACCCCCTTAGGGCCTGCTAGGTGTCTTCTACGACCACGAGGAACCATCTAGAACCCCCTGAGACCACTTAGGACCTTCTAGGACAAATGTATGACCCCAGGGAACCCCCTAGAGTCGTCTGGGACCCCCTTAGGGCCTACTAGGACCATTGTAAGACCCCAGGGAACACTCTAGAGTCCCCTAGGACTCCTTAAGGCCTTCTAGGACCCTTCTAGGACCACGAGAAACCCTCTAGAGCCCCCAGGGACTCCCTTAGGGCCTTCTAGGACCCTTCTAGGATCACCAGGAACCCTCTAGAGCCATCTGGGACCCACTTAGGACCTTCTAGGACCCTTCTAGGACCACGAGAAACCATCCAGAGCCCCCTGGGACTCCTTAGAGCCTTCTAGGACCCTTCTAGGAGTCCCTGAATCCCTCTAGAGCCCCATGGGACCCACTTAGGTCCTTCTAGGACACTCCAAACACCACCAGCATCCCTCTAGAACTCACTGGGAAGCATTTAGGGCCTTCTAAGACCCTTCTAGGACCACGAGGAACCCTCTAGAGCCCCCTGGATCCACCTTAGGGCCTTCTAAAACCCTTCTAGGACCTTGAGGAACCCTCTAGAGCTCTTTGGGACCCCTATAGAAGGGTCTGGAGGCCTTCAGAAGGGTCTGGATGGGCTCTAGAATGGTCTGGGGGCCTTCAGAATGGCCCTGGGGGATCTAGAAGGGTCTGGAGGCCTTCAGAAGGGTCCTGAGTGGCTCTAGAAGGGTCTGGGGGCCTTCAGAAGGGCTCTGGGGGGATCTAGAAGGGTCTGGAGGCCTTCAGAAGGGTCCTGAGCGGCTCTAGAATGGTCTGGGGGCATTCAGAAGGGTCTGGATGGGCTCTAGAAGGGTCTGGGGTCCTTCAGAATGGCCCTGGGGGCATCTAGAATGGTCTGGAAGCCATCAGAAGGGCCCTGAGTGGCTCTAGAACCGTCTGGGGGCATTCAGAATGGCCCAGGGGAACTAGAAGGGTCTGGAGACCTTCAGAAGGGTCCTGGGCGGCTCTAGAAGGGTCTGGGGGCCGTCAGAAGGGCCGTGGGTGGGCTCTAGAAGGGTCTGGGGGCCTTCAGAAGGGCCCCGGGTGGGCTCTAGAAGGGTCTGGAGGCCTTCAGAAGGGTCCTGAGGGGCTCTAGAAGGGTCCAACTTGGATCTCAAACGGTCTAGGGCCTTCAGATTGGTCCTGGGGGGCTCTAGAAGGGTCTTGGAACCTTCATAAAGGTCCTGACTGGCTCTAGAAGGGTTCTGAGGGGCTCTAGAAGGGTCTGGGGGCATTCAGAAGGGTCCTGAGGGGCTCTAGAAGGGTCTGGGAGCCTTTAGAAGGGTCCTCGGGGGCTCTAGAAAGTCATAGAAGGGTCTTAGAAGGCCCTAACAGTGTCCCAGGGTGCTCCAGAGGGTTTCCAGAAGTCTTAGAAGAGTCCTACAAGGACCTAAGGAGGTGCCAGGGGGCTCCAGAGGCTTCCTGGTGACTCTAGAAGGGTCCTTGAAAGCCCTAAGTGGGTCCCAGGTGGATCTAGTGGGTACCTGTGGGTTCTAGAAGGTTCCTAGAAGGTCGTAAGGGGGTCCCAGGGGGCTCTAGAGGGTTCCTGGTGGTCCTAGAAGGTTCCTAGAAGGTCCTAAGGGGGTCCCAGAGCGCTCTAGAGGTATCCTCGTGGTCGTAGAAGGTTCCTATAAGGTTCTAAGTGGGTCTCATGGGGCTCTAGATGGTTCCTCGTGGCCCTAGGAGGGTCCTAGAAAGCCCTAAGCGGGTCCCAGGAGGCTCTAGAGGGTTCCTGGTGACTCTAGAAGGGTCCCAGTAAGCCCTAGAAAGGTCCCAGGGGGCTCTAGAGGGTTCCTGGAGACCCTAGAAGAGTCCCAGAAAGCCCTAGAAGGGTCCCACGGGGCTCTAGAGGGTTCTCGTGGGTCCTAGAAGGGTTCTAGAAGGCCCTAAGGGTGCCCAGAGGACTCCAGAGGATTCTTCGTGGTCCTAGAAGAGCTCTAGAAGGCACTAAATAGGTCCAAGGTTGCTCTAGAGGGTTCCTCGTGGTCTTAGATGCGTCCGAGAAGGCCCTAAGGGGTCCCAGGGGGCTCTAGAGGGTCCTTGGGGCACTAGAAGGGTCCTAGAAGGCCTTAAGTGGGTCTCAGGTGGCTCTAGGGGTTTCCTCGTTGTCCTAGAAGGGTCCTAGGAGGCCCTAAGTGGGTCCCAGGGGGCTCTAGAGGGTTTCATGTGTTCCTAGAATAACCCAGAAGGCCCTAAGGAGGTCCCAGGTGGCTCTAGATGGTTTCTCGTGGTCCTAGAAGGGTCATAGAAAGCACTAAGGGGGTCCTAGGGAGCTCTAGAGGGTTCCTCGTGGTGCTAGAATGTACCTAGAAGGCTCTAAGGGGGTCCCAAAGAGCTCTAGAGGGTTCTTCGAGGTCTTAGAAGCATCTGAGAAGGCCCTAAGGGGGTTCCAGGGGGCTCTAGAAGGTCCCTGGGGGCCCTAGAAAGGTCCTAGAAGGCCCTAAGAAGGTCCCAGGTGCCTCTAGAGAGTTCCTCGTGGTCTTAGAAGGGTTCTAGAAGGCCCTATGTGGTCCCAGGGGGCTCTAGAGGGTCCCTGGGACACTAGAAGTGTCCTAGAAGGCCCTAAGTGGGTCTCAGGGTGCTCTAGGGGGTTCCTCGTTGTCCTAGAAGTGTCCTAGGAGGCCCTAAGTGGGTCCCAGGGGGCTCTAGAGGGCTCCTGGTGACTCTAGAAGTCTCCTATAAAGCTCTAGAAGGGTCCCAGGGGGCTCTAGAAGGTACATGGTGACACTAGACGGGTCCTAGAAAGACCTAGAATGGTCCCAGAGGGCTCTAGAGGGTTCCCTTGGGTCCTAGAAGCGTCCTAGAAGGCCCTAAAGGGGTCCCAGGGGGGTCTAGATGGTTCCTCGTGGTCTTAAAAGGGTCTTTGAAGGCCCTAAATGGGTCCCAGGGGGCTCTAGAGGGTTCCTCGTGTTTCTAAAAGGGTCCTATAAGGCCCTAAGGGGGTCCCAGGGGTCTCTAGAGGGTTTCTCGTGGTCCTAGAATGGTCCTAGAAGACACTAAGGGGGTCCCAGGGGGTTCTACATGGTTTCTCGTGGTCCTAGAAGGCACCTAGAAGGGTCTAAGTGGGTCCCAGGGGGCTCTAGAGGGTTTCTCGTGGTCCTAGAAGGGTCCTAGAAGGCCCTAAACTGGTCCCAGGGGGCTGTAGATTGTTTCTCATGGTCCTAGAAGGGTCCTAGAAGTCCCTAAAGGGGTCCCAGGGGGCTCTAGAGGGTTCCTTGTGGCCCTAGAAGGGTCTTAGAAGGCCCTAAGTGTGCCCAGAGGACTCCAGAGGATTCTTCGTGGTCCTAGAAGAGCTCTAGAAGGCACTAAATGGGTCCAAGGTTGCTCTACAGGGTTCCTCGTGGTCTTAGAAGGGTCCTAGAAGGCTCTAAGGGGTCCCAGTGGGCTCTAGAGGGTCCCTGGGGGTCCTAGAAGGGTCCTAGAAGGCCCTAAGGAGGTCCCAGGGGTCTCTAGAGGGTTTCCCAGGGACTTACAATGATCCTAGAAGGCCCTACGGGGGTCCCAGGTGTCTCTAGAGGGTTTCTCGTGGTCCTAGAAGGGTCCTAGAAGGCCCTAAGGGGGTCCCAGGGGACTCTAGAGGGTTCCTGGTGCCTCTACAAGGGTCTTAGAAAATCCTAGAAATTTCCCAGGGGGTTCTAGATGGTTCCTTGTAGTTCTAGAAGTGTTCTAGAAGGCCTTTAATGGGTCCCATGGGGCTCTAGAGGGTTCCTCGTGGTCCTAGAATGGTCCTAGAATGCCCCAAGGGGTTCCCAGGGGGCTCTAGAGGGTTCCTGGGGCTCCTAGAAGGGTCCTAGAAGGCTCTAAGGGGGTCCCAGTGTGCTCTAGAAGGTCCCTGGGGGCACTAGAAGGGTCCTAGAAGGCACTAAATCGGTCCCAAGGGGCTCTAGAGGGTTCCCCGGCATCTTACAATGGTCCTACATGGCCCTAAGTTGTCCCAGGAGGCTCTAGAGGGTTCCATGTGTTCCTAGAATAACCCAGAAGGCCCTAAGGAGGTCCCAGGTGGCTCTAGATGGTTTCTCGTTGTCCTAGAAGGGTCATAGAAGGCTCTAAGGGGGTCCTAGGGAGCTCTAGAGGGTTCCTCGTGGTGCTAGAATGTACCTAGAAGGCTCTAAGGGGGTCCCAGGTGGCTCTAGAGGGTTCTTTGTGGTCTTAGAAGCGTCCGAGAAGGCCCTAAGTGGGTCCCAGAGGGCTCTAGAAGGTCCCTGGGGGCCCTAGAAATGTCCTAGAAGGCCCTAAGGAGGTCCCAGGTGCCTCTAGAGAGTTTCTCGTGGTCTTAGAAGGGTTCTAGAAGGCCCTATGGGGTCCCAGGGGGCTCTAGAGGGTCCCTGGGACACTAGAAGTGTCCTAGAAGGCCCTAAGTTGGTTTCAGGGTGCTCTAGGGGGTTCCTCATGTCCTAGAATTGTCCTAGGAGGCTCTAAGTGGGTCCCAGGGGGCTCTAGAGGGCTCCTGGTGACTCTAGAAGTCTCCTATAAAGCTCTAGAAGGGTCCCAGAAGGCTCTAGAGGGTTCCTGGTGACACTAGAAGGGTCCTAGAAAGAACTAGAATGGTCCCAGAGGGCTCTAGAGGGTTCCTGTGGGTCCTAGAATGGTCCAGAAGGCCCTAAAGGGGTCCCAAGGGGGTCTAGATGGTTCCTCGTGGTCCTAAAAGGGTCTTAGAAGGCCCTAAATGGGTCCCAGGGGGCTCTAGAGGGTTCCTCGTGGTTCTAAAAAGGTCCTAGAAGGCCCTAAAGGGGACCCAGGGGGCTCTAGAGGGTCCTTCGTGGTCTTAGAAGCGTCCGAGAAGGCCCTAAATGGGGCCCAGGGAGCTCTAGACGGTTCCTCGTGGTCCTAGGAGGATCCTAGAAGGACCTAAGTGGTTCCCAGAGGGCTCTGGATGGTTTCTTGTGGTCTTAGAATGGACCTAGAAGGCCCTAAAGTGGTCCCAGTGAACTCTAGAGGGTTCCTGGGGTTCCTAGAAGGGCCCTAGAAAGGTCTAAGAGGTTCCAGGGGGCTCTAGAGGGTCTCCGGGCGCCCTAGAATAGTCCTAGAAGGCCCTAAAGGGGTCCCAGGGGGCTCTAGAGCGTTCCCCGGGGTCTTACCATGGTCCTAGAAGGCCCTAAGTGGGTCCCAGGGGGCTCTAGAAGGTTTCTCGTGGTCCTAGAAGGGTCCTAGAAAGTCCTAAAGGGGTCCAAGGGAGCTTTAGAGGGTTCCTGGTGAATCTAGAAGTGTCCTAGAAAGCCCTAGAAGGGTCCCAGGGGGCTCTAGAGGTTTCCCTGTGGTCCTAGAAGGGTCCTAGAAGACCCTAAAGTGGTCCCAGGGGGCTCTAGATGGCTCCTGGTGCTCCTAGAAGGGTCCTAGAAGGCTCTAAGCTGTCCCAGGGGACTCTAGAGGGTACCTAGAGGGCCTAGAAGTGACCTAGAAGGCCCTAAAGGGGTCCCAGGGGGCTCTAGATGGTGCCTGTGGGTCCTAGAAGGGTCTTAGAAGGCCCTAAGGTGGTCCCAGGGGGCTCTAGAGGGTTCCTCGTGGTCCTAGAAGGGTTCTACAAAGCCCTAAAGGGGTCCCAGTGGGCTCTAGAGGGTTCCTGGTGGTTTTAGAAGGCTCCCAGGGGTCTTTAGAGGGTCCCTGGAGGCCCTAGAAGTATCCTAGAAGGCACTAAAGGGGACCCAGGGGGCTCTAGAGTGTTCCCCGTGGTCTTACAATCCTCCTAGAAGGCCCTAAGGGGGTACCAGGGGTCTCTAGGTTGTTTCTCGTGGTCCTAGAAGGGTCCTAGAAGGCCCTAAAGGGGTCCCAGGGGGCTCTAGATTGTTTCTCGAGGTCCTAGAAGCGTCCTAGAAGGCCGTAAGTGCGTCCCAGGGGGCTCTAGAGGGTTCCTGGTGGTCCTAGAAGGATTCTAGAAGGCCCTAAGTGCTTCTCAGAGGGCTCTAGAGGGTTCCTCGTGGTCCTAGAAGGGTCTTAGAAGGCCATAAAGGGGTCCCAGGGTGCTCTAGAGGTCTTTAGTATGGATCTGGGGGGCTCTAGAAGGGTCTGGGGGCCTTTAGAAAGGACGTGAGAATCTCTAGAAGGGTCCAGGGGCCTTTAGAACGTCTCTGGGGGGCTCTAGTGGGATCTGGGGTCTTTTAGAAGGACTCTGGGGCCCTCTAGAAGGGTCTAGGGTCCATTAGAATGGGTCTGGGAGGATTTAGAAGGGTCTAGATGCCTTTAGAACGTCTCTGGGGGGTCTAGAAGGGTCTGGGGTCTTTTAGAAGCGACGTGAGAAGCTCTAGAAGGGTCCAGGGTCCTTTAGAAGGTCTCTGGGGGGCTCTAGAAGGGTCTGTGGGCATTTAGAAGGGATGTGAGTGGCTGTAGAAGGGTCTGGGCGCCTTTAGAAGGTCTCTGGGGGGCTCTAGAAAGGTCTGGGTTCTTTTAGAAGGGACGTGAGAAGCTCTAGAAGGGTCCAAGGACCTTTAAAATAGTTCGGGGGGCTCTAGAGGAGTCTGGAGGCTGTTAGAATGGTCCAGATGGGCTCTAGAATGGCCTGGTCGCTTTTAGAAGGTCTCTGGGGGGCTCTCGAAGGGTCTGGGGTCTTTTAGAAGGGACGTGAGAAGCTCTAGAAGGGTCCAGGGGCCTTTAGAAGGTCTCTGGGGGGCACTCAAAGGGTCTGGGGGCTTTTAGAAGGGACGTGAGAAGCTCTGGAAGGGTCCAGGGGCCTTTAGAAGGGCTCTGGGGAGTCTGGAATGGTCTGGGGGCCTTTAGAATGGTCCAGAAGGGCTCTAGAATGGTCTTGGCACTTTTAGAAGGGCCCCGGTGGGTGCTAGAATGGTCTGGGGTCTTTTAGAATGGACGTCAGGTGCTCTAGAAGGGTCTGGGGGCTTTTAGAAGGGTCCAGTGGAGCTCTAGGAGGGTCTGGGGGCCTTTAGAAGGGCTCTGGCGGTCTTTAGAGACATCTGGGGGCCTTTAGAAGGACTCTGGGGGCCTCTAGAAGGGTCTAGAGGCCTTTAGATTTGTCTAGAGGGGCTCTAGAAGGACTAATCCCCTAACCCTAACACTTAACCCTAACCCCCTATCCCCAACCCTGACCCTAACCGGATAACCATAACCCTAATCCCTATCCCCCTAACCCTAATCCCTAACACCCTAACCCTAACCCTAATCCCTTACACCCTAACCCTAACCCCGTAACCCTAAGCACATAACATGAAACCCTAACCCTAACCCTAACCCTAACCCCTAACCCTAACCCTCATCCTAAACCCTAACCCTAACCCTAACCCTAACCCAACCCTGACCCTAACCCTAACCATAAACCCTAACCCCTAACCCTAACCCTAATAACCCTAAACTCTAACCCTCACCCTAACCCCTAACCATAACCATAACCCTAACCATAACCCTAACCCTTATGACCCTAACCCTAACCTTAACCCTAATCTAACCCTAACCTAACCCTAACCCTAACCACTAAGCCTAACCCTAACCCCTAACCCTAAGCCTAAACCCTAACCCTAAACACTAACCCTAACCCTAACCCTAAACCTAACCCTAAACCTAACCCTAACCCTAACCCTAATGACCCTAACCCTAACCCTAAACCTAACCCCTAACCCTAACCCTAACCCTAAACCTAACCCCTAACCCCTAACCCTAATGACCCTAACACTAACCCTAACCCAACCCTAACCCTAACCCTAACCCTAACCCTAACCCTAAACCCTAACCCTAAACCCTAACCCTAACCCCTAACCCCTAACCCTAACCCCTAACTCTAACCCCTAACCCCTAACCCTAACCCTAATGACCCTAACCCTAACCCTAACCCTTAACCATAAACCCTAACCCTAACCCTAACACTAACCCTAACCCCAACCCCTAACCCTAACCCTAAACCCTAACCCTAACCCCTAACCCCTAACCCTAACCCCTAACTCTAACCCCTAACCCTAACCCTAACCCCTAACCCTAACCCCTAACCCTAAACCCTAACTCTAACCATAACCCCTAACCCCTTACTCTAACCCTAATGACCCTAACCCTAACACTAACCCTTAACTTCTAGAGCTTCTCACGTTCCTTCTAAAAGCCCCTGGACCCTTCTAGAGCCCCCTGGGTCCCTTCTAAAAGTGCCAAGACCCTTCTAGAGCCCATCTGGACAATTCTAAAGGCCCCCAGATCCCTCTGGACCCCCCAGAGACCTTCTAAAGGCCCCTGGACCCTTCTAGAGCTTCTCACGTCCCTTCTAAAAGCCCCCAGACCCTTCTAGAGCCCCCCAGAGACATTATAAAGGCCCCTGGACCCTTCTAGAGCTTCTCATGACCCTTTTAAAAGCCCCCAGACCCATCTAGAGCCCCCCAGAGACATTCTAAAGGCACCTGGACCCTTCAAGAGCTTCTCACGCCCATTCTAAAAGAACCCAGACCCTTCTAGAGCCCCCCAGAGAGCTTCAAAAAGACCCTGAACCCTTCTAGAGCTTCTTACATCCCTTCTAAAAGCCCCCAGACCCTTCTAGAGCCCCCCAGATCCAATCTAAAGATATCTAGAGCCCCCTGGGACCCCTTTACGGCCTTCTAAGACCCTTCTAGGACCACGAGGAGCCATCTAGAGCCCCCTGGGACCCCTTAAGGCCTTCTAGGACCCATCTAGGACCACGAGAATCCCTCTAGAGCCCCCTGGGACCTCTTTAGGGCCTTCTTGGACCCTTCTAGGGCCCCCCAGGGACCCTCTAGAACCCACTGGGACCCACTTAGGGCCTTCTAGGACCCTTCTAGGACCACGAGAAACCCTCTAGAGCCACCTGGGACACCCGTAGGGCCTTCTAGGATCATTGTAAGCCCCCAGGGAACCCTCTAGAGCACCCTGGGACCCTTCTAGGGCTTCCTTGGACACGTTTAGAGTCACCAGGAACCATCTAGAGCCCCCTGGGACCCTTCTAGGACCACGAGGAACCCTCTAGAGCCCCCTGAGACCCGCTTAGGACCTTCTAGGACCCTTCTAGGACCACGAGGAACCCTCTAGAGCCACCTAGGACCCCCTTAGGGCCTTCTAGAACCCTTCTTGGACCCCCAGGGACCCTCTAGAGCCCACTGGACCCCCTTAGGGCCTTCTAGGACCCTTCTAGGACCACGAGAAACAATCTAGAGCCCCCTGGGACCCCCTTAGGGCCAACTAGGACCAGTGTAAGACCCTGGGGAACCCTCTAGAGCCCCCTGGGTCCCCTTTAGGGCCTTCTAGGACCCTTCTAGGGACCCCAGGGACCCTCTAGAGCCCACTGGGACTGCCTTAGGGCCTACTAGGACCCTTCTAGGACTATGAGGAACCCTCTAGAGCCCCCTGGGACACACTTAGGGCCATCTAGGACCCTTCTAGGACCCACGGGAACCATCTAGAGCCCCGTGGGACCCCCTTCGGGCCTTCTAGGACACTTCTAAGTCCTCCAGGGACCATCTAGAGCCCCCTGGGACCGCTTAGAGCCTTCTAGGACCCTTCTAGGACCTGTGGGTACCCTCTAGAGCCCCCTGGGACCCTTCTAGGGCTTTCTAGGACACGTCTAGAGTCACCAGAAACCCTCTAGAGATCCCTTGGACCCCTTAAGGGCCTTCTAGGACCCTTCTAGGACCACGAGAAAACTTCCAGAGCCCCCTGGGACCCACTTAGGGCCTTCTAGGACCATTTTAAGACCCCGGGGAACCCTGTAGAGCCCCCTGGGACCCCTTTAGGGCCTTCTAAGACCATTTTAAGATATCGGGTAACCCTCTAGAGCCTCCTGGGACCCCCTTAGGGCTTTATAGGACCATGGTAAGACCCCGGGGAACCCTCCAGAGCACCCTGGGTCCTCTTTAGTGCCTTCTAGTACCCTTCTAGGGCCCCCAGAGACCTTCTAGAGCCCCCTGGTTACACTTTGAGCCTTCTAGAACCCTTCTAGGAGCCCCAGGAACCCTCTAGAGCTTCCTGAGACCCCCTTAGGGCCTTCTAGGACCCTTCTAGGACGGCGAGGAACCCTCTAGAGCCCTCTGGGACCCCCTTAGGGCCTTCTAGGGCCCTTCTAGTGCAGGCAGGGACCCTCTAGAGCCCCCTGGGACCCACTCAGGGCCTTCTAGGACCATTTTAAGACTCTCTGGAACCATCTAGAGCCCCCTGGGAAAACTTAGAGCATTCTAGGACCCTTCTAGGACCCCAGGAATATTCTAGAACCCCCTGGGACCACCTTAGGGCCTTCTAGTACCGTTCTAGGACCACCAGGAACCCTCTAGAGCCCCCTGTGACCCCCTTAGGGCCTTCTAGGACCCTTCTCGGACCACCAGGAACCCTCTAGAGCCCCCTGTGACACTCTTAGGGCCTTCTAGGACTCTTCTAGGACCACGAGGAAACCATCTAGAGCCCCCTGGGTCCCGCTTAGGGCCTTCTAGGACCATGGTAAGACCCCGGGGAACCCTCTAGAGCACCCTGGGTCCTCTATACAGCCTTCTAGGACCCTTCTAGGACCACCAGGATCCCTCTAGAGCCCCCTGGGACCCACTTAGGGCCATCTAGGGGTCTTCTAGGACCACGAGTAACCATCTAGAGACCCGTGGGATGACTTAAGGGCCTTCTAGGGGTCTTCTAGGGCCACGAGTAACCATCTAGAGACATGTGGGACCACTTAAGGGCCTTCTTGGACACTTCTTGGTCCACAAGAGACCCTCTAGAGCCCCCTGGGACCGCTTAGAGTCTTCTAGGTCCATTCTATGAGCCCCAGGAAACACATAGAGCCTCCTGGGACCCCTTTAGGGCCTTCTAGGACCCTTCTAGGACCACCAGGAGCCCTCTAGAGACCCCTAGGACCCACTTAGGGCCTTCTAGGACTCTTCTAGTACCCCCAGGGACCCTCTAGAGCCCCCTGGGACCCTTTTAGGGCCTTCTAAGACCCTCCTAGGACCCACGGGTACCCTCTAGAGCCCTCTGGGACCCTTCTAGGGCTATCTTGGACACTTTTAGAATCACCAGGAACCCTCCAGAGTCCCCTGGGACCCTTCTAGGGCTTTCTAGGACACTTCTAGGACCACGAGGAACCCTCTAGAGCCCCCGGGACCATTTTAGGGCATTCTAGGACCCTTCTAGGGCCCCCAGGGACCCTCTAGAGCCCCCTGGGACCCACTTAGGGCCTTCTAAGACCCTTCTAGGACCACCAGGAGCCCTCTATAGCCCTCTGGGACACCTTTTTGCACATTCTAGGACACTTCTAGTGCCCCCAGAGACCCTCTAGAGCTCCCTGGGAGTCTTTAGGGCCTACTAGGACCCTTCTAGGATCACCAGGAACCCTCTAGAGCCCTCTGTGACCCACTTAGGGCCTTCTAGGACCCTTCTAGGACCACGAGGAACCCTCTAGAGCCCCCTGGGACCCACTTAGGGCATTCTAGGACCCTTCTAGGGCCCCCAGGGACCCTCTAGAGCCCCCTGGGACCCACTTAGGGCTTTCTAAGACCCTTCTAGGACCACCAGGAGCCCTCTATAGCCCTCTGGGACCCTCTTTGCGCCTTCTAGGACCCTTCTAGTGCCCCCAGGGACACTCTAGAGCCCCCTGGGACTCTTTAGGTCCTAGTAGGACCCTTCTAGGACCACGAGAAATCCTCTAGAGCCCCCTGGGACCTCCTTAGGTCCTTCTAGGACCGTTCTAGGGTCACCAGGAACCCTCTAGAGCCCTCTGGGACCCACTTAGGGCCTTCTAGGACCCTTCTAGGACCACGAGGAACTCTCTAGAGCCCCCTGAGACTTGCTTAAGGCCTTCTAGGACTCTTCTAGGACCACGAGAAACCATCTAGAGCCCCCTGGGACCCACTTAGGGCATTCTAGGTTCATTTTAAGACCCTGGGAAACCCTCTACAGCCTCGTGGTACCACTTAGAGCCTTGTAGGACCTTTCTAGGACCAGAAGGAACCCTCTAGAGCCCCCTGGGACCCCCTTAGGGCCTTCTAGGACAATTCTAGCGCCCCCAGGGACCCTCTAGAGCCCCCTGGGACACACTTAGGGCCTTCTAGGACCCTTCTAGGACACAGGGAACCCTCAAGAGCCCCCTGGGACCCCCTTAGGGCTTTCTAGGGCCATGGTAAGACCCTGGGGAACCCTCCAGAGCACCCTGGGTCCTCTTTAGTGCCTTCTAGTACCCTTCTAGGGCCCCCAGGGACCTTCTAGAGCCCCCTGGTTACCCTTTGAGCCTTCTAGAACCCTTCTAGGAGCCCCAGAAACCCTCTAGAGCCCGCTGGGACCCCCTTAGGGCCTTCTAGGACCCTTCTAGGACCACAAGGAACCCTCTAGAGCCCCCTGGGACCCCTTTAGGGCCTTCTAGGACAATTCTAGGGCCGCCAGGGTCCGTCTAGAGCCCCCTGGGACCCATTTAGGGCCTTCTAGGACCCTTCTAGGACCACCAGGAGCCCTCTAGAGCTCCCTAGGACCCACTTAGGGCCTTCTAGGACTCTTCTAGTACCCCCAGGGACCCTCTAGAGCCCGCTGGGACCCCCTTAGGGCCTTCTAGGACAATTCTAGGGCCGCCAGGGTCCCTCTAGAGCCCCCTGGGACCCCTTTAGGGCCTTCTAGGACAATTCTAGGGCCACCAGGAGCCCTCTAGAGCCCCCTAGGACCCACTTAGGGCCTTCTAGGACTCTTCTAGTACCCCCAGGGACCCTCTAGAGCCCTCTGGGACCCTTCTAGGGCTTTCTTGGACCCTTTTAGAATCACCAGGAACACTCCAGAGTCCCCTGGGACCCTTCTAGGGCTTTCTAGGACCCTTCTAGGACCACGAGGAACCCTCTAGAGCCCCCTGGGACCATTTTAGGGCCTTCTAGGACCCTTCTAGGACCACGAGAAACCATCTAAAGCTCTCTGGGACCCATTTAGGGCGTTCTAGGACTCTTCTAGTGTCCCCAGAGACCGTCTAGAGCCCCCTGGGATGACTTAGAGCCTTTGAGGACCCTTCTAGGACCACGAGGAGCCCTCTAGAGCCCACTAGGACCCCCTTACGGCCTTCTAGGACAATTCTAGGGCCGCCAGGGTCCATCTAGAGCCCCCTGGGACCCCTTTAGGGCCTTCTAGGACAATTCTAGGACCACCAGGAGCCCTCTAGAGCCCCCTAGGACCCACATAGGGCCTTCTAGGACTCTTCTAGTACCCCCAGGGACCATCTAGAGCCCGCTGGGACCCCCTTAGGGCCTTCTAGGACAATTCTAGAGCCACCAGGGTCCCTCTAGAGCCCCCTGGGACCCCCTTAGGGCATTCTAGGACCCTTCTAGGGCCCCCAGGGACCCTCTAGAGCCCGCTGGGACCCCCTTAGGGCCTTCTAGGACCCTTCTAGGACCACAACGAACCCTCTAGAGCCCCCTGGGACCCCTTTAGGGCCTTCTAGGACAATTCTAGGGCCGCCAGGGTCCGTCTAGAGCCCCCTGGGACCCCTTTAGGGCCTTCTAGGACCCTTCTAGGACCACCAGGAGCCCTCTAGAGCCCCCTAGGACCCACTTAGGGTCTTCTAGGACTCTTCTAGTACCCCCAGGGACCCTCTAGAGCCCCCTGGGACCCTTTTAGGGCCTTCTAGGACCCTCCTAGGACCCACGGGTACCCTCTAGAGCCCTCTGGGACCCTTCTAGGCCTTTCTTGGACCCTTTTAGAATCACCAGGAACCCTCTAGAGCCCCCGGGACCCTTCTAGGGCCTTCTAGGACCCTTCTAGGACCACGAGAAACCATCTATATCTCTCTGGGACCCCTTTAGGGCGTTCTAGGACTCTTCTAGGGTCCCCAGAGACCGTCTAGAGCCCCCTGGGATGCCTTAGAGCCTTCGAGGAACCTTCTAGGACCACGAGGAACCCTCTAGAGCCCCCTGGGACCCCCTTAGGGCATTCTAGGACCCTTCTAGGGCCCCCAGGGACCCTCTAGAGCCCCCTGGGAGTCTTTAGGGCCTACTAGGACCTTTCTAGGATCACCAGGAACCCTCTAGAGCCCTCTGGGACCCACTTAGGGCCTTCTAGGACCCTTCTAGGACCACGAGGAACCCTCTAGAGCCCCCTGGGACCCACTTAGGGCATTCTAGGACCCTTCTAGGGCCCTCAGGGACCCTCTAGAGCCCCCTGGGACCCCCTTTGGGCTTTCTAAGACCCTTCTAGGACCACCAGGAGCCCTCTATAGCCCTCTGGGACCCACTTAGGGCCTTCTAGGACCCTTCTAGTGCCCCCAGGGACACTCTAGAGCCCCCTGGGACTCTTTAGGGCCTACTAGGACCCTTCTAGGACCACAAGGAACCCTCTAGAGCCCCCTGGGACCCCCTTAGGGCATTCTAGGACCCTTCTAGTACCACCAGGGACCCTCTAGAGCCCCCTGGGACCCCCTTAGGGCTTTCTAAGACCCTTCTAGGACCACCAGGAGCCCTCTATAGCCCTCTGGGACCCTCTTTGCGACTTCTAGGACCCTTCTAGTGCCCCCAGGGACACTCTAGAGCCCCCTGGGACTCCTTAGGGCCTACTAGGACCCTTCTAGGACCACGAGAAACCCTCTAGAGCCCCCTGGGACCTCCTTAGGTCCTTCTAGGACCGTTCTAGGGTCACCAGGAACCCTCTAGAGCCCTCTGGGACCCACTTAGGGCCTTCTAGGACTCTTCTAGGACAACGAGGAACTCTCTAGAGCCCCCTGGAACTTGCTTAAGGCCTTCTAAGACTCTTCTAGGACCACGAGAAACCATCTAGAGCCCCCTGGGACCCACTTAGGGCATTCTAGGTTCATTTTAAGACCCTGGGGAACCCTCAAGAGCCTCGTGGTACCACTTAGAGCCTTGTAGTACTCTTCTAGGACCAGAAGGAACCCTCTAGAGCCCCCTGGGACCCCCTTAGGGCCTTCTAGGACAATTCTAGCGCCCCCAGGGACCCTCTAGAGCCCCCTGGGACACACTTAGGGCCTTCTAGGACCCTTCTAGGACACAGGGAACCCTCAAGAGCCCACTGGGACCCCCTTAGGGCTTTCTAGGGCCATGGTAAGACCCTGGGGAACCCTCCAGAGCACCCTGGGTCCTCTTTAGTGCCTTCTAGTACCCTTCTAGGGCCCCCAGGGACCTTCTAGAGCCCCCTGGTTACCCTTTGAGCCTTCTAGAACCCTTCTAGGAGCCCCAGGAACCCTCTAGAGCCCGCTGGGACCCCCTTAGGGCCTTCTAGGACCCTTCTAGGACCACAAGGAACCCTCTAGAGCCCCCTGGGACCCCTTTAGGGCCTTCTAGGACAATTCTAGGGCCGCCAGGGTCCGTCTAGAGCCCCCTGGGACCCATTTAGGGCCTTCTAGGACCACAAGGAGCCCTCTAGAGCTCCCTAGGACCCACTTAGGGCCTTCTAGGACTCTTCTAGTACCCCCAGGGACCCTCTAGAGCCCGCTGGGACCCCCTTAGGGCCTTCTAGGACAATTCTAGGGCCGCCAGGGTCCCTCTAGAGCCCCCTGGGACCCCTTTAGGGCCTTCTAGGACAATTCTAGGGCCACCAGGAGCCCTCTAGAGCCCCCTAGGACCCACTTAGGGCCTTCTAGGACTCTTCTAGTACCCCCAGGGACCCTCTAGAGCCCCCTGGGACCCTTTTAGGGCCTTCTAGGACCCTCCTAGGACCCACGGGTACCCTCTAGAGCCCTCTGGGACCCTTCTAGGGCTTTCTTGGACCCTTTTAGAATCACCAGGAACACTCCAGAGTCCCCTGGGACCCTTCTAGGTCTTTCTAGGACCCTTCTAGGACCACGAGGAACCCTCTAGAGCCCCCTGGGACCATTTTAGGGCCTTCTAGGACCCTTCTAGGACCACGAGAAACCATCTAAAGCTCTCTGGGACCCATTTAGGGCGTTCTAGGACTCTTCTAGTGTCCCCAGAGACAGTCTAGAGCCCCCTGGGATGACTTAGAGCCTTCGAGGACCCTTCTAGGACCACGAGGAGCCCTCTAGAGCCCACTAGGACCCCCTTACGGCCTTCTAGGACAATTCTAGGGCCGCCAGGGTCCATCTAGAGCCCCCTGGGACCCCTTTAGGGCCTTCTAGGACAATTCTAGGACCACCAGGAGCCCTCTAGAGCCCCCTAGGACCCACATAGGGCCTTCTAGGACTCTTCTAGTACCCCCAGGGACCATCTAGAGCCCGCTGGGACCCCCTTAGGGCCTTCTAGGACAATTCTAGAGCCACCAGGGTCCCTCTAGAGCCCCCTGGGACCCCCTTAGGGCATTCTAGGACCCTTCTAGGGCCCCCAGGGACCCTCTAGAGCCCCCTGGGACCCCTTTAGGGCCTTCTAGGACAATTCTAGGGCCGCCAGGGTCCGTCTAGAGCCCCCTGGGACCCCTTTAGGGCCTTCTAGGACCCTTCTAGGACCACCAGGAGCCCTCTAGAGCCCCCTAGGACCCACTTAGGGTCTTCTAGGACTCTTCTAGTACCCCCAGGGACCCTCTAGAGCCCCCTGGGACCCTTTTAGGGCCTTCTAGGACCCTCCTAGGACCCACGGGTACCCTCTAGAGCCCTCTGGGACCCTTCTAGGCCTTTCTTGGACCCTTTTAGAATCACCAGGAACCCTCTAGAGCCCCCAGGACCCTTCTAGGGCCTTCTAGGACCCTTCTAGGACCACGAGAAACCATCTATATCTCTCTGGGACCCCTTTAGGGCGTTCTAGGACTCTTCTAGGGTCCCCAGAGACCGTCTAGAGCCCCCTGGGATGCCTTAGAGCCTTCGAGGAACCTTCTAGGACCACGAGGAACCCTCTAGAGCCCCCTGGGACCCCCTTAGGGCATTCTAGGACCCTTCTAGGGCCCCCAGGGACCCTCTAGAGCCCCCTGGGAGTCTTTAGGGCCTACTAGGACCCTTCTAGGATCACCAGGAACCCTCTAGAGCCCTCTGGGACCCACTTAGGGCCTTCTAGGACCCTTCTAGGACCACGAGGAACCCTCTAGAGCCCCCTGGGACCCACTTAGGGCATTCTAGGACCCTTCTAGGGCCCTCAGGGACCCTCTAGAGCCCCCTGGGACCCCCTTAGGGCTTTCTAAGACCCTTCTAGGACCACCAGGAGCCCTCTATAGCCCTCTGGGACCCACTTAGGGCCTTCTAGGACCCTTCTAGTGCCCCCAGGGACACTCTAGAGCCCCCTGGGACTCTTTAGGGCCTACTAGGACCCTTCTAGGACCACAAGGAACCCTCTAGAGCCCCCTGGGACCCCCTTAGGGCATTCTAGGACCCTTCTAGTACCACCAGGGACCCTCTAGAGCCCCCTGGGACCCCCTTAGGGCTTTCTAAGACCCTTCTAGGACCACCAGGAGCCCTCTATAGCCCTCTGGGACCCTCTTTGCGACTTCTAGGACCCTTCTAGTGCCCCCAGGGACACTCTAGAGCCCCCTGGGACTCCTTAGGGCCTACTAGGACCCTTCTAGGACCACGAGAAACCCTCTAGAGCCCCCTGGGACCTCCTTAGGTCCTTCTAGGACCGTTCTAGGGTCACCAGGAACCCTCTAGAGCCCTCTGGGACCCACTTAGGGCCTTCTAGGACTCTTCTAGGACAACGAGGAACTCTCTAGAGCCCCCTGGAACTTGCTTAAGGCCTTCTAAGACTCTTCTAGGACCACGAGAAACCATCTAGAGCCCCCTGGGACCCACTTAGGGCATTCTAGGTTCATTTTAAGACCCTGGGGAACCCTCAAGAGCCTCGTGGTACCACTTAGAGCCTTGTAGTACTCTTCTAGGACCAGAAGGAACCCTCTAGAGCCCCCTGGGACCCCCTTAGGGCCTTCTAGGACAATTCTAGCGCCCCCAGGGACCCTCTAGAGCCCCCTGGGACACACTTAGGGCCTTCTAGGACCCTTCTAGGACACAGGGAACCCTCAAGAGCCCACTGGGACCCCCTTAGGGCTTTCTAGGGCCATGGTAAGACCCTGGGGAACCCTCCAGAGCACCCTGGGTCCTCTTTAGTGCCTTCTAGTACCCTTCTAGGGCCCCCAGGGACCTTCTAGAGCCCCCTGGTTACCCTTTGAGCCTTCTAGAACCCTTCTAGGAGCCCCAGGAGCCCTCTAGAGCTTCCTGAGACCCCCTTAGGGCCTTCTAGGACCCTTCTAGGACCACAAGGAACCCTCTAGAGCCCCCTGGGACCCCTTTAGGGCCTTCTAGGACAATTCTAGGGCCGCCAGGGTCCCTCTAGAGCCCCCTGGGACCCCTTTAGGGCCTTCTAGGACCCTTCTAGGACCACCAGGAGCCCTCTAGAGCCCCCTAGGACCCACTTAGGGCCTTCTAGGACTCTTCTAGTACCCCCAGGGACCCTCTAGAGCCCGCTGGGACCCTTTTAGGGCCTTCTAGGACCCTCCTAGGACCCACGGGTACCCTCTAGAGCCCTCTGGGACCCTTCTAGGCCTTTCTTGGACCCTTTTAGAATCACCAGGAACCCTCCAGAGTCCCCTGGGACCCTTCTAGGGCTTTCTAGGACCCTTTTAGAATCACCAGGAACCCTCCAGAGTCCCCTGGGACCCTTCTAGGGCTTTCTAGGACCCTTCTAGGACCACGAGGAACCCTCTGGATCTCCCTGGGGTTCCCTTAGGGCCTTCTAGGACCCTTCTAGGACCACAAGGAACCCTCTAGAGCCCTCTGTGACACATTTTGTGCCTTCTAGGAGACTTTTAGTGCCCCCAGGGACCCTCTAGGCCCCCCTGTGACCCATTTAGGGCCTTCTAGGACAATTCTAGGGCTCCCAGGGACACTCTAGAGCCCCGTGGGACCCCTTATAGCATTCTAGGACACTTCTAGGAGCCCCAGGAACCTTCTAGAACCCTCTGGGACCCACTTAGGCCCTTCTAGGACCCTTCTAGGACCACCAGGAACCTTCTAAAGCCCTCTGGGACCCCCTTAAAGCCTTCTAGGACCCTTCTAGTGCTCCCAGGAACCCTCTAGAGCCCCCTGGGACCCCTTTACGGCCTTCTAAGACCCTTCTAGGACCACAAGAAACGCTCTAGAGCCCCCAGGGACTCCCTTAGGGCCTTCTAGGACCCTTCTAGGATCACCAGGATCCCTTTAGAGCCTTCTGGGACCCACTTAGGTCCTTCTAGTACCGTTCTAGGACCACGAGAAACTCTCTACAGCCCCCTGGGACGCCCTTAGGGCCTTCTAGGACCCTTCTAGGACCACGAGAAACCATCTAGAGCTCCCTGGGAACCCCTTACGGCCTTCTAGGATCATTGTAAGACCCCGGGGAACCCTCTAGAGCTCCCTGGGACCTCTTTAGGCCCTTCTAGGGCCCTTCTAGGGCCACCAGGGACACTCTAGAGCCCTCTGGGACCCCCTTAGGGCCTTCTAGGACCATTCTAGTGCCCCCAGGGACCCTCTAGAGCCCCCTGGGACCCCTTTAGGTCCTTCTAGGACCCTTCTAGGGCCACCAGGGACACTCTAAAGCCCCCTGGGACCCCCTTAGGGCCTGCTAGGTGTCTTCTACGACCACGAGGAACCATCTAGAACCCCCTGAGACCACTTAGGACCTTCTAGGACAAATGTATGACCCCAGGGAACCCCCTAGAGTCGTCTGGGACCCCCTTAGGGCCTACTAGGACCATTGTAAGACCCGAGGGAACACTCTAGAGTCCCCTAGGACTCCTTAAGGCCTTCTAGGACCCTTCTAGGACCACGAGAAACCCTCTAGAGCCCCCAGGGACTCCCTTAGGGCCTTCTAGGACCCTTCTAGGATCACCAGGAACCCTCTAGAGCCATCTGGGACCCACTTAGGACCTTCTAGGACCCTTCTAGGACCACGAGAAACCATCCAGAGCCCCCTGGGACTCCTTAGAGCCTTCTAGGACCCTTCTAGGAGTCCCTGAATCCCTCTAGAGCCCCATGGGACCCACTTAGGTCCTTCTAGGACACTCCAAACACCACCAGCATCCCTCTAGAGCTCACTGGGAAGCATTTAGGGCCTTCTAAGACCCTTCTAGGACCACGAGGAACCCTCTAGAGCCCCCTGGATCCACCTTAGGGCCTTCTAAAACCCTTCTAGGACCTTGAGGAACCCTCTAGAGCTCTTTGGGACCCCTATAGAAGGGTCTGGAGGCCTTCAGAAGGGTCTGGATGGGCTCTAGAAAGGTCTGGGGGCCTTCAGAATGGCCCTGGGGGATCTAGAAGGGTCTGGAGGCCTTCAGAAGGGTCCTGAGTGGCTCTAGAAGGGTCTGGGGGCCTTCAGAAGGGCTCTGGGGGGATCTAGAAGGGTCTGGAGGCCTTCAGAAGGGTCCTGAGCGGCTCTAGAATGGTCTGGGGGCATTCAGAAGGGTCTGGATGGGCTCTAGAAGGGTCTGGGGTCCTTCAGAATGGCCCTGGGGGCATCTAGAATGGTCTGGAAGCCATCAGAAGGGCCCTGAGTGGCTCTAGAACCGTCTGGGGGCATTCAGAATGGCCCAGGGGAACTAGAAGGGTCTGGAGACCTTCAGAAGGGTCCTGGGCGGCTCTAGAAGGGTCTGGGGGCCGTCAGGGGGGCCGTGGGTGGGCTCTAGAAGGGTCTGGGGGCCTTCAGAAGGGCCCCGGGTGGGCTCTAGAAGGGTCTGGAGGCCTTCAGAAGGGTCCTGAGGGGCTCTAGAAGGGTCCAACTTGGATCTCAAACGGTCTAGGGCCTTCAGATTGGTCCTGGGGGGCTCTAGAAGGGTCTTGGAACCTTCATAAAGGTCCTGACTGGCTCTAGAAGGGTTCTGAGGGGCTCTAGAAGGGTCTGGGGGCATTCAGAAGGGTCCTGAGGGGCTCTAGAAGGGTCTGGGAGCCTTTAGAAGGGTCCTCGGGGGCTCTAGAAAGTCATAGAAGGGTCTTAGAAGGCCCTAACAGCGTCCCAGGGTGCTCCAGAGGGTTTCCAGAAGTCTTAGAAGAGTCCTACAAGGACCTAAGGAGGTGCCAGGGGGCTCCAGAGGCTTCCTGGTGACTCTAGAAGGGTCCTTGAAAGCCCTAGGTGGGTCCCAGGTGGATCTAGTGGGTACCTGTGGGTTCTAGAAGGTTCCTAGAAGGTCGTAAGGGGGTCCCAGGGGGCTCTAGAGGGTTCCTGGTGGTCCTAGAAGGTTCCTAGAAGGTCCTAAGGGGGTCCCAGAGCGCTCTAGAGGTATCCTCGTGGTCGTAGAAGGTTCCTATAAGGTTCTAAGGGGGTCTCAGGGGGCTCTAGATGGTTCCTCGTGGCCCTAGGAGGGTCCTAGAAAGCCCTAAGCGGGTCCCAGGAGGCTCTAGAGGGTTCCTGGTGACTCTAGAAGGGTCCCAGTAAGCCCTAGAAAGGTCCCAGGGGGCTCTAGAGGGTTCCTGGAGACCCTAGAAGAGTCCCAGAAAGCCCTAGAAGGGTCCCACGGGGCTCTAGAGGGTTCTCGTGGGTCCTAGAAGGGTTCTAGAAGGCCCTAAGGGTGCCCAGAGGACTCCAGAGGATTCTTCGTGGTCCTAGAAGAGCTCTAGAAGGCACTAAATAGGTCCAAGGTTGCTCTAGAGGGTTCCTCGTGGTCTTAGATGCGTCCGAGAAGGCCCTAAGGGGTCCCAGGGGGCTCTAGAGGGTCCTTGGGGCACTAGAAGGGTCCTAGAAGGCCTTAAGTGGGTCTCAGGTGGCTCTAGGGGTTTCCTCGTTGTCCTAGAAGGGTCCTAGGAGGCCCTAAGTGGGTCCCAGGGGGCTCTAGAGGGTTTCATGTGTTCCTAGAATAACCCAGAAGGCCCTAAGGAGGTCCCAGGTGGCTCTAGATGGTTTCTCGTGGTCCTAGAAGGGTCATAGAAAGCACTAAGGGGGTCCTAGGGAGCTCTAGAGGGTTCCTCGTGGTGCTAGAATGTACCTAGAAGGCTCTAAGGGGGTCCCAAAGAGCTCTAGAGGGTTCTTCGAGGTCTTAGAAGCATCTGAGAAGGCCCTAAGGGGGTTCCAGGGGGCTCTAGAAGGTCCCTGGGGGCCCTAGAAAGGTCCTAGAAGGCCCTAAGAAGGTCCCAGGTGCCTCTAGAGAGTTCCTCGTGGTCTTAGAAGGGTTCTAGAAGGCCCTATGTGGTCCCAGGGGGCTCTAGAGGGTCCCTGGGACACTAGAAGTGTCCTAGAAGGCCCTAAGTGGGTCTCAGGGTGCTCTAGGGGGTTCCTCGTTGTCCTAGAAGTGTCCTAGGAGGCCCTAAGTGGGTCCCAGGGGGCTCTAGAGGGCTCCTGGTGACTCTAGAAGTCTCCTATAAAGCTCTAGAAGGGTCCCAGGGGGCTCTAGAAGGTACATGGTGACACTAGACGGGTCCTAGAAAGACCTAGAATGGTCCCAGAGGGCTCTAGAGGGTTCCCTTGGGTCCTAGAAGCGTCCTAGAAGGCCCTAAAGGGGTCCCAGGGGGGTCTAGATGGTTCCTCGTGGTCTTAAAAGGGTCTTCGAAGGCCCTAAATGGGTCCCAGGGGGCTCTAGAGGGTTCCTCGTGTTTCTAAAAGGGTCCTATAAGGCCCTAAGGGGGTCCCAGGGGTCTCTAGAGGGTTTCTCGTGGTCCTAGAATGGTCCTAGAAGACACTAAGGGGGTCCCAGGGGGTTCTACATGGTTTCTCGTGGTCCTAGAAGGCACCTAGAAGGGTCTAAGTGGGTCCCAGGGGGCTCTAGAGGGTTTCTCGTGGTCCTAGAAGGGTCCTAGAAGGCCCTAAACTGGTCCCAGGGGGCTGTAGATTGTTTCTCATGGTCCTAGAAGGGTCCTAGAAGTCCCTAAAGGGGTCCCAGGGGGCTCTAGAGGGTTCCTTGTGGCCCTAGAAGGGTCTTAGAAGGCCCTAAGTGTGCCCAGAGGACTCCAGAGGATTCTTCGTGGTCCTAGAAGAGCTCTAGAAGGCACTAAATGGGTCCAAGGTTGCTCTACAGGGTTCCTCGTGGTCTTAGAAGGGTCCTAGAAGGCTCTAAGGGGTCCCAGTGGGCTCTAGAGGGTCCCTGGGGGTCCTAGAAGGGTCCTAGAAGGCCCTAAGGAGGTCCCAGGGGTCTCTAGAGGGTTTCCCAGGGACTTACAATGATCCTAGAAGGCCCTACGGGGGTCCCAGGTGTCTCTAGAGGGTTTCTCGTGGTCCTAGAAGGGTCCTAGAAGGCCCTAAGGGGGTCCCAGGGGACTCTAGAGGGTTCCTGGTGCCTCTACAAGGGTCTTAGAAAATCCTAGAAATTTCCCAGGGGGTTCTAGATGGTTCCTTGTAGTTCTAGAAGTGTTCTAGAAGGCCTTTAATGGGTCCCATGGGGCTCTAGAGGGTTCCTCGTGGTCCTAGAATGGTCCTAGAATGCCCCAAGGGGTTCCCAGGGGGCTCTAGAGGGTTCCTGGGGCTCCTAGAAGGGTCCTAGAAGGCTCTAAGGGGGTCCCAGTGTGCTCTAGAAGGTCCCTGGGGGCACTAGAAGGGTCCTAGAAGGCACTAAATCGGTCCCAAGGGGCTCTAGAGGGTTCCCCGGCATCTTACAATGGTCCTACATGGCCCTAAGTTGTCCCAGGAGGCTCTAGAGGGTTCCATGTGTTCCTAGAATAACCCAGAAGGCCCTAAGGAGGTCCCAGGTGGCTCTAGATGGTTTCTCGTTGTCCTAGAAGGGTCATAGAAGGCTCTAAGGGGGTCCTAGGGAGCTCTAGAGGGTTCCTCGTGGTGCTAGAATGTACCTAGAAGGCTCTAAGGGGGTCCCAGGTGGCTCTAGAGGGTTCTTTGTGGTCTTAGAAGCGTCCGAGAAGGCCCTAAGTGGGTCCCAGAGGGCTCTAGAAGGTCCCTGGGGGCCCTAGAAATGTCCTAGAAGGCCCTAAGGAGGTCCCAGGTGCCTCTAGAGAGTTTCTCGTGGTCTTAGAAGGGTTCTAGAAGGCCCTATGGGGTCCCAGGGGGCTCTAGAGGGTCCCTGGGACACTAGAAGTGTCCTAGAAGGCCCTAAGTTGGTTTCAGGGTGCTCTAGGGGGTTCCTCATGTCCTAGAATTGTCCTAGGAGGCTCTAAGTGGGTCCCAGGGGGCTCTAGAGGGCTCCTGGTGACTCTAGAAGTCTCCTATAAAGCTCTAGAAGGGTCCCAGAAGGCTCTAGAGGGTTCCTGGTGACACTAGAAGGGTCCTAGAAAGAACTAGAATGGTCCCAGAGGGCTCTAGAGGGTTCCTGTGGGTCCTAGAATGGTCCAGAAGGCCCTAAAGGGGTCCCAAGGGGGTCTAGATGGTTCCTCGTGGTCCTAAAAGGGTCTTAGAAGGCCCTAAATGGGTCCCAGGGGGCTCTAGAGGGTTCCTCGTGGTTCTAAAAAGGTCCTAGAAGGCCCTAAAGGGGACCCAGGGGGCTCTAGAGGGTCCTTCGTGGTCTTAGAAGCGTCCGAGAAGGCCCTAAATGGGGCCCAGGGAGCTCTAGACGGTTCCTCGTGGTCCTAGGAGGATCCTAGAAGGACCTAAGTGGTTCCCAGAGGGCTCTGGATGGTTTCTTGTGGTCTTAGAATGGACCTAGAAGGCCCTAAAGTGGTCCCAGTGAACTCTAGAGGGTTCCTGGGGTTCCTAGAAGGGCCCTAGAAAGGTCTAAGAGGTTCCAGGGGGCTCTAGAGGGTCTCCGGGCGCCCTAGAATAGTCCTAGAAGGCCCTAAAGGGGTCCCAGGGGGCTCTAGAGCGTTCCCCGGGGTCTTACCATGGTCCTAGAAGGCCCTAAGTGGGTCCCAGGGGGCTCTAGAAGGTTTCTCGTGGTCCTAGAAGGGTCCTAGAAAGTCCTAAAGGGGTCCAAGGGAGCTTTAGAGGGTTCCTGGTGAATCTAGAAGTGTCCTAGAAAGCCCTAGAAGGGTCCCAGGGGGCTCTAGAGGTTTCCCTGTGGTCCTAGAAGGGTCCTAGAAGACCCTAAAGTGGTCCCAGGGGGCTCTAGATGGCTCCTGGTGCTCCTAGAAGGGTCCTAGAAGGCTCTAAGCTGTCCCAGGGGACTCTAGAGGGTACCTAGAGGGCCTAGAAGTGACCTAGAAGGCCCTAAAGGGGTCCCAGGGGGCTCTAGATGGTGCCTGTGGGTCCTAGAAGGGTCTTAGAAGGCCCTAAGGTGGTCCCAGGGGGCTCTAGAGGGTTCCTCGTGGTCCTAGAAGGGTTCTACAAAGCCCTAAGGGGTCCCAGTGGGCTCTAGAGGGTTCCTGGTGGTTTTAGAAGGCTCCCAGGGGTCTTTAGAGGGTCCCTGGAGGCCCTAGAAGTATCCTAGAAGGCACTAAAGGGGACCCAGGGGGCTCTAGAGTGTTCCCTGTGGTCTTACAATCGTCCTAGAAGGCCCTAAGGGGGTACCAGGGGTCTCTAGGTTGTTTCTCGTGGTCCTAAAAGGGTCCTAGAAGGCCCTAAAGTGGTCCCAGGGGGCTCTAGAGGGTTCCTGGTGGTCCTAGAAGGGTCCTAGAAGGCACTAAAGGGGTCCCAGGGGTCTCTAGAAGGTTCCCAGGGGTCTTACAATGATCCTAGAAGGCTCTAAGTGGGTCCCATGGGGCTCTAGATGGTTTCTCGTGGTCCTAGAAGGGTCCTAGAAGGCCCTAAAGGGGTCCCAGGGGGCTCTAGATTGTTTCTCGAGGTCCTAGAAGCGTCCTAGAAGGCCGTAAGTGCGTCCCAGGGGGCTCTAGAGGGTTCCTGGTGGTCCTAGAAGGATTCTAGAAGGCCCTAAGTGGTTCTCAGAGGGCTCTAGAGGGTTCCTCGTGGTCCTAGAAGGGTCTTAGAAGGCCATAAAGGGGTCCCAGGGTGCTCTAGAGATCTTTAGTATGGATCTGGGGGGCTCTAGAAGGGTCTGGGCGCTTTTAGAATGGATGTGAGAAGCTCTAGAAGGGTTCAGGGTCTTTTTGAATCTCCCTGGGGGGCTCTAGAAGGGTCTGGGGGCTTTTAGAATTGTCCAGATGGGCTCTAGAAGGGTCTAGGGTCCTTTAGAATGGGTCTGGGGTGCTCTAGAAGGGTCTGGGGTCTTTTAAAATGGACGTGAGAAGATCTAGATGGGTCCAGGGGCCTTTAGAATGTCGCTGAGGGCCTCTAGAAGGGTCTGGGGTCCTCTAGAAGGGACGTGAGATGCTCTAGAAGGGTCCAGGGTCCTTTAGAAGGTCTCTGGCGTCTCTAGAAGGGTCTGGAGGCTTCTAGAAGGGATGTGAGAAGCTCTAGAAGGGTCCAGGGGCCTTTAGAACGTCTCTGGGGGGCTCTAGAAGGGTCTGGGGGCCTTTAGAAAGGACATGAGAATCTCTAGAAGGGTCCAGGGGCCTTTAGAACGTCTCTGGGGGGCTCTAGTGGGATCTGGGGTCTTTTAGAAGGACTCTGGGGCCCTCTAGAAGGGTCTAGGGTCCATTAGAATGGGTCTGGGAGGATTTAGAAGGGTCTAGATGCCTTTAGAACGTCTCTGGGGGGTCTAGAAGGGTCTGGGGTCTTTTAGAAGCGACGTGAGAAGCTCTAGAAGGGTCCAGGGTCCTTTAGAAGGTCTCTGGGGGGCTCTAGAAGGGTCTGTGGGCATTTAGAAGGGATGTGAGTGGCTGTAGAAGGGTCTGGGCGCCTTTAGAAGGTCTCTGGGGGGCTCTAGAAAGGTCTGGGTTCTTTTAGAAGGGACGTGAGAAGCTCTAGAAGGGTCCAAGGACCTTTAAAATAGTTCTGGGGGCTCTAGAGGAGTCTGGAGGCTGTTAGAATGGTCCAGATGGGCTCTAGAATGGCCTGGTCGCTTTTAGAAGGTCTCTGGGGGGCTCTCGAAGGGTCTGGGGTCTTTTAGAAGGGACGTGAGAAGCTCTAGAAGGGTCCAGGGGCCTTTAGAAGGTCTCTGGGGGGCACTCAAAGGGTCTGGGGGCTTTTAGAAGGGACGTGAGAAGCTCTGGAAGGGTCCAGGGGCCTTTAGAAGGGCTCTGGGGAGTCTGGAATGGTCTGGGGGCCTCTAGAATGGTCCAGAAGGGCTCTAGAATGGTCTTGGCACTTTTAGAAGGGCCCCGGTGGGTGCTAGAATGGTCTGGGGTCTTTTAGAATGGACGTCAGGTGCTCTAGAAGGGTCTGGGGGCTTTTAGAAGGGTCCAGTGGAGCTCTAGGAGGGTCTGGGGGCCTTTAGAAGGGCTCTGGCGGTCTTTAGAGACATCTGGGGGCCTTTAGAAGGACTCTGGGGGCCTCTAGAAGGGTCTAGAGGCCTTTAGATTTGTCTAGAGGGGCTCTAGAAGGACTAATCCCCTAACCCTAACACTTAACCCTAACCCCCTATCCCCAACCCTGACCCTAACCGGATAACCATAACCCTAATCCCTATCCCCCTAACCCTAATCCCTAACACCCTAACCCTAACCCTAATCCCTTACACCCTAACCCTAACCCCGTAACCCTAAGCACATAACATGAAACCCTAACCCTAACCCTAACCCTAACCCCTAACCCTAACCCTCATCCTAAACCCTAACCCTAACCCTAACCCTAACCCAACCCTGACCCTAACCCTAACCATAAACCCTAACCCCTAACCCTAACCCTAATAACCCTAAACTCTAACCCTCACCCTAACCCCTAACCATAACCATAACCCTAACCATAACCCTAACCCTTATGACCCTAACCCTAACCTTAACCCTAATCTAACCCTAACCTAACCCTAACCCTAACCACTAAGCCTAACCCTAACCCCTAACCCTAAGCCTAAACCCTAACCCTAAACACTAACCCTAACCCTAACCCTAAACCTAACCCTAAACCTAACCCTAACCCTAACCCTAATGACCCTAACCCTAACCCTAAACCTAACCCCTAACCCTAACCCTAACCCTAAACCTAACCCCTAACCCCTAACCCTAATGACCCTAACACTAACCCTAACCCAACCCTAACCCTAACCCTAACCCTAACCCTAACCCTAAACCCTAACCCTAAACCCTAACCCTAACCCCTAACCCCTAACCCTAACCCCTAACTCTAACCCCTAACCCCTAACCCTAACCCTAATGACCCTAACCCTAACCCTAACCCTTAACCATAAACCCTAACCCTAACCCTAACACTAACCCTAACCCCAACCCCTAACCCTAACCCTAAACCCTAACCCTAACCCCTAACCCCTAACCCTAACCCCTAACTCTAACCCCTAACCCCTAACCCTAACCCTAACCCCTAACCCTAACCCCTAACCCTAAACCCTAACTCTAACCATAACCCCTAACCCCTTACTCTAACCCTAATGACCCTAACCCTAACACTAACCCTTAACTTCTAGAGCTTCTCACGTCCCTTCTAAAAGCCCCTGGACCCTTCTAGAGCCCCCTGGGTCCCTTCTAAAAGTGCCAAGACCCTTCTAGAGCCCATCTGGACAATTCTAAAGGCCCCCAGATCCCTCTGGACCCCCCAGAGACCTTCTAAAGGCCCCTGGACCCTTCTAGAGCTTCTCACGTCCCTTCTAAAAGCCCCCAGACCCTTCTAGAGCCCCCCAGAGACATTATAAAGGCCCCTGGACCCTTCTAGAGCTTCTCATGACCCTTTTAAAAGCCCCCAGACCCATCTAGAGCCCCCCAGAGACATTCTAAAGGCACCTGGACCCTTCAAGAGCTTCTCACGCCCATTCTAAAAGAACCCAGACCCTTCTAGAGCCCCCCAGAGAGCTTCAAAAAGACCCTGAACCCTTCTAGAGCTTCTTACATCCCTTCTAAAAGCCCCCAGACCCTTCTAGAGCCCCCCAGATCCAATCTAAAGATATCTAGAGCCCCCTGGGACCCCTTTACGGCCTTCTAAGACCCTTCTAGGACCACGAGGAGCCATCTAGAGCCCCCTGGGACCCCTTAAGGCCTTCTAGGACCCATCTAGGACCACGAGAATCCCTCTAGAGCCCCCTGGGACCTCTTTAGGGCCTTCTTGGACCCTTCTAGGGCCCCCCAGGGACCCTCTAGAACCCACTGGGACCCACTTAGGGCCTTCTAGGACCCTTCTAGGACCACGAGAAACCCTCTAGAGCCACCTGGGACACCCGTAGGGCCTTCTAGGATCATTGTAAGCCCCCAGGGAACCCTCTAGAGCACCCTGGGACCCTTCTAGGGCTTTCTTGGACACGTTTAGAGTCACCAGGAACCATCTAGAGCCCCCTGGGACCCCTCTAGGACCACGAGAAACCCTCTAGAGCTCCTTGGGACCCACTTAGTGCCTTCTAGGACGCTTCTAGGGACACCAGAGACCCTCTAGAGCCCCCTGGGACACACTTAGGGCCTTCTAGGACCCTTCTAGGACCACGAGGAACCCTCTAGAGCCCCCTGAGACCCGCTTAGGACCTTCTAGGACCCTTCTAGGACCACGAGGATCCCTCTAGAGCCACCTAGGACCCCCTTAGGGCCTTCTAGAACCCTTCTTGGACCCCCAGGGACCCTCTAGAGCCCACTGGACCCCCTTAGGGCCTTCTAGGACCCTTCTAGGACCACGAGAAACAATCTAGAGCCCCCTGGGACCCCCTTAGGGCCAACTAGGACCAGTGTAAGACCCTGGGGAACCCTCTAGAGCCCCCTGGGTCCCCTTTAGGGCCTTCTAGGACCCTTCTAGGGACCCCAGGGACCCTCTAGAGCCCACTGGGACTGCCTTAGGGCCTACTAGGACCCTTCTAGGACTATGAGGAACCCTCTAGAGCCCCCTGGGACACACTTAGGGCCATCTAGGACCCTTCTAGGACCCACGGGAACCATCTAGAGCCCCGTGGGACCCCCTTCGGGCCTTCTAGGACACTTCTAAGTCCTCCAGGGACCCTCTAGAGCCCCCTGGGACCGCTTAGAGCCTTCTAGGACCCTTCTAGGACCTGTGGGTACCCTCTAGAGCCCCCTGGGACCCTTCTAGGGCTTTCTAGGACACGTCTAGAGTCACCAGAAACCCTCTAGAGATCCCTTGGACCCCTTAAGGGCCTTCTAGGACCCTTCTAGGACCACGAGAAAACTTCCAGAGCCCCCTGGGACCCACTTAGGGCCTTCTAGGACCATTTTAAGACCCCGGGGAACCCTGTAGAGCCCCCTGGGACCCCTTTAGGGCCTTCTAAGACCATTTTAAGATATCGGGTAACCCTCTAGAGCCTCCTGGGACCCCCTTAGGGCTTTATAGGACCATGGTAAGACCCCGGGGAACCCTCCAGAGCACCCTGGGTCCTCTTTAGTGCCTTCTAGTACCCTTCTAGGGCCCCCAGAGACCTTCTAGAGCCCCCTGGTTACACTTTGAGCCTTCTAGAACCCTTCTAGGAGCCCCAGGAACCCTCTAGAGCTTCCTGAGACCCCCTTAGGGCCTTCTAGGACCCTTCTAGGACGGCGAGGAACCCTCTAGAGCCCTCTGGGACCTCCTTAGGGCCTTCTAGGGCCCTTCTAGTGCAGGCAGGGACCCTCTAGAGCCCCCTGGGACCCACTCAGGGCCTTCTAGGACCATTTTAAGACTCTCTGGAACCATCTAGAGCCCCCTGGGAAAACTTAGAGCATTCTAGGACCCTTCTAGGACCCCAGGAATATTCTAGAACCCCCTGGGACCACCTTAGGGCCTTCTAGTACCGTTCTAGGACCACCAGGAACCCTCTAGAGCCCCCTGTGACCCCCTTAGGGCCTTCTAGGACCCTTCTCGGACCACCAGGAACCCTCTAGAGCCCCCTGTGACACTCTTAGGGCCTTCTAGGACTCTTCTAGGACCACGAGGAAACCATCTAGAGCCCCCTGGGTCCCGCTTAGGGCCTTCTAGGACCATGGTAAGACCCCGGGGAACCCTCTAGAGCACCCTGGGTCCTCTATACAGCCTTCTAGGACCCTTCTAGGACCACCAGGATCCCTCTAGAGCCCCCTGGGACCCACTTAGGGCCATCTAGGGGTCTTCTAGGACCACGAGTAACCATCTAGAGACCCGTGGGATGACTTAAGGGCCTTCTAGGGGTCTTCTAGGGCCACGAGTAACCATCTAGAGACATGTGGGACCACTTAAGGGCCTTCTTGGACACTTCTTGGTCCACAAGAGACCCTCTAGAGCCCCCTGGGACCGCTTAGAGTCTTCTAGGTCCATTCTATGAGCCCCAGGAAACACATAGAGCCTCCTGGGACCCCTTTAGGGCCTTCTAGGACCCTTCTAGGACCACCAGGAGCCCTCTAGAGCCCCCTAGGACCCACTTAGGGCCTTCTAGGACTCTTCTAGTACCCCCAGGGACCCTCTAGAGCCACCTGGGACCCTTTTAGGGCCTTCTAAGACCCTCCTAGGACCCACGGGTACCCTCTAGAGCCCTCTGGGACCCTTCTAGGGCTTTCTTGGACCCTTTTAGAATCACCAGGAACCCTCCAGAGTCCCCTGGGACCCTTCTAGGGCTTTCTAGGACACTTCTAGGACCACGAGGAACCCTCTAGAGCCCCCGGGACCATTTTAGGGCATTCTAGGACCCTTCTAGGGCCCCCAGGGACCCTCTAGAGCCCCCTGGGACCCACTTAGGGCCTTCTAAGACCCTTCTAGGACCACCAGGAGCCCTCTATAGCCCTCTGGGACACCTTTTTGCACATTCTAGGACACTTCTAGTGCCCCCAGAGACCCTCTAGAGCTCCCTGGGAGTCTTTAGGGCCTACTAGGACCCTTCTAGGATCACCAGGAACCCTCTAGAGCCCTCTGTGACCCACTTAGGGCCTTCTAGGACCCTTCTAGGACCACGAGGAACCCTCTAGAGCCCCCTGGGACCCCCTTAGGGCATTCTAGGACCCTTCTAGGGCCCCCAGGGACCCTCTAGAGCCCCCTGGGACCCCCTTAGGGCTTTCTAAGACCCTTCTAGGACCACCAGGAGCCCTCTATAGCCCTCTGGGACCCTCTTTGCGCCTTCTAGGACCCTTCTAGTGCCCCCAGGGACACTCTAGAGCCCCCTGGGACTCTTTAGGTCCTAGTAGGACCCTTCTAGGACCACAAGAAATCCTCTAGAGCCCCCTGGGACCTCCTTAGGTCCTTCTAGGACCGTTCTAGGGTCACCAGGAACCCTCTAGAGCCCTCTGGGACCCACTTAGGGCCTTCTAGGACCCTTCTAGGACCACGAGGAACTCTCTAGAGCCCCCTGAGACTTGCTTAAGGCCTTCTAGGACTCTTCTAGGACCACGAGAAACCATCTAGAGCCCCCTGGGACCCACTTAGGGCATTCTAGGTTCATTTTAAGACCCTGGGAAACCCTCTAGAGCCTCGTGGTACCACTTAGAGCCTTGTAGGACCCTTCTAGGACCAGAAGGAACCCTCTAGAGCCCCCTGGGACCCCCTTAGGGCCTTCTAGGACAATTCTAGCGCCCCCAGGGACCCTCTAGAGCCCCCTGGGACACACTTAGGGCCTTCTAGGACCCTTCTAGGACACAGGGAACCCTCAAGAGCCCCCTGGGACCCCCTTAGGGCTTTCTAGGGCCATGGTAAGACCCTGGGGAACCCTCCAGAGCACCCTGGGTCCTCTTTAGTGCCTTCTAGTACCCTTCTAGGGCCCCCAGGGACCTTCTAGAGCCCCCTGGTTACCCTTTGAGCCTTCTAGAACCCTTCTAGGAGCCCCAGGAACCCTCTAGAGCCCGCTGGGACCCCCTTAGGGCCTTCTAGGACCCTTCTAGGACCACAACGAACCCTCTAGAGCCCCCTGGGACCCCTTTAGGGCCTTCTAGGACAATTCTAGGGCCGCCAGGGTCCGTCTAGAGCCCCCTGGGACCCATTTAGGGCCTTCTAGGACCCTTCTAGGACCACCAGGAGCCCTCTAGAGCTCCCTAGGACCCACTTAGGGCCTTCTAGGACTCTTCTAGTACCCCCAGGGACCCTCTAGAGCCCGCTGGGACCCCCTTAGGGCCTTCTAGGACAATTCTAGGGCCGCCAGGGTCCCTCTAGAGCCCCCTGGGACCCCTTTAGGGCCTTCTAGGACAATTCTAGGGCCACCAGGAGCCCTCTAGAGCCCCCTAGGACCCACTTAGGGCCTTCTAGGACTCTTCTAGTACCCCCAGGGACCCTCTAGAGCCCCCTGGGACCCTTTTAGGGCCTTCTAGGACCCTCCTAGGACCCACGGGTACCCTCTAGAGCCCTCTGGGACCCTTCTAGGGCTTTCTTGGACCCTTTTAGAATCACCAGGAACACTCCAGAGTCCCCTGGGACCCTTCTAGGGCTTTCTAGGACCCTTCTAGGACCACGAGGAACCCTCTAGAGCCCCCTGGGACCATTTTAGGGCCTTCTAGGACCCTTCTAGGACCACGAGAAACCATCTATAGCTCTCTGGGACCCATTTAGGGCGTTCTAGGACTCTTCTAGGGTCCCCAGAGACCGTCTAGAGCCCCCTGGGATGACTTAGAGCCTTTGAGGACCCTTCTAGGACCACGAGGAGCCCTCTAGAGCCCACTAGGACCCGCTTAGGGCCTTCTAGGACAATTCTAGGGCCGCCAGGGTCCATCTAGAGCCCCCTGGGACCCCTTTAGGGCCTTCTAGGACAATTCTAGGACCACCAGGAGCCCTCTAGAGCCCCCTAGGACCCACATAGGGCCTTCTAGGACTCTTCTAGTACCCCCAGGGACCATCTAGAGCCCGCTGGGACCCCCTTAGGGCCTTCTAGGACAATTCTAGAGCCGCCAGGGTCCCTCTAGAGCCCCCTGGGACCCCCTTAGGGCATTCTAGGACCCTTCTAGGGCCCCCAGGGACCCTCTAGAGCCCCCTGGGACCCAATTAGGGCCTTCTAAGACCCTTCTAGGACCACCAGGAGCCCTCTATAGCCCTCTGGGACACCTTTTTGCACATTCTAGGACACTTCTAGTGCCCCCAGAGACCCTCTAGAGCTCCCTGGGAGTCTTTAGGGCCTACTAGGACCCTTCTAGGATCACCAGGAACCCTCTAGAGCCCTCTGGGACCCACTTAGGGCCTTCTAGGACCCTTCTAGGACCACGAGGAACCCTCTAGAGCCCCCTGGACTTGCTTAAGGCCTTCTAGAACCCTTCTAGGACCAGGAGAAACACTCTACAGCCCCCTGGGACTCCCTTAGGGCCTTCTAGGATCATTATAAGACCCTGGGGAACCCTCAAGAGCCTTGTGGGACCCCTTAGAGCCTTCTAGGACCCTTCTAGGACCACGAGGATCCCTCTAGAGCCCCCTGGGACACCTTAGGGCCTTCTAGGGCTCTTCTAGCGCCCCCAGTGACCCTCTAGACCCCCCTGGAACTTGCTTAAGGCCTTCTAGAACCCTTCTAGTGCCACGAGGAACCCTCTAGAGCCCCCTGGGACCCCCTTAGGGCCTTCTAGGTCCATGGTAAAACCCCGGGGAACCCTCTAGAGCACCCTGGGTCCTATTTAAGGCCTTCTAGTACACTTCTAGGGCCCCCAGGGACCTTCTAGAGCCCCCTGGGTACACTTAGGGCCTTTTAGGACCATTCTAGGACCAGGAGGAACCATCTAGAGCCCTCTGAGAACCCCTTTGGGCCTTCTAAGACCATTTAAAGTCTCCGGGGAACCATCTAGAGGCCCCTGAGACCCCTTAGAACATTCTAGGACCCTTCTATGACCACGAGGAACCTTCTAGAACCACCTGGGACCCCCTTAGGGCCGTCTAGGACCCTTCTCGGACCACCAGGAACCCTCTAGAGCCCCCTGGGACTTGCTTAAGGCCTTCTAGGACTCTTCTAGGACCACGAGGAAACCAGATAGAGCCCCCTGGGACCAACTTAGGGCCTTCTAGGACCATGGTAAGACCCCGGGAAACCCTCTAGAGCACCCTGCGTCCTCCTTAGGGCCTTCTAGTACACTTCTAGGGACCAAGGGACTTTCTAGAGACCCCTGGTTCCCTTTAGAGCCTTCTAGAACCCTTCTAGGAGCCCCAGGAACCATCTAGAGCCCTCTGGGACCCCCTTAGGGCCTTCTAGGACCCTTCTAGGACCACCAAGAACCCTCTAGAGCCCTCTGGGACCCCCTTAGGTCCTTCTAGGACCCTTCTAGACCCCCCAATAACCCTCTAGATCCCTCTGGGACCCACTTAGGGCCTTCTAGCACCCTTCTAGGACCACGCGGAACTCTCTAGAGCCCACTGGGACCCACTGAAGAACTTCAAGGACCCTTCTAGGACCACAAGAAACCATCTAGAACCCCTTGGGACTCACATAGGGCCTTCTAGGATCATTGTAAGACCCTGGGGAACCATCTAGAGCGTCGTGGGACTACTTAGAGCCTTCTAGGACGATTCTAGTACCACGAGGAACACTCTAGAGCCCCCTGGGACCAATTTAGGGCCTTCTAGGACCCTTCTAGGACCACGAGGAACCCTCTAGAGCCCCCTGGGACCCCCTTAGGGCCTTCTAGGACAATTCTAGCGCCCCCAGGGACCCTCTAGAGCCCCCTGGGACCCCCTTAGGGCCTTCTAGGACCATTCTAGGACACAGGGAACCCTCAAGAACCCCTGGGACCCCCTTAGGGCTTTCTAGGGCCATGGTAAGACCCTGGGGAACCCTCCAGAGCACCCTGGGTCCTCTTTAGTGCCTTCTAGTACCCTTCTAGGGCCCCCAGGGACCTTCTAGAGCCCCCTGGTTACCCTTTGAGCCTTCTAGAACCCTTCTAGGAGCCCCAGGAACCCTCTAGAGCCCCCTGGGACCCCCTTAGGGCCTTCTAGGACCCTTCTAGGACCACAAGGAACCCTCTAGAGCCCCCTGGGACCACTTTAGGGCCTTCTAGGACAATTCTAGGGCCGCCAGGGTCCCTCTAGAGCCCCCTGGGACCCCTTTAGGGCCTACTAGGACCCTTCTAGGACCACCAGGAGCCCTCTAGAGCCCCCTAGGACCCACTTAGGGCCTTCTAGGACTCTTCTAGTACCCCCAGGGACCCTCTAGAGCCCGCTGGGACCCTTTTAGGGCCTTCTAGGACCCTCCTAGGACCCATGGGTACCCTCTAGAGCCCTCTGGGACCCTTCTAGGCCTTTCTTGGACCCTTTTAGAATCACCAGGAACCCTCCAGAGTCCCCTGGGACCCTTCTAGGGCTTTCTAGGACCCTTCTAGGACCACGAGGAACCCTCTAGAGCCCCCGGGACCATTTTAGGGCCTTCTAGGACCCTTCTAGGACCACGAGAAACCATCTATAGCTCTCTGGGACCCCTTTAGGGCGTTCTAGGACTCTTCTAGGGTCCCCAGAGACCGTCTAGAGCCCCCTGGGATGCCTTAGAGCCTTCGAGGACCCTTCTAGGACCACGAGGAACCCTCTAGAGCCCCCTGGGACCCCCTTAGGGCATTCTAGGACCCTTCTAGGGCCCCCAGGGACCCTCTAGAGCCCCCTGGGACCCACTTAGGGCCTTCTAAGACCCTTCTAGGACCACCAGGAGCCCTCTAGAGCCCTCTGGGACACCTTTTTGCACATTCTAGGACACTTCTAGTGCCCCCAGAGACCCTCTAGAGCTCCCTGGGAGTCTTTAGGGCCTACTAGGGCCCTTCTAGGATAACCAGGAACCCTCTAGAGCCCTCTGGGACCCACTTAGGGCCTTCTAGGACCCTTCTAGGACCACGAGGAACCCTCTAGAGCCCCCTGGGACCCCCTTAGGGCATTCTAGGACCCTTCTAGGGCCCCCAGGGACCCTCTAGAGCCCCCTGGGACCCACTTAGGGCTTTCTAAGACCCTTCTAGGACCACCAGGAGCCCTCTATAGCCCTCTGGGACCCTCTTTGCGCCTTCTAGGACCCTTCTAGTGACCCCAGGGACACTCTAGAGCCCCCTGGGACTCCTTAGGGCCTACTAGGACCCTTCTAGGACCACGAGAAATCCTCTAGAGCCCCCTGGGACCTCCTTAGGTCCTTCGAGGACCGTTCTAGGGTCATCAGGAACCCTCTAGAGCCCTCTGGGACCCACTTAGGGCCTTCTAGGACCCTTCTAGGACCACGAGGAACTCTCTAGAGCCCCCTGAGACTTGCTTAAGGCCTTCTAGGACTCTTCTAGGACCACGAGAAACCATCTAGAGCCCCCTGGGACCCACTTAGAATCACAGAATCACAGAATAACCAGGTTGGAAGAGACCCACCGGATCATCGAGTCCAACCGTTCCTACCAAACACTAAACCATATCCCTCAGCACCTCGTCCACCCGTGCCTTAAACACCTCCAGGGAAGGTGAATCAACCACCTCCCTGGGCAGCCTGTTCCAGTGCCCAATGACCCTTTCTGTAAAGAATTTTTTCCTAACGTCTAGCCTAAACCTCCCCTGGCGGAGCTTGAAGCCATTCCCTCTTGTCCTGTCCCCTGTCACTTGGGAGAAGAGGCCAGCACCCTCCTCTCTACAACGTCCTTTCAAGTAGTTGTAGAGAGCAATGAGGTCACCCCTCAGCCTCCTCTTCTCCAGGCTAAACAACCCCAGCTCTCTCAGCCGCTCCTCATAAGGCCTGTTCTCCAGCCCTTTCACCAGCTTTGTTGCTCTTCTCTGGACTCTCTCCAGAGCCTCAACATCCTTCTTGTGGTGAGGGGCCCAGAACTGAACACAGTATTCGAGGAGCGGTCTCACCAGTGCCGAGTACAGAGGGAGGATAACCTCCCTGGACCTGCTGGTCACGCCGTTTCTGATACAAGCCAAGATGCCATTGGCCTTCTTGGCCACCTGGGCACACTGCTGGCTCATATTCAGTCGGCTGTCAACCAACACACCCAGGTCCCTCTCCTCCAGGCAGCTTTCTAGACAGACTTCTCCCAGTCTGTAGCACTGCATAGGGTTGTTGTGCCCCAAGTGCAGGACCCGGCATTTGGCCTTGTTAAACCTCATGCCGTTGGACTCTGCCCAGCGGTCCAGCCTGTTCAGATCCCTTTGCAGAGCCTCCCGACCCTCCAGCAGATCGACACTTCCACCCAGCTTAGTGTCGTCCGCAAACTTGCTCAGGGTGCACTCGATGCCTTCATCCAGATCATTGATGAAGACATTGAACAGGGCTGGACCCAGCACTGAGCCCTGGGGAACCCCACTTGTCACTGGCCTCCAGCTGGATTTCACACCATTTACCACCGCTCTCTGGGCCCGGCCATCCAACCAGTTTTCCACCCAGGAGAGTGTGTGCCTGTCCAGCCCAGAGGCTGACAGTTTCTCAAGCAGAACGCTGTGAGAAACTGTGTCAAAGGCTTTGCTGAAGTCCAGGAAGACCACATCCACAGCCTTTCCCTCATCCAGTAGCCGGGTCACTTTGTCATAGAAGGCGATCAGGTTAGTCTGGCAAGACCTGCCTTTTGTGAACCCATGTTGACTGGGCCTGATCACCCGGTTCTCTTGCATGTGCTTCATGATAGCACTCAAGATCACCTGTTCCATGACTTTCCCTGGCACTGAGGTCAGACTGACAGGCCTGTAGTTTCCTGGGTCCTCCCTGCGGCCCTTTTTGTAGATGGGCACAACATCAGCCAGCCTCCAGTCCAGTGGGACTTCCCCAGTCTTCCAGGACTGTTGGAAGATGATGGAAAGGGGTTTGGCCAGCACATCCGCCAGCTCCTTCAGTACCCTAGGGTGAATCCCGTCCGGCCCCATAGACTTGTGACTGTCCAGTCGGGCTAGCAAGGCTCTGACCACCTCCTCTTGGATCACGGGAGCCTCATTATGCTCCTCTAGCTCCTGGGTTTGTACACAGACGGAACGACCCTCCTTACGACTAAAGACTGAGGCAAAGAAGGCATTAAGTACCTCGGCCTTTTCCTCATCCCCTGTTACTGTTGTCCCTTCTGTGTCCAATAGGGACTGTATGGTCTCCCTAGTCCGCCTTTTATTATTTATATATTTGTAGAAAGATTTTTTGTTATCTTTCACTGACTTGGCCAATCCAATTTCTAGCTGAGCCTTAGCCCTTCTGATTTTTTCCCTACACAATCTCACTTCCCTCCTGTAGTCCACCCAAGAGGCCTGTCCCTTCTTCCAGAGGCCATAAACATTTCTTTTCTTCTTGATATCCCTCAAGATCTCTCTATTCAACCAAGCTGGCTTTCTTCCCTGCCGGCTTTTTTTCCGGACCACAGGGATGGCTTTCTCCTGAGCTGCTAGGACCACCCCTTTGAAGAGCTCCCAGCCCTCCTGGGCTCCCTTGCCCTTGAGTACTGTCTCCCATGAGACTTCACCAACCAGCCTGCTGAAGAGATCAAAGTCTGCCCTCTGGAAATTTAATGTTACGGTCTTGCTAACCACCCTCTTCACTTCACCTAGAACAGAAAATTTTATAATCTCATGATCGCTTAGTCCTAGGCGTCCACCTACCGCCACATCCCCTACAAGGCCTTCTCTGTTCACCAACAGGAGGTCCAGGAGGGCACCTTCCCTGGTTGGTTCATTCACCAACTGTGCAAGGAAGTTATCTCCCACGCACTCCAGGAACCTCCTAGACTGCTTCCTTTCTGCTGTGTTGTACACCCAGCAGATATCAGGCAGATTGAAGTCTCCCACCAGAACGAGAGGCATCGATCTAGAGATCGACCGCAGCTGTTTATAGAAGATCTCATCAGCTGCTTCTCCTTGGTTGGGTGGTCTGTAACAGACTCCCATCACAAAATCTCCCTTCTGGTGGGCTCCTCTGATTTTGACCCACAGGCACTCAACCTCCTCATCTCCACAATCCATCTCAGTGATGTCCAAGTCCTCCCTTACAAAGAGGGCTACCCCACCTCCTCTCCTACCCTTCCTGTCCCGTCTGAAAAGCTTATACCCCACCATAGCCGTACTCCAGTTATATGAGTCGTCCCACCACGTTTCCGTGATGGCAACGACATCATAGGCCCCTTGCCCTACGACAGCTTCCAGCTCTTCCTTCTTATTTCCCATGCTGCGTGCATTGGTGTAAATGCACTTCAGCTGAGCTGCCGAGCCTTCAGCCCTCCTAGAGGGAACAGGGTTCGTTCCCAACTGCCTGGTAACTGGATCAGTTGACACCAGAGTGCCTGCATCTCCCTTGACACCCCGAGGTGTGTTCTCCCCCACTTTTTGTGCGGTGAGGTACTGGTGGTCCTCGCCCGCGCACCCTCTCCCAATCACCAATTCCCCACATCCAGGCTCGTTCCTGTCTAGCCTGGGCTCAACCCCCTCCCCCTTCACATCTAGTTTAAAGCTCGATTTATGAGCTTGGCTAGGTTTCTGGCAAGGGCTTTAGCCCCCCCAGGAGACCCATGTGTCCCGCCCTTAGCGAGAAAGCCTGGGGGTGCGTGAGCCCCCCCATGATCAAAAAAGCCAAAGCCCCTCTCCTCGCACCAGGCTCGGAGCCAGGTATTAATCGAATTCTTCATCCTGGCTTCCCCCTCCTCTCTATTTAGCATTGGGATGGAGCAGAATACTACTTGTGCCCCAGAGCCCTCCATCACTTTCCCAATTGCCCTGAAGCCATTCTTGATGGCTTTGGCTTTTTTGTTTGTTAGGTCATCATTACCAGTTTGGACCACTATCAAAGGATAGTAGTCTGTTTCGTGAACCAGGGAAGGAAGTTTCCTAGCCACCTCCTTCCCTGATGCACCCGGTAAGCAGCAGACCTCTCTGTGGAGCGGGTCCGGTCTGCAAATGGGTCCCTCCGTTCCTTTTAGGAGGGAGTCCCCTACAACAATCACCCTCCTCTTCTTCTTGATGGAGGATGTTTTTATCTTTCTCTGAGAATGGTGCAGCCTAGGGAAGGATTCTAGGCTGTGGGAGCCACCATCCTCATCCTCAGGGCTGGATTCCACCTGCAGCACCTGGTACTTGTTCGCCAGGGGGATCTGGGGCTTTGCTGTATGAGTGAGGGGAGTAGGTTTCCTTCCTCTGGCAGGAACTTGCTGCCATTCCCCATCTCTTGTTCCCCCAATCCTGCAGTTTGCAGGTGGATGATGTTCGGACACTCCAGCCCCAGCAGGCTGCTGAGTTTGTGAGAGGGCCCTGCTCCACTGGTCAATCTCCCTCTCACACTCCCTGATGGTCCTCAGTCTCTTCACCTCCTCTCTTAGCTCCTTCACCATGTGAAGGAGTTCCCCCACTCGAGCGCAGCTTTCACAAGTGGGGCCAGGACCAGAGGCACGAGCCAGTGTGGGAGGGGGGCACTGCCTGCAGCCCAGGGTCTGGGTAGCTGCATGCACCCACTGTGGCTCTGTCTGGGTGGCAGCATCCACCCTGCCTGCTGCAGCACACGGAGCAGCTTTAGCCTTCTGACGGGTGGCCACCATGGTCTTCGGTGTCCTCTCTCTAGTCTCTAGGTCCTCTCTGCGCCCTGCCTTCTCGCCCTGCCCGCTCGAACTGCCGCTCAAACTGCCCCGCACCTCTTTGCCACGCTCCTCTTCGCCGTGCTCCAGGTCGCGGTGCTCCCAGGGGCGCAGTTTAAATCTCCCGCGGTAGCTGCCGGGACCGCCCCCTCCCGTCAGGCACCGCGCGGGACCGGCGTGTGGGGCTGTCAGGACCCCCGCCTGGGTTTTTTATTTTTCTGGGATTTTCCCGGCTCCGGGAAGCTCCCACCGCCTCAAAACGTCCGCCCCACCACAGAACTCACCGTCCTGCTGCTAGATGCTGCCGAAGAAGCAGTGTTAATGGCTGCTCCGCGTTTAAATCTCCCGCGGTAGCATTAGGGCATTCTAGGTTCATTTTAAGACCCTGGGGAACCCTCTAGAGCCTCGTGGTACCACTTAGAGCCTTGTAGGACCCTTCTAGGACCACGAGGAACCCTCTAGAGCCCCCTGGGACCCCCTTAGGGCCTTCTAGGACAATTCTAGCGCCCCCAGGGACCCTCTAGAGCCCCCTGGGACACACTTAGGGCCTTCTAGGACCCTTCTAGGACACAGGGAACCCTCAAGAGCCCCCTGGGACCCCCTTAGGGCTTTCTAGGGCCATGGTAAGACCCTGGGGAACCCTCCAGAGCACCCTGGGTCCTCTTTAGTGCCTTCTAGTACCCTTCTAGGGCCCCCAGGGACCTTCTAGAGCCCCCTGGTTACCCTTTGAGCCTTCTAGAACCCTTCTAGGAGCCCCAGGAATCCTCTAGAGCCCCCTGGGACCCACTTAGGGCCTTCTCGGACCCTTCTAGGACCACAAGGAACCCTCTAGAGCCCCCTGGGACCCCCTTAGGGCCTTCTAGGACAATTCTAGGGCCGCCAGGGTCCCTCTAGAGCCCCCTGGGACCCCTTTAGGGCCTTCTAGGACCCTTCTAGGACCACCAGGAGCCCTCTAGAGCCCCCTAGGACCCACTTAGGGCCTTCTAGGACTCTTCTAGTACCCCCAGGGACCCTCTAGAGCCCGCTGGGACCCTTTTAGGGCCTTCTAGGACCCTCCTAGGACCCACGGGTACCCTCTAGAGCCCTCTGGGACCCTTCTAGGGCTTTCTTGGACCCTTTTAGAATCACCAGGAACCCTCCAGAGTCCCCTGGGACCCTTCTAGGGCTTTCTAGGACCCTTCTAGGACCACGAGGAACCCTCTAGAGCCCCCAGGACCATTTTAGGGCCTTCTAGGACCCTTCTAGGACCACGAGAAACCATCTATAGCTCTCTGGGACCCCTTTAGGGCGTTCTAGGACTCTTCTAGGGTCCCCAGAGACCGTCTAGAGCCCCCTGGGATGCCTTAGAGCCTTCGAGGACCCTTCTAGGACCACGAGGAACCCTCTAGAGCCCCCTGGGACCCCCTTAGGGCATTCTAGGACCCTTCTAGGGCCCCCAGGGACCCTCTAGAGCCCCCTGGGACCCACTTAGGGCCTTCTAAGACCCTTCTAGGACCACCAGGAGCCCTCTATAGCCCTCTGGGACACCTTTTTGCACATTCTAGGACACTTCTAGTGCCCCCAGAGACCCTCTAGAGCTCCCTGGGAGTCTTTAGGGCCTACTAGGACCCTTCTAGGATCACCAGGAACCCTCTAGAGCCCTCTGGGACCCACTTAGGGCCTTCTAGGACCCTTCTAGGACCACGAGGAACCCTCTAGAGCCCCCTGGGACCCCCTTAGGGCATTCTAGGACCCTTCTAGGGCCCCCAGGGACCCTCTAGAGCCCCCTGGGACCCCCTTAGGGCTTTCTAAGACCCTTCTAGGACCACCAGGAGCCCTCTATAGCCCTCTGGGACCCTCTTTGCGCCTTCTAGGACCCTTCTAGTGCCCCCAGGGACACTCTAGAGCCCCCGGGACTCCTTAGAGCCTACTAGGACCCTTCTAGGACCACGAGAAACCCTCTAGAGCCCCCTGGGACCTCCTTAGGTCCTTCGAGGACCGTTCTAGGGTCACCAGGAACCCTCTAGAGCCCTCTGGGACCCACTTAGGGCCTTCTAGGACCCTTCTAGGACCACGAGGAACTCTCTAGAGCCCCCTGGGACTTGCTTAAGGCCTTCTAAGACTCTTCTAGGACCACGAGAAACCATCTAGAGCCCCCTGGGACCCACTTAGGGCATTCTAGGTTCATTTTAAGACCCTGGGGAACCCTCTAGAGCCTCGTGGTACCACTTAGAGCCTTGTAGGACCCTTCTAGGACCAGAAGGAACCCTCTAGAGCCCCCTGGGACCCCCTTAGGGCCTTCTAGGACAATTCTAGCGCCCCCAGGGACCCTCTAGAGCCCCCTGGGACACACTTAGGGCCTTCTAGGACCCTTCTAGGACACAGGGAACCCTCAAGAGCCCCCTGGGACCCCCTTAGGGCTTTCTAGGGCCATGGTAAGACCCTGGGGAACCCTCCAGAGCACCCTGGGTCCTCTTTAGTGCCTTCTAGTACCCTTCTAGGGCCCCCAGGGACCTTCTAGAGCCCCCTGGTTACCCTTTGAGCCTTCTAGAACCCTTCTAGGAGCCCCAGGAACCCTCTAGAGCCCGCTGGGACCCCCTTAGGGCCTTCTAGGACCCTTCTAGGACCACAAGGAACCCTCTAGAGCCCCCTGGGACCCCTTTAGGGCCTTCTAGGACAATTCTAGGGCCGCCAGGGTCCCTCTAGAGCCCCCTGGGACCCCTTTAGGGCCTTCTAGGACCACCAGGAGCCCTCAAGAGCCCCCTAGGACCCACTTAGGGCCTTCTAGGACCCTTCTAGGACCACGAGGAACCCTCTAGAGCCCACTGGGACCCTTTTAGGGCCTTCTAGGACCCTCCTAGGACCCACGGGTACCCTCTAGAGCCCTCTGGGACCCTTCTAGGCCTTTCTTGGACCCTTTTAGAATCACCAGGAACCCTCCAGAGTCCCCTGGGACCCTTCTAGGGCTTTCTAGGACCCTTCTAGGACCACGAGGAACCCTCTGGATCTCCCTGGGGTCCCCTTAAGGCCTTCTAGGACCCTTCTAGGACCACAAGGAACCCTCTAGAGCCCTCTGTGACACATTTTGTGCCTTCTAGGAGACTTTTAGTGCCCCCAGGGACCCTCTAGGCCCCCCTGTGACCCATTTAGGGCCTTCTAGGACAATTCTAGGGCCCCCAGGGACACTCTAGAGCCCCGTGGGACCCCTTAGAGCATTCTAGGACACTTCTTGGAGCCCCAGGAACCTTCTAGAACCCTCTGGGACCCACTTAGGCCCTTCTAGGACCCTTCTAGGACCACCAGGAACCTTCTAAAGCCCTCTGGGACCCCCTTAAAGCCTTCTAGGACCCTTCTAGTGCTCCCAGGAACCCTCTAGAGCCCCCTGGGACCCCTTTATGGCCTTCTAAGACCCTTCTAGGACCACAAGAAACGCTCTAGAGCCCCCAGGGACTCCCTTAGGGCCTTCTAGGACCCTTCTAGGATCACCAGGATCCCTTTAGAGCCTTCTGGGACCCACTTAGTTCCTTCTAGTACCGTTCTAGGACCACGAGAAACTCTCTACAGCCCCCTGGGACGCCCTTAGGGCCTTCTAGGACCCTTCTAGGACCACGAGAAACCATCTAGAGCTCCCTGGGAACCCCTTACGGCCTTCTAGGATCATTGTAAGACCCCGGGGAACCCTCTAGAGCTCCCTGGAACCTCTTTAGGCCCTTCTAGGGCCCTTCTAGGACCACCAGGGACACTCTAGAGCCCTCTGGGACCCCCTTAGGGCCTTCTAGGACCATTCTAGTGCCCCCAGGGACCCTCTAGAGCCCCCTGGGACCCCTTTAGGTCCTTCTAGGACCCTTCTAGGGCCACCAGGGACACTCTAAAGCCCCCTGGGACCCCCTTAGGGCCTGCTAGGTGTCTTCTACGACCACGAGGAACCATCTAGAACCCCCTGAGACCACTTAGGACCTTCTAGGACAATTGTATGACCCCAGGGAACCCCCTAGAGTCGTCTGGGACCCCCTTAGGGCCTACTAGGACCATTGTAAGACCCCAGGGAAGACTCTAGAGTCCCCTAGGACTCCTTAAGGCCTTCTAGGACCCTTCTAGGACCACGAGAAACCCTCTAGAGCCCCCAGGGACTCCCTTAGGGCCTTCTAGGACCCTTCTAGGATCACCAGGAACCCTCTAGAGCCATCTGGGACCCACTTAGGACCTTCTAGGACCCTTCTAGGACCACGAGAAACCATCCAGAGCCCCCTGGGACTCCTTAGAGCCTTCTAGGACCCTTCTAGGAGTCCCTGAATCCCTCTAGAGCCCCATGGGACCCACTTAGGTCCTTCTAGGACACTTCAAACACCACCAGCATCCCTCTAGAGCTCACTGGGAAGCATTTAGGGCCTTCTAAGACCCTTCTAGGACCACGAGGAACCCTCTAGAGCCCCCTGGGACCATTTTAGGGCCTTCTAGGTCCCTTCTAGGACCACTAGGAACCATGTAGACCCCCTGGGACAATTTAGGACCTTCTAGGACCATTGTAAGACCATGGGGATCCCTGTAGAGCCCTCTGGGACCCCCTTAGGACCTTCTAGGACCCTTCTAGGACCACCAGGATCCCTCTAGAGCCACCTGGAACCACCTTAGGGCCTTCTAAAACCCTTCTAGGACCTTGAGGAACCCTCTAGAGCTCTTTGGGACCCCTATAGAAGGGTCTGGAGGCCTTCAGAAGGGTCTGGATGGGCTCTAGAAAGGTCTGGGGGCCTTCAGAATGGCCCTGGGGGGATCTAGAAGGGTCTGGAGGCCTTCAGAAGGGTCCTGAGTGGCTCTAGAAGGGTCCGGGGGCCTTCAGAAGGGCCCTGGGGGGATCTAGAAGGGTCTGGAGGCCTTCAGAAGGGTCCTGAGCGGCTCTAGAATGGTCTGGGGGCATTCAGAAGGGTCTGGATGGGCTCTAGAAGGGTCTGGGGTCCTTCAGAATGGCCCTGGGGGGATCTAGAATGGTCTGGAAGCCATCAGAAGGGCCCTGAGTGGCTCTAGAACCGTCTGGGGGCATTCAGAATGGCCCAGGGGAACTAGAAGGGTCTGGAGACCTTCAGAAGGGTCCTGAGCGGCTCTAGAAGGGTCTGGGGGCCGTCAGAAGGGCCGTGGGTGGGCTCTAGAAGGGTCTGGAGGCCTTCAGAAGGGTCCTGAGGGGCTCTAGAAGGGTCCAACTTGGATCTCAAACAGTCTAGGGCCTTCAGATTGGTCCTGGGGGGCTCTAGAAGGGTCTTGGAACCTTCATAAAGGTCCTGACTGGCTCTAGAAGGGTTCTGAGGGGCTCTAGAAGGGTCTGGGGGCATTCAGAAGGGTCCTGAGGGGCTCTAGAAGGGTCTGGGAGCCTTTAGAAGGGTCCTCGGGGGCTTTAGAAAGTCATAGAAGGGTCTTAGAAGGCCCTAACAGTGTCCCAGGGTGCTCCAGAGTGTTTGCAGAAGTCTTAGAAGAGTCCTACAAGGACCTAAGGAGGTGCCAGGGGGCTCCAGAGGCTTCCTGGTGACTCTAGAAGGGTCCTTGAAAGCACTAAGTGGGTCCCAGGTGGATCTAGCGGGTACCTGTGGGTTCTAGAAGGTTCCTAGAAGGTGGTAAGGGGGTCCCAGGGGGCTCTAGAGGGTTCCTGGTGGTCCTAGAAGGTTCCTAGAAGGTCCTAAGGGGGTCCCAGAGCGCTCTAGAGGTATCCTCGTGGTCGTAGAAGGTTCCTATAAGGTTCTAAGGGGGTCTCAGGGGGCTCTAGATGGTTCCTCGTGGCCCTAGGAGGGTCCTAGAAAGCCCTAAGCGGGTGCCAGGAGGCTCTAGAGGGTTCCTGGTGACTCTAGAAGGGTCCCAGTAAGCCCTAGAAAGGTCCCAGGGGGATCTAGAGGGTTCCTGGAGACCCTAGAAGAGTCCCAGAAAGCCCTAGAAGGGTCCCACGGGGCTCTAGAGGGTTCTCGTGGGTCCTAGAAGGGTTCTAGAAGGCCCTAAGGGTGCCCAGAGGACTCCAGAGGATTCTTCGTGGTCCTAGAAGAGCTCTAGAAGGCACTAAATAGGTCCAAGGTTGCTCTAGAGGGTTCCTCGTGGTCTTAGATGCGTCCGAGAAGGCCCTAAGGGGTCCCAGGGGGCTCTAGAGGGTCCTTGGGGCACTAGAAGGGTCCTAGAAGGCCTTAAGTGGGTCTCAGGTGGCTCTAGGGGTTTCCTCGTTGTCCTAGAAGGGTCCTAGGAGGCCCTAAGTGGGTCCCAGGGGGCTCTAGAGGGTTTCATGTGTTCCTAGAATAACCCAGAAGGCCCTAAGGAGGTCCCAGGTGGCTCTAGATGGTTTCTCGTGGTCCTAGAAGGGTCATAGAAAGCACTAAGGGGGTCCTAGGGAGCTCTAGAGGGTTCCCCGTGGTGCTAGAATGTACCTAGAAGGCTCTAAGGGGGTCCCAAAGAGCTCTAGAGGGTTCTTCGAGGTCTTAGAAGCATCTGAGAAGGCCCTAAGGGGGTTCCAGGGGGCTCTAGAAGGTCCCTGGGGGCCCTAGAAAGGTCCTAGAAGGCCCTAAGAAGGTCCCAGGTGCCTCTAGAGAGTTCCTCGTGGTCTTAGAAGGGTTCTAGAAGGCCCTATGTGGTCCCAGGGGGCTCTAGAGGGTCCCTGGGACACTAGAAGTGTCCTAGAAGGCCCTAAGTGGGTCTCAGGGTGCTCTAGGGGGTTCCTCGTGGTCCTTGAAGGGTCCTAGACGGTCCTAAAGTGGTCCGAGGGAGTTCTAGAGGGTTCCTGGTTACTCTAGAAGTGTCCTAGAAAGCCCTAGAAGGGTCCAATGGGGCTCTAGAGGGTTCCCTGTGGTCCTTGAAGGGTCCTAGAAGGCCCTAAAATGGTCCCAGGTGGTTCTAGAGGGTTCCTGGTACTCCTAGAAGAGTCCTATAAGGATCCATGCGGTCCCAGGGGGCTCTAGAGGGTCCCTGGGGGCCCTAGAAGGGTCCTAGAAGGCCCTAAAGGGGACCCAGGGGGCTCTAGAGTGTTCGCCGGTGACTTACAATGGTCCTAGAAGGCCCTAAGGGGGTACTAGGGGGCTCTAGGTTGTTTCTCATGGTCCTAGAAGGGCCCTAGAATGCCCTAAAGTGGTTCCAGGGGGCTTTAGAGTGTTCCCCGGGGTCTTACCATGGTCCTAGAAGGCCCTAAGTGGGTCCCAGGGGGCTCTAGAGGGTTTCTCGTGGTCCTAGAAGGGTCCTAGAAGGCCCTAAACTGGTCCCAGGGGGCTGTAGATTGTTTCTCATGGTCCTAGAAGGGTCCTAGAAGTCCCTAAAGGGGTCCCAGGGGGCTCTAGAGGGTTCCTTGTGGCCCTAGAAGGGTCTTAGAAGGCCCTAAGTGTGTCCAGAGGACTCCAGAGGATTCTTCGTGGTCCTAGAAGAGCTCTAGAAGGCACTAAATGGGTCCAAGGTTGCTCTACAGGGTTCCTCGTGGTCTTAGAAGGGTCCTAGAAGGCTCTAAGGGGTCCCAGTGGGCTCTAGAGGGTCCCTGGGGGTCCTAGAAGGGTCCTAGAAGGCCCTAAGGAGGTCCCAGGGGTCTCTAGAGGGTTTCCCAGGGACTTACAATGATCCTAGAAGGCCCTACGGGGGTCCCAGGTGTCTCTAGAGGGTTTCTCGTGGTCCTAGAAGGGTCCTAGAAGGCCCTAAGGGGGTCCCAGGGGACTCTAGAGGGTTCCTGGTGCCTCTACAAGGGTCTTAGAAAATCCTAGAAATTTCCCAGGGGGTTCTAGATGGTTCCTTGTAGTTCTAGAAGTGTTCTAGAAGGCCTTTAATGGGTCCCATGGGGCTCTAGAGGGTTCCTCGTGGTCCTAGAATGGTCCTAGAATGCCCCAAGGGGTTCCCAGGGGGCTCTAGAGGGTTCCTGGGGCTCCTAGAAGGGTCCTAGAAGGCTCTAAGGGGGTCCCAGTGTGCTCTAGAAGGTCCCTGGGGGCACTAGAAGGGTCCTAGAAGGCACTAAATCGGTCCCAAGGGGCTCTAGAGGGTTCCCCGGCATCTTACAATGGTTCTACATGGCCCTAAGTTGTCCCAGGAGGCTCTAGAGGGTTCCATGTGTTCCTAGAATAACCCAGAAGGCCCTAAGGAGGTCCCAGGTGGCTCTAGATGGTTTCTCGTGGTCCTAGAAGGGTCATAGAAGGCTCTAAGGGGGTCCTAGGGAGCTCTAGAGGGCTCCTCGTGGTGCTAGAATGTACCTAGAAGGCTCTAAGGGGGTCCCAGGTGGCTCTAGAGGGTTCTTTGTGGTCTTAGAAGCGTCTGAGAAGGCCCTAAGTGGGTCCCAGAGGGCTCTAGAAGGTCCCTGGGGGCCATAGAAATGTCCTAGAAGGCCCTAAGGAGGTCCCAGGTGCCTCTAGAGAGTTTCTCGTGGTCTTAGAAGGGTTCTAGAAGGCCCTATGGGGTCCCAGGGGGCTCTAGAGGGTCCCTGGGACACTAGAAGTGTCCTAGAAGGCCCTAAGTTGGTTTCAGGGTGCTCTAGGGGGTTCCTCATGTCCTAGAATTGTCCTAGGAGGCCCTAAGTGGGTCCCAGGGGGCTCTAGAGGGCTCCTGGTGACTCTAGAAGTCTCCTATAAAGCTCTAGAAGGGTCCCAGAAGGCTCTAGAGGGTTCCTGGTGACACTAGAAGGGTCCTAGAAAGACCTAGAATGGTCCCAGAGGGCTCTAGAGGGTTCCCGTGGGTCCTAGAAGGGTCCTAGAAGGCCCTAAAGGGGTCCCAAGGGGGTCTAGATGGTTCCTCGTGGTCCTAAAAGGGTCTTAGAAGGCCCTAAATGGGTCCCAGGGGGCTCTAGAGGGTTCCTCGTGGTTCTAAAAGGGTCCTAGAAGGCCCTAAAGGGGACCCAGGGGGCTCTAGAGGGTCCTTCGTGGTCTTAGAAGCGTCCGAGAAGGCCCTAAGGGTGTCCCAGGGGGCTCTAGAAGGTCCCTGGGGGCCCTAGAATGGTCCTAGAAGGCCCTAAGGAGGTCCCAGGGGGCTCTAGAGGGTTCCTGGTGGTCCTAGAAGGATTCTAGAAGGCCCTAAGTGGTTCCCAGAGGGCTCTAGAGGGTTTCTCGTTGTCCTAGAAGGGTCCTAGGAGGCCCTAAATGGGGCCCAGGGAGCTCTAGACGGTTCCTCGTGGTCCTAGGAGGATCCTAGAAGGACCTAAGTGGTTCCCAGAGGGCTCTGGATGGTTTCTTGTGGTCTTAGAATGGACCTAGAAGGCCCTAAAGTGGTCCCAGTGAACTCTAGAGGGTTCCTGGGGTTCCTAGAAGGGCCCTAGAAAGGTCTAAGAGGTTCCAGGGGGCTCTAGAGGGTCTCCCGGCGCCCTAGAATAGTCCTAGAAGGCCCTAAAGGGGTCCCAGGGGGCTCTAGAGCGTTCCCCGGGGTCTTACCATGGTCCTAGAAGGCCCTAAGTGGGTCCCAGGGGGCTCTAGAAGGTTTCTCGTGGTCCTAGAAGGGTCCTAGAAAGTCCTAAAGGGGTCCAAGGGAGCTTTAGAGGGTTCCTGGTGAATCTAGAAGTGTCCTAGAAAGCCCTAGAAGGGTCCCAGGGGGCTCTAGAGGTTTCCCTGTGGTCCTAGAAGGGTCCTAGAAGACCCTAAAGTGGTCCCAGGGGGCTCTAGATGGCTCCTGGTGCTCCTAGAAGGGTCCTAGAAGGCTCTAAGCTGTCCCAGGGGACTCTAGAGGGTACCTAGAGGGCCTAGAAGTGACCTAGAAGGCCCTAAAGGGGTCCCAGGGGGCTCTAGATGGTGCCTGTGGGTCCTAGAAGGGTCTTAGAAGGCCCTAAGGTGGTCCCAGGGGGCTCTAGAGGGTTCCTCGTGGTCCTAGAAGGGTTCTACAAAGCCCTAAGGGGTCCCAGTGGGCTCTAGAGGGTTCCTGGTGGTTTTAGAAGGCTCCCAGGGGTCTTTAGAGGGTCCCTGGGGGCCCTAGAAGTATCCTAGAAGGCACTAAAGGGGACCCAGGGGGCTCTAGAGTGTTCCCCGTGGTCTTACAATCGTCCTAGAAGGCCCTAAGTGGGTACCAGGGGTCTCTAGGTTGTTTCTCGTGGTCCTAAAAGGGTCCTAGAAGGCCCTAAAGTGGTCCCAGGGGGCTCTAGAGGGTTCCTGGTGGTCCTAGAAGGGTCCTAGAAGGCACTAAAGGGGTCCCAGGGGTCTCTAGAAGGTTCCCAGGGGTCTTACAATGATCCTAGAAGGCTCTAAGTGGGTCCCATGGGGCTCTAGATGGTTTCTCGTGGTCCTAGAAGGGTCCTAGAAGGCCCTAAAGGGGTCCCAGGGGGCTCTAGATTGTTTCTCGAGGTCCTAGAAGCGTCCTAGAAGGCCGTAAGTGCGTCCCAGGGGGCTCTAGAGGGTTCCTGGTGGTCCTAGAAGGATTCTAGAAGGCCCTAAGTGGTTCTCAGAGGGCTCTAGAGGGTTCCTCGTGGTCCTAGAAGGGTCTTAGAAGGCCATAAAGGGGTCCCAGGGTGCTCTAGAGGTCTTTAGTATGGATCTGGGGGGCTCTAGAAGGGTCTGGGCGCTTTTAGAATGGATGTGAGAAGCTCTAGAAGGGTTCAGGGTCTTTTTGATTCTCCCTGGGGGGCTCTAGAAGGGTCTGGGGGCTTTTAGAATTGTCCAGATGGGCTCTAGAAGGGTCTAGGGTCCTTTAGAATGGGTCTGGGGTGCTCTAGAAGGGTCTGGGGTCTTTTAAAATGGACGTGAGAAGATCTAGATGGGTCCAGGGGCCTTTAGAATGTCGCTGAGGGCCTCTAGAAGGGTCTGGGGTCCTCTAGAAGGGACGTGAGATGCTCTAGAAGGGTCCAGGGTCCTTTAGAAGGTCTCTGGCGTCTCTAGAAGGGTCTGGAGGCTTCTAGAAGGGATGTGAGAAGCTCTAGAAGGGTCCAGGGGCCTTTAGAACGTCTCTGGGGGGCTCTAGAAGGGTCTGGGGGCCTTTAGAAAGGACATGAGAATCTCTAGAAGGGTCCAGGGGCCTTTAGAACGTCTCTGGGGGGCTCTAGTGGGATCTGGGGTCTTTTAGAAGGACTCTGGGGCCCTCTAGAAGGGTCTAGGGTCCATTAGAATGGGTCTGGGAGGATTTAGAAGGGTCTAGATGCCTTTAGAACGTCTGTGGGGGGTCTAGAAGGGTCTGGGGTCTTTTAGAAGCGACGTGAGAAGCTCTAGAAGGGTCCAGGGTCCTTTAGAAGGTCTCTGGGGGGCTCTAGAAGGGTCTGTGGGCATTTAGAAGGGATGTGAGTGGCTGTAGAAGGGTCTGGGCGCCTTTAGAAGGTCTCTGGGGGGCTCTAGAAAGGTCTGGGTTCTTTTAGAAGGGACGTGAGAAGCTCTAGAAGGGTCCAAGGACCTTTAAAATAGTTCTGGGGGCTCTAGAGGAGTCTGGAGGCTGTTAGAATGGTCCAGATGGGCTCTAGAATGGCCTGGTCGCTTTTAGAAGGTCTCTGGGGGGCTCTCGAAGGGTCTGGGGTCTTTTAGAAGGGACGTGAGAAGCTCTAGAAGGGTCCAGGGGCCTTTAGAAGGTCTCTGGGGGGCACTCAAAGGGTCTGGGGGCTTTTAGAAGGGACGTGAGAAGCTCTGGAAGGGTCCAGGGGCCTTTAGAAGGGCTCTGGGGAGTCTGGAATGGTCTGGGGGCCTTTAGAATGGTCCAGAAGGGCTCTAGAATGGTCTTGGCACTTTTAGAAGGGCCCCGGTGGGTGCTAGAATGGTCTGGGGTCTTTTAGAATGGACGTCAGGTGCTCTAGAAGGGTCTGGGGGCTTTTAGAAGGGTCCAGTGGAGCTCTAGGAGGGTCTGGGGGCCTTTAGAAGGGCTCTGGCGGTCTTTAGAGACATCTGGGGGCCTTTAGAAGGACTCTGGGGGCCTCTAGAAGGGTCTAGAGGCCTTTAGATTTGTCTAGAGGGGCTCTAGAAGGACTAATCCCCTAACCCTAACACTTAACCCTAACCCCCTATCCCCAACCCTGACCCTAACCGGATAACCATAACCCTAATCCCTATCCCCCTAACCCTAATCCCTAACACCCTAACCCTAACCCTAATCCCTTACACCCTAACCCTAACCCCGTAACCCTAAGCACATAACACTAAACCCTAACCCTAACCCTAACCCTAACCTTAACCCCTAACCCTAACCCTCACCCTAAACCCTAACCATAATCCTAACCCTAACCCTAACCCAACCCTGACCCTAACCCTAACCACAAACCCTAACCCCTAACCCTAACTCTAACCCTAACCCTAACCCTAATGACCCTAAACTCTAACCCTCACCCTAACCCCTAACCATAACCATAACCCTAACCATAACCCTAACCCTTATGACCCTAACCCTAACCTTAACCCTAATCTAACCCTAACCTAACCCTAACCCTAACCACTAAGCCTAACCCTAACCCCTAACCCTAAGCCTAAACCCTAACCCTAAACCCTAACCCTAACCCTAAACCTAACCCTAAACCTAACCCTAACCCTAATGACCCTAACCCTAACCCTAACCCTAATGACCCTAACCCTAACCCTAAACCTAACCCCTAACCCTAACCCTAACCCTAAACCTAACCCCTAACCCCTAACCCTAATGACCCTAACACTAACCCTAACCCAACCCTAACCCTAACCCTAACCCTAACCCTAACCCTAAACCCTAACCCTAAACCCTAACCCTAACCCCTAACCCCTAACCCTAACCCCTAACTCTAATCCCTAACCCCTAACCCTAACCCTAATGACCCTAACCCTAACCCTAACCATAAACCCTAACCCTAACCCTAACACTAACCCTAACCCCAACCCCTAACCCTAACCCTAAACCCTAACCCTAACCCCTAACCCTAACCCCTAACTCTAACCCCTAACCCCTAACCCTAACCCTAACCCCTAACCCTAACCCCTAACCCTAAACCCTAACTCTAACCATAACCCCTAACCCCTTACCCTAACCCTAATGACCCTAACACTAACCCTAACCCAACCCTAACCCTAACCCTAACCCCTAACCCTAAACCCTAACCCCTAACACTAACCCCTAACTCTAACCCCTAACACTAACCCCAATGACCCTAACCCTAACCCTATACCCCTAACCATAACCCTAACCCTTATGACCGTAACCCTAACCTTAACCCTAATCTAACCCTAACCCTAACCCTAACCCTAACCCCTAACCCTAACCCTAATGACCCTAACCCTAAACCTAACCCCTAACCCTAACCCTAAACCTAACCCCTAACCCCTAACCCTAATGACCCTAATCCTAACCCTAACCCTAAACACAAACCCTAACCCTAACCCCTAACCCCTAAACCTAACCCCTAACCCCTAACCCTAATGACCCTAACCCTAACCCCTAACTCTAACCCCTAACCCCTAACCCTAATGACCCTAACCCTAACCCTAACACTAACCCTAACCCAACCCTAACCCTAACCCTAACCCTAACCCTAACCCCTAACCCTAACCCTAACCCTAAACCCTAACCCTAAACCCTAACCCTAAACCCTAACCCTAACCATAACCCCTAACCCCTAACCCTAACCCCTAACTCTAACCCCTAACCCTAACCCTAATGACCCTAACCCTAACCCTAACCCTATACCCCTATCCATATCCCCTAACCCTAACCCAAATCCTAACCCTAACCCTAATGACCCTAACCCTAACACTAACCCCTAACTTCTAGAGCTTCTCACGTCCCTACTAAAAGCCCCTGGACCCTTCTAGAGCCCCCTGGGTCCCTTCTAAAAGTGCCAAGACCCTTCTAGAGCCCATCTGGACAATTCTAAAGGCCCCCAGACCCCTCTGGACCCCCCAGAGACCTTCTAAAGGCCCCTGGACCCTTCTAGAGCTTCTCACGTCCCTTCTAAAAGCCCCCAGACCCTTCTAGAGCCCCCCAGAGACATTATAAAGGCCCCTGGACCCTTCTAGAGCTTCTCATGACCCTTTTAAAAGCCCCCAGACCCATCTAGAGCCCCCCAGAGACATTCTAAAGGCACCTGGACCCTTCAAGAGCTTCTCACGCCCATTCTAAAAGAACCCAGACCCTTCTAGAGCCCCCCAGAGAGCTCCAAAAAGACCCTGAACCCTTCTAGAGCTTCTTACATCCCTTCTAAAAGCCCCCAGACCCTTCTAGAGCCCCCCAGATCCAATCTAAAGATATCTAGAGCCCCCTGGGACCCCTTTACGGCCTTCTAAGACCCTTCTAGGACCACGAGGAGCCATCTAGAGCCCCCTGGGACCCCTTAAGGCCTTCTAGGACCCATCTAGGACCACGAGAATCCCTCTAGAGCCCCCTGGGACCTCTTTAGGGCCTTCTTGGACCCTTCTAGGGCCCCCCAGGGACCCTCTAGAACCCACTGGGACCCACTTAGGGCCTTCTAGGACCCTTCTAGGACCACGAGAAACCCTCTAGAGCCACCTGGGACTCCCGTAGGGCCTTCTAGTATCATTGTAAGCCCCCAGGGAACCCTCTAGAGCCCTCTGGGACCCTTCTAGGGCTTTCTAGGACCCTTTTAGAATCACCAGGAACCCTCTAGAGCACCCTGGGACCCTTCTAGGGCTTTCTTGGACACTTTTAGAGTCACCAGGAACCCTCTAGAGCCCCCTGGGACCCCTCTAGGACCACGAGAAACCCTCTAGAGCTCCCTGGGACCCACTTAGTGCCTTCTAGGACGCTTCTAGGGACACCAGAGACCCTCTAGAGCCCCCTGGGACACACTTAGGGCCTTCTAGGACCCTTCTAGGACCACGAGGAACCCTCTAGAGCCCCCTGAGACCCGCTTAGGACCTTCTAGGACCCTTCTATGACCACGAGGAACCCTCTAGAGCCACCTAGGACCCCCTTAGGGCCTTCTAGAACCCTTCTTGGACCCCCAGGGACCCTCTAGAGCCCACTGGACCCCCTTAGGGCCTTCTAGGACCCTTCTAGGACCACGAGAAACAATCTAGAGACCCCTGGGACCCCCTTAGAGCCAACTAGGACCAGTGTAAGACCCTGGGGAACCCTCTAGAGCCCCCTGGGTCCCCTTTAGGGCCTTCTAGGACCCTTCTAGGGACCCCAGGGACCCTCTAGAGCCCACTGGGACTGCCTTAGGGCCTACTAGGACCCTTCTAGGACTATGAGGAACCCTCTAGAGCCCCCTGGGACACACTTAGGGCCATCTAGGACCCTTCTAGGACCCACGGGAACCATCTAGAGCCCCGTGGGACCCCCTTCGGGCCTTCTAGGACACTTCTAAGTCCTCCAGGGACCCTCTAGAGCCCCCTGGGACCGCTTAGAGCCTTCTAGGACCCTTCTAGGACCTGTGGGTACCCTCTAGAGCCCCCTGGGACCCTTCTAGGGCTTTCTAGGACACGTCTAGAGTCACCAGAAACCCTCTAGAGATCCCTTGGACCCCTTAAGGGCCTGCTAGGACCCTTCTAGGACCACGAGAAAACTTCCAGAGCCCCCTGGGACCCCCTTAGGGCCTTCTAGGACCATGGTAAGACCCCGGGGAACCCTCCAGAGCACCCTGGGTCCTCTTTAGTGCCTTCTAGTACCCTTCTAGGGCCCCCAGAGACCTTCTAGAGCCCCCTGGTTACACTTTGAGCCTTCTAGAACCCTTCTAGGAGCCCCAGGAACCCTCTAGAGCTTCCTGAGACCCCCTTAGGGCCTTCTAGGACCCTTCTAGGACGGCGAGGAACCCTCTAGAGCCCTCTGGGACCTCCTTAGGGCCTTCTAGGGCCCTTCTAGTGCAGGCAGGGACCCTCTAGAGCCCCCTGGGACCCCCTTAGGGCCTTCTAGGACCATTTTAAGACTCTCTGGAACCATCTAGAGCCCCCTGGGAAAACTTAGAGCATTCTAGGACCCTTCTAGGACCCCAGGAATATTCTAGAACCCCCTGGGACCACCTTAGGGCCTTCTAGTACCGTTCTAGGACCACCAGGAACCCTCTAGAGCCCCCTGTGACCCCCTTAGGGCCTTCTAGGACCCTTCTCGGACCACCAGGAACCCTCTAGAGCCCCCTGTGACACTCTTAGGGCCTTCTAGGACCCTTCTAGGACCACGAGGAAACCATCTAGAGCCCCCTGGGTCCCGCTTAGGGCCTTCTAGGACCATGGTAAGACCCCGGGGAACCCTCTAGAGCACCCTGGGTCCTCTATACAGCCTTCTAGGACCCTTCTAGGATCACCAGGATCCCTCTAGAGCCCCCTGGGACCCACTTAGGGCCATCTAGGGGTCTTCTAGGACCACGAGTAACCATCTAGAGACCCGTGGGATGACTTAAGGGCCTTCTAGGGGTCTTCTAGGGCCACGAGTAACCATCTAGAGACATGTGGGACCACTTAAGGGCCTTCTTGGACACTTCTTGGTAAACAAGAGACCCTCTAGAGCCCCCTGGGACCGCTTAGAGTCTTCTAGGTCCATTCTATGAGCCCCAGGAAACACATAGAGCCCCCTGGGACGCCTTTAGGGCCTTCTAGGACCCTTCTAGGACCACCAGGAGCCCTCTAGAGCCCCCTAGGACCCACTTAGGGCCTTCTAGGACTCTTCTAGTACCCCCAGGGACCCTCTAGAGCCCGCTGGGACCCCCTTAGGGCCTTCTAGGACAATTCTAGGGCCGCCAGGGTCCCTCTAGAGCCCCCTGGGACCCCTTTAGGACCTTCTAGGACAATTCTAGGGCCACCAGGAGCCCTCTAGAGCCCCCTAGGACCCACTTAGGGCCTTCTAGGACTCTTCTAGTACCCCCAGGGACCCTCTAGAGCCCCCTGGGACCCTTTTAGGGCCTTCTAGGACCCTCCTAGGACCCACGGGTACCCTCTAGAGCCCTCTGGGACCCTTCTAGGGCTTTCTTGGACCCTTTTAGAATCACCAGGAACCCTCCAGAGTCCCCTGGGACCCTTCTAGGGCTTTCTAGGACCCTTCTAGGACCACGAGGAACCCTCTAGAGCCCCCTGGGACCATTTTAGGGCCTTCTAGGACCCTTCTAGGACCTCGAGAAACCATCTATAGCTCTCTGGAACCCCTTTAAAGCGTTCTAGGACTCTTCTAGGGTCCCCAGAGACCGTCTAGAGCCCCCTGGGATGACTTAGAGCCTTCGAGGACCCTTCTAGGACCACGAGGAACCCTCTAGAGCACCCTGGGTCCTATTTAAGGCCTTCTAGTACACTTCTAGGGACCCCAGGGACCTTCTAGAGCCCCCTGGGTCCACTTAGGGCCTTTTAGGACCATTCTAGGACCAGGAGGAACCATCTAGAGCCCTCTGAGAACCCCTTAGGGCCTTCTAGGACCATTTTAAGTCTCCGGGGAACCATCTAGAGGCCCCTGAGACCCCTTAGAACACTCTAGGACCCTTCTATGACCACGAGGAACCTTCTAGAACCACCTGGGACCCCCTTAGGGCCATCTAGGACCCTTCTCGGACCACCAGGAACCCTCTAGAGCCGCCTGGGACCCCTTTAGGGCCTTCTAGGACAATTCTAGGGCCGCCAGGGTCCGTCTAGAGCCCCCGGGACCATTTTAGGGCCTTCTAGGACCCTTCTAGGACCACCAGGAGCCCTCTAGAGCCCCCTAGGACTCACTTAGGGCCTTCTAGGACCCTTCTAGCGTCCCCAGAGACAGTCTAGAGCCCCCTGGGATGCCTTAGAGCCTTCGAGGACCCTTCTAGGACCACGAGGAACCCTCTAGAGCCCCCTGGGACCCCCTTAGGGCATTCTAGGACCCTTCTAGGGCCCCCAGGGACCCTCTAGAGCCCCCTGGGACCCACTTAGGGCATTCTAAGACCCTTCTAGGACCACCAGGAGCCCTCTATAGCCCTCTGGGACACCTTTTTGCACATTCTAGGACCCTTCTAGTGCCCCCAGAGACCCTCTAGAGCTCCCTGGGAGTCTTTAGGGCCTACTAGGACCCTTCTAGGATCACCAGGAACCCTCTAGAGCCCTCTGGGACCCACTTAGGGCCTTCTAGGACCCTTCTAGGACCACGAGGAACCCTCTAGAGCCCCCTGGGACTTGCTTAAGGCCTTCTAGAACCCTTCTAGGACCAGGAGAAACACTCTAGAGCCCCCTGGGACTCCCTTAGGGCCTTCTAGGGTTATTGTAAGACCCTGGGGAACCCTCAAGAGCCTCGTGGGACCCCTTAGAGCCTTCTAGGACCCTTCTAGGACCACGAGGATCCATCTAGAGCCCCCTGGGACACCTTAGGGCCTTCTAGGGCTCTTCTAGCGCCCCCAGTGACCCTCTAGACCCCCCTGGAACTTGCTTAAGTCCTTCTAGAACCCTTCTAGGGCCACGAGGAACCCTCTAGAGCCCCCTGGGACCCCCTTAGGGCCTTCTAGGTCCATGGTAAAACCCCGGGGAACCCTCTAGAGCACCCTGGGTCCTATTTAAGGCCTTCTAGTACACTTCTAGGGCCCCCAGGAACCTTCTAGAGCCCCCTGGGTCCACTTAGGGCCTTTTAGGACCATTCTAGGACCAGGAGGAACCATCTAGAGCCCTCTGAGAACCCCTTAGGGCCTTCTAGGACCATTTTAAGTCTCCGGGGAACCATCTAGAGGCCCCTGAGACCCCTTAGAACATTCTAGGACCCTTCTATGACCACGAGGAACCTTCTAGAACCACCTGGGACCCCCTTAGGGCCGTCTAGGACCCTTCTCGGACCACCAGGAACCCTCTAGAGCCCCCTGGGACTTGCTTAAGGCCTTCTAGGACTCTTCTAGGACCACGAGGAAACCAGATAGAGCCCCCTGGGACCCACTTAGGGCCTTCTAGGACCATGGTAAGACCCCGGGGAACCCTCTAGAGCACCCTGCGTCCTCCTTAGGGCCTTCTAGTACACTTCTAGGGACCAAGGGACTTTCTAGAGCCCCCTGGTTCCCTTTAGAGCCTTCTAGAACCCTTCTAGGAGCCCCAGGAACCATCTAGAGCCCTCTGGGACCCCCTTAGGGCCTTCTAGGACCCTTCTAGGACCACCAAGAACCCTCTAGAGCCCTCTGGGACCCCCTTAGGTCCTTCTAGGACCCTTCTAGACCCCCCAATAACCCTCTAGATCCCTCTGGGACCCCCTTAGGGCCTTCTAGCACCCTTCTAGGACCACAAGGAACTCTCTAGAGCCCACTGGGACCCCCTGAAGAACTTCAAGGACCCTTCTAGGACCACAAGAAACCATCTAGAACCCCTTGGGACTCACATAGGGCCTTCTAGGATCATTGTAAGACCCTGGGGAACCATCTAGAGCGTCGTGGGACCACTTAGAGCCTTCTAGGACGATTCTAGTACCACGAGGAACCCTCTAGAGACCCCTGGGACCAATTTAGGGCCTTCTAGGACCCTTCTAGGACCACGAGGAACCCTCTAGAGCCCCCTGGGACCCCCTTAGGGCCTTCTAGGACAATTCTAGCGCCCCCAGGTACCCTCTAGAGCCCCCTGGGACCCCCTTAGGGCCTTCTAGGACCCTTCTAGGACACAGGGAACCCTCAAGAGCCCCCTGGGACCCCCTTAGGGCTTTCTAGGGCCATGGTAAGACCCTGGGGAACCCTCCAGAGCACCCTGGGTCCTCTTTAGTGCCTTCTAGTACCCTTCTAGGGCCCCCAGGGACCTTCTAGAGCCCCCTGGTTACCCTTTGAGCCTTCTAGAACCCTTCTAGGAGCCCCAGGAACCCTCTAGAGCCCGCTGGGACCCCCTTAGGGCCTTCTAGGACCCTTCTAGGACCACAAGGAACCCTCTAGAGCCGCCTGGGACCCCTTTAGGGCCTTCTAGGACAATTCTAGGGCCGCCAGGGTCCGTCTAGAGCCCCCTGGGACCCCTTTAGGGCCTTCTAGGACCACCAGGAGCCCTCTAGAGCCCCCTAGGACCCACTTAGGGCCTTCTAGGACTCTTCTAGTACCCCCAGGGACCCTCTAGAGCCCGCTGGGACCCTTTTAGGGCCTTCTAGGACCCTCCTAGGACCCACGGGTACCCTCTAGAGCCCTCTGGGACCCTTCTAGGCCTTTCTTGGACCCTTTTAGAATCACCAGGAACACTCCAGAGTCCCCTGGGACACTTCTAGGGCTTTCTAGGACCCTTCTAGGACCACGAGGAACCCTCTAGAGCCCCCGGGACCATTTTAGGGCCTTCTAGGACCCTTCTAGGACCACGAGAAACCATCTATAGCTCTCTGGGACCCCTTTAGGGCGTTCTAGGACTATTCTAGGGTCCCCAGAGACCGTCTAGAGCCCCCTGGGATGCCTTAGAGCCTTCGAGGACCCTTCTAGGACCACGAGAAACCCTCTAGAGCCCCCTGGGACTCCCTTAGGGCATTCTAGGACCCTTCTAGGGCCCCCAGGGACCCTCTAGAGCCCCCTGGGACCCCCTTAGGGCTTTCTAAGACCCTTCTAGGACCACCAGGAGCCCTCTATAGCCCTCTGGGACCCTCTTTGCGCCTTCTAGGACCCTTCTAGTGCCCCCAGGGACACTCTAGGGCCCCCTGGGACTCCTTAGAGCCTACTAGGACCCTTCTAGGACCACGAGAAACCCTCTAGAGCCCCCTGGGACCTTCTTAGGTCCTTCGAGGACCGTTCTAGGGTCACCAGGAACCCTCTAGAGCCCTCTGGGACCCACTTAGGGCCTTCTAGGACCCTTCTAGGACCACGAGGAACTCTCTAGAGCCCCCTGAGACTTGCTTAAAGGCCTTCTAGGACTCTTCTAGGACCACGAGAAACCATCTAGAGCCCCCTGGGACCCACTTAGGGCATTCTAGGTTCATTTTAAGACCCTGGGGAACCCTCTAGAGCCTCGTGGTACCACTTAGAGCCTTGTAGGACCCTTCTAGGACCAGAAGGATCCCTCTAGAGCCCCCTGGGACACCTTAGGGCCTTCTAGGGCTCTTCTAGCGCCCCCAGGGACCCTCTAGACCCCCCTGGAACTTGCTTAAGTCCTTCTAGGACTCTTCTAGGACCACGAGGAAACCAGATAGAGCCCCCTGGGACCAACTTAGGGCCTTCTAGGACCATGGTAAGACCCCGGGGAACCCTCTAGAGCACCCTGCGTCCTCCTTAGGGCCTTCTAGTACACTTCTAGGGACCAAGGGACTTTCTAGAGCCCCCTGGTTCCCTTTAGAGCCTTCTAGAACCCTTCTAGGAGCCCCAGGAACCATCTAGAGCCCTCTGGGACCCCCTTAGGGCATTCTAGGACCCTTCTAGGACCACCAAGAACCCTCTAGAGCCATCTGGGACCCCCTTAGGTCCTTCTAGGACACTTCTAGACCCCCCAATAACCCTCTAGATCCCTCTGGGACCCCCTTAGGGCCTTCTAGGACCCTTCTAGGGCCCCCAGGGACCCTCTAGAGCCCCCTGGGACCCACTTAGGGCATTCTAAGACCCTTCTAGGACCACCAGGAGCCCTCTAGAGCCCTCTGGGACACCTTTTTGCACATTCTAGGACACTTCTAGTGCCCCCAGAGACCCTCTAGAGCTCCCTGGGAGTCTTTAGGGCCTACTAGGACCCTTCTAGGATCACCAGGAACCCTCTAGAGCCCTCTGGGACCCACTTAGGGCCTTCTAGGACCCTTCTAGGACCACGAGGAACCCTCTAGAGCCCCCTGGGACTTGCTTAAGGCCTTCTAGAACCCTTCTAGGACCAGGAGAAACACTCTAGAGCCCCCTGGGACTCCCTTAGGGCCTTCTAGGGTTATTGTAAGACCCTGGGGAACCCTCAAGAGCCTCGTGGGACCCCTTAGAGCCTTCTAGGACCCTTCTAGGACCACGAGGATCCCTCTAGAGCCCCCTGGGACACCTTAGGGCCTTCTAGGGCTCTTCTAGCGCCCCCAGTGACCCTCTAGACCCCCCTGGAACTTGCTTAAGTCCTTCTAGAACCCTTCTAGGGCCACGAGGAACCCTCTAGAGCCCCCTGGGACCCCCTTAGGGCCTTCTAGGTCCATGGTAAAACCCCGGGGAACCCTCTAGAGCACCCTGGGTCCTATTTAAGGCCTTCTAGTACACTTCTAGGGCCCCCAGGAACATTCTAGAGCCCCCTGGGTCCATTTAGGGCCTTTTAGGACCATTCTAGGACCAGGAGGAACCATCTAGAGCCCTCTGAGAACCCCTTAGGGCCTTCTAAGACCATTTAAAGTCTCCGGGGAACCATCTAGAGTCCCCTGAGACCCCTTAGAACATTATAGGACCCTTCTATGACCGCGAGGAACCTTCTAGAACCACCTGGGACCCCCTTAGGGCCGTCTAGGACCCTTCTCGGACCACCAGGAACCCTCTAGAGCCCCCTGGGACTTGCTTAAGGCCTTCTAGGACTCTTCTAGGACCACGAGAAACCATCTAGAGCCCCCTGGGACCCACTTAGGGCATTCTAGGTTCATTTTAAGACCCTGGGGAACCCTCTAGAGCCTCGTGGTACCACTTAGAGCCTTGTAGGACCCTTCTAGGACCAGAAGGAACCCTCTAGAGCCCTCTGGGACCCCCTTAGGGCCTTCTAGGACAATTCTAGCGCCCCCAGGGACCCTCTAGAGCCCCCTGGGACACACTTAGGGCCTTCTAGGACCCTTCTAGGACACAGGGAACCCTCAAGAGCCCCCTGGGACCCACTTAGGGCTTTCTAGGGCCATGGTAAGACCGTGGGGAACCCTCCAGAGCACCCTGGGTCCTCTTTAGTGCCTTCTAGTACCCTTCTAGGGCCCCCAGGGACCTTCTAGAGCCCCCTGGTTACCCTTTGAGCCTTCTAGAACCCTTCTAGGAGCCCCAGGAACCCTCTAGAGCCCGCTGGGACCCCCTTAGGGCCTTCTAGGACCCTTCTAGGACCACAAGGAACCCTCTAGAGCCCCCTGGGACCCCTTTAGGGCCTTCTAGGACAATTCTAGGGCCGCCAGGGTCCGTCTAGAGCCCCCTGGGACCCCTTTAGGGCCTTCTAGGACCCTTCTAGGACCACCAGGAGCCCTCTAGAGCTCCCTAGGACCCACTTAGGGCCTTCTAGGACTCTTCTAGTACCCCCAGGGACCCTCTAGAGCCACCTGAGACCCTTTTAGGGCCTTCTAGGACCCTCCTAGGACCCACGGGTACCCTCTAGAGCCCTCTGGGACCCTTCTAGGCCTTTCTTGGACCCTTTTAGAATCACCAGGAACCCTCTAGAGCCCCCGGGACACTTCTAGGGCCTTCTAGGACCCTTCTAGGACCACGAGAAACCATCTATAGCTCTCTGGGACCCCTTTAGGGCGTTCTAGGACTCTTCTAGGGTCCCCAGAGACCGTCTAGAGCCCCCTGGGATGCCTTAGAGCCTTCGAGGACCCTTCTAGGACCACGAGGAACCCTCTAGAGCCCCCTGGGACCCACTTAGGGCATTCTAGGACCCTTCTAGGGCCCCCAGGGACCCTCTAGAGCCCCCTGGGACCCACTTAGGGCCTTCTAAGACCCTTCTAGGACCACCAGGAGCCCTCTAGAGCCCTCTGGGACACCTTTTTGCACATTCTAGGACACTTCTAGTGCCCCCAGAGACCCTCTAGAGCTCCCTGGGAGTCTTTAGGGCCTACTAGGACCCTTCTAGGATCACCAGGAACCCTCTAGAGCCCTCTGGGACCAACTTAGGGCCTTCTAGGACCCTTCTAGGACCACGAGGAACCCTCTAGAGCCCCCTGGGACCCCCTTAGGGCATTCTAGGACCCTTCTAGGGCCCTCAGGGACCCTCTAGAGCCCCCTGGGACCCCCTTAGGGCTTTCTAAGACCCTTCTAGGACCACCAGGAGCCCTCTATAGCCCTCTGGGACACTCTTTGCGCCTTCTAGGACCCTTCTAGTACCCCCAGGGACACTCTAGAGCCCCCTGGGACTCTTTAGGGCCTACTAGGTCCCTTCTAGGACCACGAGGAACCCTCTAGAGCCCCCTGGGACCCCCTTAGGGCATTCTAGGACCCTTCTAGGGCCCCCAGGGACCCTCTAGAGCCCCCTGGGACCCCCTTAGGGCTTTCTAAGACCCTTCTAGGACCACCAGGAGCCCTCTATAGCCCTCTGGGACCCTCTTTGCGCCTTCTAGGACCCTTCTAGTGCCCCCAGGGACACTCTAGAGCCCCCTGGGACTCCTTAGGGCCTACTAGGACCCTTCTAGGACCACGAGAAACCCTCTAGAGCCCCCTGGGACCTCCTTAGGTCCTTCTAGGACCGTTCTAGGGTCACCAGGAACCCTCTAGAGCCCGCTGGGACCCACTTAGGGCCTTCTAGGACCCTTCTAGGACCACGAGGAACTCTCTAGAGCCCCCTGGGACTTGCTTAAGGCCTTCTAGGACCCTTCTAGGACCACAAGGAACCCTCTAGAGCCCCCTGGGACCCACTTAGGGCATTCTAGGTTCATTTTAAGACCCTGGGGAACCCTCTAGAGCCTCGTGGTACCACTTAGAGCCTTGTAGGACTCTTCTAGGACCAGAAGGAACCCTCTAGAGCCCCCTGGGACCCCCTTAGGGCCTTCTAGGACAATTCTAGCGCCCCCAGAGACCCTCTAGAGCCCCCTGGGACACACTTAGGGCCTTCTAGGACCCTTCTAGGACACAGGGAACCCTCAAGAGCCCCCTGGGACCCCTTTAGGGCTTTCTAGGGCCATGGTAAGACCCTGGGGAACCCTCCAGAGCACCCTGGGTCCTCTTTAGTGCCTTCTAGTACCCTTCTAGGGCCCCCAGGGACCTTTTAGAGCCCCCTGGTTACACTTTGAGCCTTCTAGAACCCTTCTAGGAGCCCCAGGAACCCTCTAGAGCCCGCTGGGACCCACTTAGGGCCTTCTAGGACCCTTCTAGGACCACAAGGAACCCTCTAGAGCCCCCTGGGACCCCTTTAGGGCCTTCTAGGACAATTCTAGGGCCGCCAGGGTCCGTCTAGAGCCCCCTGGGACCACTTTAGGGCCTTCTAGGACCACCAGGAGCCCTCTAGAGCCCGCTGGGACCCCCTTAGGGCCTTCTAGGACCCTTCTAGGACCACAAGGAACCCTCTAGAGCCCCCTGGGACCCACTTAGGGCCTTCTAGGACAATTCTAGGGCCGCCAGGGTCCCTCTAGAGCCCCCTGGGACCCCTTTAGGGCCTTCTAGGACCCTTCTAGGACCACCACGATCCCTCTAGAGCCCCCTAGGACCCACTTAGGGCCTTCTAGGACTCTTCTAGTACCCCCAGGGACCCTCTAGAGCCCCCTGGGACCCTTTTAGGGCCTTCTGGGACCCTCCTAGGACCCACGGGTACCCTCTAGAGCCCTCTGGGACCCTTCTAGGCCTTTCTTGGACCCTTTTAGAATCACCAGGAACCCTCCAGAGTCCCCTGGGACCCTTCTAGGGCTTTCTAGGACCCTTCTAGGACCACGAGGAACCCTCTAGAGCCCCCGGGACCATTTTAGGGCCTTCTAGGACCCTTCTAGGACCACGAGAAACCATCTATAGCTCTCTGGGACCCCTTTAGGGCGTTCTAGGACTCTTCTAGGGTCCCCAGAGACCGTCTAGAGCCCCCTGGGATGCCTTAGAGCCTTCGAGGACCCTTCTAGGACCACGAGGAACCCTCTAGAGCCCCCTGGGACCCCCTTAGGGCATTCTAGGACCCTTCTAGGGCCCCCAGGAACCCTCTAGAGCCCCCTGGGACCCACTTAGGGCCTTCTAAGACCCTTCTAGGACCACCAGGAGCCCTCTATAGCCCTCTGGGACACCTTTTTGCACATTCTAGGACACTTCTAGTGCCCCCAGAGACCCTCTAGAGCTCCCTGGGAGTCTTTAGGGCCTACTAGGACCCTTCTAGGATCACCAGGAACCCTCTAGAGCCCTCTGGGACCCACTTAGGGCATTCTAGGACCCTTCTAGGGCCCCCAGGGACCCTCTAGAGCCCCCTGGGACCCCCTTAGGGCTTTCTAAGACCCTTCTAGGACCACCAGGAGCCCTCTATAGCCCTCTGGGACCCTCTTTGCGCCTTCTAGGACCCTTCTAGTGCCCCCAGGGACACTCTAGAGCCCCCTGGGACTCCTTAGGGCCTACTAGGACCCTTCTAGGACCACGAGAAACCCTCTAGAGCCCCCTGGGACCTCCTTAGGTCCTTCTAGGACCGTTCTAGGGTCACCAGGAACCCTCTAGAGCCCGCTGGGACCCACTTAGGGCCTTCTAGGACCCTTCTAGGACCACGAGGAACTCTCTAGAGCCCCCTGGGACTTGCTTAAGGCCTTCTAGGACCCTTCTAGGACCACAAGGAACCCTCTAGAGCCCCCTGGGACCCACTTAGGGCATTCTAGGTTCATTTTAAGACCCTGGGGAACCCTCTAGAGCCTCGTGGTACCACTTAGAGCCTTGTAGGACTCTTCTAGGACCAGAAGGAACCCTCTAGAGCCCCCTGGGACCCACTTAGGGCCTTCTAGGACAATTCTAGCGCCCCCAGAGACCCTCTAGAGCCCCCTGGGACACACTTAGGGCCTTCTAGGACCCTTCTAGGACACAGGGAACCCTCAAGAGCCCCCTGGGACCCCCTTAGGGCTTTCTAGGGCCATGGTAAGACCCTGGGGAATCCTCCAGAGCACCCTGGGTCCTCTTTAGTGCCTTCTAGTACCCTTCTAGGGCCCCCAGGGACCTTCTAGAGCCCCCTGGTTACACTTTGAGCCTTCTAGAACCCTTCTAGGAGCCCCAGGAACCCTCTAGAGCCCGCTGGGACCCCCTTAGGGCCTTCTAGGACCCTTCTAGGACCACAAGGAATCCTCTAGAGCCCCCTGGGACCCCTTTAGGGCCTTCTAGGACAATTCTAGGGCCGCCAGGGTCCGTCTAGAGCCCCCTGGGACCCCTTTAGGGCCTTCTAGGACCACCAGGAGCCCTCTAGAGCCCCCTAGGACCCACTTACGGTTTTCTAGGACAATTCTAGCGCCCCCAGGGACCCTCTAGAGCCCCCTGGGACACACTTAGGGCCTTCTAGGACCCTTCTAGGACACAGGGAACCCTCAAGAGCCCCCTGGGACCCACTTAGGGCTTTCTAGGGCCATGGTAAGACCCTGGGGAACCCTCCAGAGCACCCTGGGTCCTCTTTAGTGCCTTCTAGTACCCTTCTAGGGCCCCCAGGGACCTTCTAGAGCCCCCTGGTTACCCTTTGAGCCTTCTAGAACCCTTCTAAAAGCACCAGGAACCCTCTTTAGCCCGCTGGGACCCCCTTAGGGCCTTCTAGGACCCTTCTAGGACCACAACAAACCCTCTAGAGCCGCCTGGGACCCCTTTAGGGCCTTCTAGGACAATTCTAGGGCCGCCAGGGTCCGTCTAGAGCCCCCTGGGACACCTTTACGGCCTTCTAGGACCCTTCTAGGACCACCAGGAGCCCTCTAGAGCTCCCTAGGACCCACTTAGGGCCTTCTAGGACTCTTCTAGTACCCCCAGGGACCCTCTAGAGCCACCTGGGACCCTTTTAGGGCCTTCTAGGACCCTCCTAGGACCCACGGGTACCCTCTAGAGCCCTCTGGGACCCTTCTAGGCCTTTCTTGGACCCTTTTAGAATCACCAGGAACCCTCTAGAGCCCCCGGGACACTTCTAGGGCCTTCTAGGACCCTTCTAGGACCACGAGAAACCATCTATAGCTCTCTGGGACCCCTTTAGGGCGTTCTAGGACTCTTCTAGGGTCCCCAGAGACCGTCTAGAGCCCCCTGGGATGCCTTAGAGCCTTCGAGGACCCTTCTAGGACCACGAGGAACCCTCTAGAGCCCCCTGGGACCCACTTAGGGCATTCTAGGACCCTTCTAGGGCCCCCAGGGACCCTCTAGAGCCCCCTGGGACCCACTTAGGGCCTTCTAAGAACCTTCTAGGACCACCAGGAGCCCTCTAGAGCCCCCTAGGACCCACTTAGGGCCTTCTAGGACTCTTCTAGTACCCCCAGGGACCCTCTAGAGCCCCCTGGGACCCTTTTAGGGCCTTCTGGGACCCTCCTAGGACCCACGGGTACCCTCTAGAGCCCTCTGGGACCCTTCTAGGCCTTTCTTGGACCCTTTTAGAATCACCAGGAACCCTCCAGAGTCCCCTGGGACCCTTCTAGGGCTTTCTAGGACCCTTCTAGGACCACGAGGAACCCTCTAGAGCCCCCGGGACCATTTTAGGGCCTTCTAGGACCCTTCTAGGACCACGAGAAACCATCTATAGCTCTCTGGGACCCCTTTAGGGCGTTCTAGGACTCTTCTAGGGTCCCCAGAGACCGTCTAGAGCCCCCTGGGATGCCTTAGAGCCTTCGAGGACCCTTCTAGGACCACGAGGAACCCTCTAGAGCCCCCTGGGACCCCCTTAGGGCATTCTAGGACCCTTCTAGGGCCCCCAGGAACCCTCTAGAGCCCCCTGGGACCCACTTAGGGCCTTCTAAGACCCTTCTAGGACCACCAGGAGCCCTCTATAGCCCTCTGGGACACCTTTTTGCACATTCTAGGACACTTCTAGTGCCCCCAGAGACCCTCTAGAGCTCCCTGGGAGTCTTTAGGGCCTACTAGGACCCTTCTAGGATCACCAGGAACCCTCTAGAGCCCTCTGGGACCCACTTAAGGCCTTCTAGGACCCTTCTAGGACCACGAGGAACCCTCTAGAGCCCCCTGGGACCCCCTTAGGGCATTCTAGGACCCTTCTAGGGCCCCCAGGGACCCTCTAGAGCCCCCTGGGACCCCCTTAGGGCTTTCTAAGACCCTTCTAGGACCACCAGGAGCCCTCTATAGCCCTCTGGGACCCTCTTTGCGCCTTCTAGGACCCTTCTTGTGCCCCCAGGGACACTCTAGAGCCCCCTGGGACTCCTTAGGGCCTACTAGGACCCTTCTAGGACCACGAGAAACCCTCTAGAGCCCCCTGGGACCTCCTTAGGTCCTTCTAGGACCGTTCTAGGGTCACCAGGAACCCTCTAGAGCCCCCTGGGACCCACTTAGGGCCTTCTAGGACCCTTCTAGGACCACGAGGAACTCTCTAGAGCCCCCTGGGACTTGCTTAATGCCTTCTAGGACTCTTCTAGGACCACGAGAAACCATCTAGAGACCCCTGGGACCCACTTAGGGCATTCTAGGTTCATTTTAAGACCCTGGGGAACCCTCTAGAGCCTCGTGGTACCACTTAGAGCCTTGTAGGACTCTTCTAGGACCAGAAGGAACCCTCTAGAGCCACCTGGGACCCCCTTAGGGCCTTCTAGGACAATTCTAGCGCCCCCAGGGACCCTCTAGAGCCCCCTGGGACACACTTAGGACCTTCTAGGACCCTTCTAGGACACAGGGAACCCTCAAGAGCCCCCTGGGACCCCCTTAGGGCTTTCTAGGGCCATGGTAAGACCCTGGGGAACCCTCCAGAGCACCCTGGGTCCTCTTTAGTGCCTTCTAGTACCCTTCTAGGGCCCCCAGGGACCTTCTAGAGCCCCCTGGTTACCCTTTGAGCCTTCTAGAACCCTTCTAGGAGCCCCAGGAACCCTCTAGAGCCCGCTGGGACCCCCTTAGGGCCTTCTAGGACCCTTCTAGGACCACAAGGAACCCTCTAGAGCCCCCTGGGACCCCTTTAGGGCCTTCTAGGACAATTCTAGGGCCGCCAGGGTCCGTCTAGAGCCCCCTGGGACCCCTTTAGGGCCTTCTAGGACCCTTCTAGGACCACCAGGAGCCCTCTAGAGCTCCCTAGGACCCACTTAGGGCATTCTAGGACTCTTCTAGTACCCCCAGGGACCCTCTAGAGCCACCTGGGACCCTTTTAGGGCCTTCTAGGACCCTCCTAGGACCCACGGGTACCCTCTAGAGCCCTCTGGGACCCTTCTAGGCCTTTCTTGGACCCTTTTAGAATCACCAGGAACCCTCTAGAGCCCCCGGGACACTTCTAGGGCCTTCTAGGACCCTTCTAGGACAACGAGAAACCATCTATAGCTCTCTGGGACCCCTTTAGGGCGTTCTAGGACTCTTCTAGGGTCCCCAGAGACCGTCTAGAGCCCCCTGGGATGCCTTAGAGCCTTCGAGGACCCTTCTAGGACCACGAGGAACCCTCTAGAGCCCCCTGGGACCCACTTAGGGCATTCTAGGACCCTTCTAGGGCCCCCAGGGACCCTCTAGAGCCCCCTGGGACCCACTTAGGGCCTTCTAAGAACCTTCTAGGACCACCAGGAGCCCTCTATAGCCCTCTGGGACACCTTTTTGCACATTCTAGGACACTTCTAGTGCCCCCAGAGACCCTCTAGAGCTCCCTGGGAGTCTTTAGGGCCTACTAGGGCCCTTCTAGGATCACCAGGAACCCTCTAGAGCCCTCTGGGACCCACTTAGGGCCTTCTAGGACCCTTCTAGGACCACGAGGAGCCCTCTATAGACCTCTGGGACCCTCTTTGCGCCTTCTAGGACCCTTCTAGTACCCCCAGGGACACTCTAGAGCCCCCTGGGACTCTTTAGGGCCTACTAGGACCCTTCTAGGACCACAAGGAACCCTCTAGAGCCCCCTGGGACCCCCTTAGGGCATTCTAGGACCCTTCTAGGGCCCCCAGGGACCCTCTAGAGCCCCCTGGGACCCCCTTAGGGCTTTCTAAGACCCTTCTAGGACCACCAGGAGCCCTCTATAGCCCTCTGGGACCCTCTGCGCCTTCTAGGACCCTTCTAGTGCCCCCAGGGACACTCTAGAGCCCCCTGGGACTCCTTAGGGCCTACTAGGACCCTTCTAGGACCACGAGAAACCCTCTTGATCCCCCTGGGACCTCCTTAGGTCCTTCTAGGACCGTTCTAGGGTCACCAGGAACCCTCTAGAGCCCTCTGGGACCCACTTAGGGCCTTCTAGGACCCTTCTAGGACCACGAGGAACTCTCTAGAGCCCCCTGGGACTTGCTTAAGGCCTTCTAGCCCTCTTCTAGGACCACAAGGAACCATCTAGAGCCCCCTGGGACCCACTTAGGGCATTCTAGGTTCATTTTAAGACCCTGGGGAACCCTCTAGAGCCTCGTGGTACCACTTAGAGCCTTGTAGGACTCTTCTAGGACCAGAAGGAACCCTCTAGAGCCCCCTGGGACCCCCTTAGGGCCTTCTAGGACAATTCTAGCGCCCCCAGAGACCCTCTAGAGCCCCCTGGGACACACTTAGGGCCTTCTAGGACCCTTCTAGGACACAGGGAACCCTCAAGAGCCCCCTGGGACCCCCTTAGGGCTTTCTAGGGCCATGGTAAGACCCTGGGGAACCCTCCAGAGCACCCTGGGTCCTCTTTATTGCCTTCTAGTACCCTTCTAGGGCCCCCAGGGACCTTCTAGTGCCCCCTGGTTACCCTTTGAGCCTTCTAGAACCCTTCTAGGAGCCCCAGGAACCCTCTAGAGCCCGCTGGGACCCCCTTAGGGCCTTCTAGGACCCTTCTAGGACCACAAGGAACCCTCTAGAGCCCCCTGGGACCCCTTTAGGGCCTTCTAGGACAATTCTAGGGCCGCCAGGGTCCCTCTAGAGCCCCCTGGGACCCCTTTAGGGCCTTCTAGGACCACCAGGAGCCATCTAGAGCCCGCTGGGACCCACTTAGGGCCTTCTAGGACCCTTCTAGGACCACAAGGAACCCTCTAGAACCCCCTGGGACCCACTTAGGGCCTTCTAGGACAATTCTAGGGCCGCCAGGGTCCGTCTAGAGCCCCCTGGGACACCTTTACGGCCTTCTAGGACCCTTCTAGGACCACCACGATCCCTCTAGAGCCCCCTAGGACCCACTTAGGGCCTTCTAGGACTCTTCTAGTACCCCCAGGGACCCTCTAGAGCCCCCTGGGACCATTTTAGGGCCTTCTGGGACCCTCCTAGGACCCACGGGTACCCTCTAGAGCCCTCTGGGACCCTTCTAGGCCTTTCTTGGACCCTTTTAGAATCACCAGGAACCCTCCAGAGTCCCCTGGGACCCTTCTAGGGCTTTCTAGGACCCTTCTAGGACCACGAGGAACCCTCTAGAGCCCCCTGGGACCATTTTAGGGCCTTCTAGGACCCTTCTAGGACCACGAGAAACCATCTATAGCTCTCTGGGACCCCTTTAGGGCGTTCTAGGACTCTTCTAGGGTCCCCAGAGACCGTCTAGAGCCCCCTGGGATGCCTTAGAGCCTTCGAGGACCCTTCTAGGACCACGAGGAACCCTCTAGAGCCCCCTGGGACCCCCTTAGGGCATTCTAGGACCCTTCTAGGGCCCCCAGGAACCCTCTAGAGCCCCCTGGGACCCACTTAGGGCCTTCTAAGACCCTTCTAGGACCACCAGGAGCCATCTATAGCCCTCTGGGACACCTTTTTGCACATTCTAGGACACTTCTAGTGCCCCCAGAGACCCTCTAGAGCTCCCTGGGAGTCTTTAGGGCCTACTAGGACCCTTCTAGGATCGCCAGGAACCCTCTAGAACCCTCTGGGACCCACTTAAGGCCTTCTAAGACCCTTCTAGGACCACGAGGAACCCTCTAGAGCCCCCTGGGACCCCCTTAGGGCATTCTAGGACTCTTCTAGGGCCCCCAGGGACCCTCTAGAGCCCCCTGGGACCCCCTTAGGGCTTTCTAAGACCCTTCTAGGACCACCAGGAGCCCTCTATAGCCCTCTGGGACCCTCTTTGCGCCTTCTAGGACCCTTCTAGTGCCCCCAGGGACACTCTAGAGCCCCCTGGGACTCCTTAGGGCCTACTAGGACCCTTCTAGGACCACGAGAAACCCTCTAGAGCCCCCTGGGACCTCCTTAGGTCCTTCGAGGACCGTTCTAGGGTCACCAGGAACCCTCTAGAGCCCTCTGGGACCCACTTAGGGCCTTCTAGGACCCTTCTAGGACCACGAGGAACTCTCTAGAGCCCCCTGGGACTTGCTTAAGGCCTTCTAAGACTCTTCTAGGACCATGAGAAACCATCTAGAGCCCCCTGGGACCCACTTAGGGCATTCTAGGTTCATTTTAAGACCCTGGGGAACCCTCTAGAGCCTCGTGGTACCACTTAGAGCCTTGTAGGACTCTTCTAGGACCACGAGGAACCCTCTAGAGCCCCCTGGGACCCCCTTAGGGCCTTCTAGGACAATTCTAGCGCCCCCAGGTACCCTCTAGAGCCCCCTGGGACCCCCTTAGGGCCTTCTAGGACCCTTCTAGGACACAGGGAACCCTCAAGAGCCCCCTGGGACCCCCTTAGGGCTTTCTAGGGCCATGGTAAGACCCTGGGGAACCCTCCAGAGCACCCTGGGTCCTCTTTAGTTCCTTCTAGTACCCTTCTAGGGCCCCCAGGGACCTTCTAGAGCCCCCTGGTTACCCTTTGAGCCTTCTAGAACCCTTCTAGGAGCCCCTGGGACCCCCTTAGGGCTTTCTAGGGCCATGGTAAGACCCTGGGGAACCCTCCAGAGCACCCTGGGTCCTCTTTAGTTCCTTCTAGTACCCTTCTAGGGCCCCCAGGGACCTTCTAGAGCCCCCTGGTTACCCTTTGAGCCTTCTAGAACCCTTCTAGGAGCCCCAGGAACCCTCTAGAGCCCGCTGGGACCCCCTTAGGGCCTTCTAGGACCCTTCTAGGACCACAAGGAACCCTCTAGAGCCCCCTGGGACCCCTTTAGGGCCTTCTAGGACAATTCTAGGGCCGCCAGGGTCCGTCTAGAGCCCCCTGGGACCCCTTTAGGGCCTTCTAGGACCACCAGGAGCCCTCTAGAACCCCCTAGGACCCACTTAGGGCCTTCTAGGACTCTTCTAGTATCCCCAGGGACCCTCTAGAGCCCCCTGGGACCCTTTTAGGGCCTTCAAGGACCCTCCTAGGACCCACGGGTACCCTCTAGAGCCCTCTGGGACCCTTCTAGGCCTTTCTTGGACCCTTTTAGAATCACCAGGTACCCTCTAGAGCCCCCGTGACACTTCTAGGGCCTTCTAGGACCCTTCTAGGACCACGAGAAACCATCTATAGCTCTCTGGGACCCCTTTAGGGCATTCTAGGACTCTTCTAGGGTCCCCAGAGACCGTCTAGAGCCCCCTGGGATGCCTTAGAGCCTTCGAGGACCCTTCTAGGACCACGAGGAACCCTCTAGAGCCCCCTGGGACCCCCTTAGGGCATTCTAGGACCCTTCTAGGGCCCCCAGGGACCCTCTAGAGCCCCCTGGGACCCCCTTAGGGCTTTCTAAGACCCTTCTAGGACCACCAGGAGCCCTCTATAGCCCTCTGGGACACATTTTTGCACATTCTAGGACCCTTCTAGTGCCCCCAGAGACCCTCTAGAGCTCCCTGGGAGTCTTTAGGGCCTACTAGGACCCTTCTAGGATCACCAGGAACCCTCTAGAGCCCTCTGGGACCCACTTAGGGCCTTCTAGGACCCTTCTAGGACCACGAGGAACCCTCTAGAGCCCCCTGGGACCCCCTTAGGGCATTCTAGGACCCTTCTAGGGCCCCCAGGGACCCTCTAGAGCCCCCTGGGACCCCCTTAGGGCTTTCTAAGACCCTTCTAGGACCACCAGGAGCCCTCTATAGCCCTCTGGGACCCTCTTTGCGCCTTCTAGGACCCTTCTAGTGCCCCCAGGGACACTCTAGAGCCACCTGGGACTCTTTAGGGCCTACTAGGACCCTTCTAGGACCACGAGGAACCCTCTAGAGCCCCCTGGGACCCCCTTAGGGCATTCTAGGACCCTTCTAGGGCCCCCAGGGACCCTCTAGAGCCCCCTGGGACCCCCTTAGGGCTTTCTAAGACCCTTCTAGGACCACCAGGAGCCCTCTATAGCCCTCTGGGACCCTCTTTGCGCCTTCTAGGACCCTTCTAGTGCCCCCAGGGACACTCTAGAGCCCCCTGGGACTCCTTAGGGCCTACTAGGACTCTTCTAGGACCACGAGAAACCCTCTAGAGCCCCCTGGGACCTCCTTAGGTCCTTCTAGGACCGTTCTAGTGTCACCAGGAACCCTCTAGACCCCGCTGGGACCCACTTAGGGCCTTCTAGGACCCTTCTAGGACCACGAGGAACTCTCTAGAGCCCCCTGGGACTTGCTTAAGGCCTTCTAGGACCCTTCTAGGACCACAAGGAACCCTCTAGAGCCCCCTGGGACCCACTTAGGGCATTCTAGGTTCATTTTAAGACCCTGGGGAACCCTCTAGAGCCTCGTGGTACCACTTAGAGCCTTGTAGGACTCTTCTAGGACCAGAAGGAACCCTCTAGAGCCCCCTGGGACCCCCTTAGGGCCTTCTAGGACAATTCTAGCGCCCCCAGAGACCCTCTAGAGCCCCCTGGGACACACTTAGGGCCTTCTAGGACCCTTCTAGGACACAGGGAACCCTCAAGAGCCCCCTAGGACCCACTTAGGGCTTTCTAGGGCCATGGTAAGACCCTGGGGAACCCTCCAGAGCACCCTGGGTCCTCTTTAGTGCCTTCTAGTACCCTTCTAGGGCCCCCAGGGACCTTCTAGAGCCCCCTGGTTACCCTTTGAGCCTTCTAGAACCCTTCTAGGAGCCCCAGGAACCCTCTAGAGCCCGCTGGGACCCCCTTAGGGCCTTCTAGGACCCTTCTAGGACCACAAGGAACCCTCTAGAGCCCCCTGGGACCCCTTTAGGGCCTTCTAGGACAATTCTAGGGCCGCCAGGGTCCGTCTAGAGCCCCCTGGGACCCCTTTAGGGCCTTCTAGGACCACCAGGAGCCCTCTAGAGCCCGCTGGGACCCCCTTAGGGCCTTCTAGGACCCTTCTAGGACCACAAGGAACCCTCTAGAGCCCCCTGGGACCCACTTAGGGCCTTCTAGGACAATTCTAGGGCCGCCAGGGTCCGTCTAGAGCCCCCTGGGACACCTTTACGGCCTTCTAGGACAATTCTAGGACCACCACGATCCCTCTAGAGCCCCCTAGGACCCACTTAGGGCCTTCTAGGACTCTTCTAGTACCCCCAGGGACCCTCTAGAGCCCCCTGGGACCCTTTTAGGGCCTTCTGGGACCCTCCTAGGACCCACGGGTACCCTCTAGAGCCCTCTGGGACCCTTCTAGGCCTTTCTTGGACCCTTTTAGAATCACCAGGAACCCTCCAGAGTCCCCTGGGACCCTTCTAGGGCTTTCTAGGACCCTTCTAGGACCACGAGGAACCCTCTAGAGCCCCCGGGACCATTTTAGGGCCTTCTAGGACCCTTCTAGGACCACGAGAAACCATCTATAGCTCTCTGGGACCCCTTTAGGGCGTTCTAGGACTCTTCTAGGGTCCCCAGAGACCGTCTAGAGCCCCCTGGGATGCCTTAGAGCCTTCGAGGACCCTTCTAGGACCACGAGGAACCCTCTAGAGCCCCCTGGGACCCCCTTAGGGCATTCTAGGACCCTTCTAGGGCCCCCAGGAACCCTCTAGAGTCCCCTGGGACCCACTTAGGGCCTTCTAAGACCCTTCTAGGACCACCAGGAGCCCTCTAGAGCCCTCTGGGACACCTTTTTGCACATTCTAGGACACTTCTAGTGCCCCCAGAGACCCTCTAGAGCTCCCTGGGAGTCTTTAGGGCCTACTAGGACCCTTCTAGGATCACCAGGAACCCTCTAGAGCCCTCTGGGACCCACTTAAGGCCTTCTAAGACCCTTCTAGGACCACGAGGAACCCTCTAGAGCCCCCTGGGACCCCCTTAGGGCATTCTAGGACCCTTCTAGGGCCCCCAGGGACCCTCTAGAGCCCCCTGGGACCCCCTTAGGGCTTTCTAAGACCCTTCTAGGACCACCAGGAGCCCTCTATAGCCCTCTGGGACCCTCTTTGCGCCTTCTAGGACCCTTCTAGTGCCCCCAGGGACACTCTAGAGCCCCCTGGGACTCCTTAGGGCCTACTAGGACCCTTCTAGGACCACGAGAAACCCTCTAGAGCCCCCTGGGACCTCCTTAGGTCCTTCTAGGACCGTTCTAGGGTCACCAGGAACCCTCTAGAGCCCTCTGGGACCCACTTAGGGCCTTCTAGGACCCTTCTAGGACCACGAGGAACTCTCTAGAGCCCCCTGGGACTTGCTTAAGGCCTTCTAAGACTCTTCTAGGACCACGAGAAACCATCTAGAGCCCCCTGGGACCCACTTAGGGCATTCTAGGTTCATTTTAAGACCCTGGGGAACCCTCTAGAGCCTCGTGGTACCACTTAGAGCCTTGTAGGACTCTTCTAGGACCAGAAGGAACCCTCTAGAGCCACCTGGGACCCATTTAGGGCCTTCTAGGACAATTCTAGCGCCCCCAGGGACCCTCTAGAGCCCCCTGGGACACACTTAGGGCCTTCTAGGACCCTTCTAGGACACAGGGAACCCTCAAGAGCCCCCTGGGACCCCCTTAGGGCTTTCTAGGGCCATGGTAAGACCCTGGGGAACCCTCCAGAGCACCCTGGGTCCTCTTTAGTGCCTTCTAGTACCCTTCTAGGGCCCCCAGGGACCTTCTAGAGCCCCCTGGTTACCCTTTGAGCCTTCTAGAACCCTTCTAGGAGCCCCAGGAACCCTCTAGAGCCCGCTGGGACCCCCTTAGGGCCTTCTAGGACCCTTCTAGGACCACAAGGAACCCTCTAGAGCCGCCTGGGACCCCTTTAGGGCCTTCTAGGACAATTCTAGGGCCGCCAGGGTCCGTCTAGAGCCCCCTGGGACCCCTTTAGGGCCTTCTAGGACCCTTCTAGGACCACCAGGAGCCCTCTAGAGCTCCCTAGGACCCACTTAGGGCCTTCTAGGACTCTTCTAGTACCCCCAGGGACCCTCTAGAGCCACCTGGGACCCTTTTAGGGCCTTCCTGGACCCTCCTAGGACCCACGGGTACCCTCTAGAGCCCTCTGGGACCCTTCTAGGCCTTTCTTGGACCCTTTTAGAATCACCAGGAACCCTCTAGAGCCCCCGGGACCCTTCTAGGGCCTTCTAGGACCCTTCTAGGACCACGAGAAACCATCTATAGCTCTCTGGGACCCCTTTAGGGCGTTCTAGGACTCTTCTAGGGTCCCCAGAGACCGTCTAGAGCCCCCTGGGATGCCTTAGAGCCTTCGAGGACCCTTCTAGGACCACGAGGAACCCTCTAGAGCCCCCTGGGACCCACTTAGGGCATTCTAGGACCCTTCTAGGGCCCCCAGGGACCCTCTAGAGCCCCCTGGGACCCACTTAGGGCCTTCTAAGACCCTTCTAGGACCACCAGGAGCCCTCTATACCCCTCTGGGACACCTTTTTGCACATTCTAGGACACTTCTAGTGCCCCCAGAGACCCTCTAGAGCTCCCTGGGAGTCTTTAGGGCCTACTAGGGCCCTTCTAGGATCACCAGGAACCCTCTAGAGCCCTCTGGGACCCACTTAGGGCCTTCTAGGACCCTTCTAGGACCACGAGGAACCCTCTAGAGCCCCCTGGGACCCCCTTAGGGCATTCTAGGACCCTTCTAGGGCCCTCAGGGACCCTCTAGAGCCCCCTGGGACCCCCTTAGGGCTTTCTAAGACCCTTCTAGGACCACCAGGAGCCCTCTATAGCCCTCTGGGACCCTCTTTGCGCCTTCTAGGACCCTTCTAGTACCCCCAGGGACACTCTAGAGCCCCCTGGGACTCTTTAGGGCCTACTAGGACCCTTCTAGGACCACGAGGAACCCTCTAGAGCCCCCTGGGACCCCCTTAGGGCATTCTAGGACCCTTCTAGGGCCCCCAGGGACCCTCTAGAGCCCCCTGGGACCCCCTTAGGGCTTTCTAAGACCCTTCTAGGACCACCAGGAGCCCTCTATAGCAATCTGGGACCCTCTTTGCGCCTTCTAGGACCCTTCTAGTGCCCCCAGGGACACTCTAGAGCCCCCTGGGACTCCTTAGGGCCTACTAGGACTCTTCTAGGACCACGAGAAACCCTCTAGAGCCCCCTGGGACCTCCTTAGGTCCTTCTAGGACCGTTCTAGGGTCACCAGGAACCCTCTAGAGCCCGCTGGGACCCACTTAGGGCCTTCTAGGACCCTTCTAGGACCACGAGGAACTCTCTAGAGCCCCCTGGGACTTGCTTAAGGCCTTCTAGGACCCTTCTAGGACCACAAGGAACCCTCTAGAGCCCCCTGGGACCCACTTAGGGCATTCTAGGTTCATTTTAAGACACTGGGGAACCCTCTAGAGCCTCGTGGTACCACTTAGAGCCTTGTAGGACTCTTCTAGGACCAGAAGGAACCCTCTAGAGCCCCCTGGGACCCCCTTAGGGCCTTCTAGGACAATTCTAGCGCCCCCAGAGACCCTCTAGAGCCCCCTGGGACACACTTAGGGCCTTCTAGGACCCTTCTAGGACACAGGGAACCCTCAAGAGCCCCCTGGGACCCACTTAGGGCTTTCTAGGGCCATGGTAATACCCTGGGGAACCCTCCAGAGCACCCTGGGTCCTCTTTAGTGCCTTCTAGTACCCTTCTAGGGCCCCCAGGGACCTTCTAGAGCCCCCTGGTTACACTTTGAGCCTTCTAGAACCCTTCTAGGAGCCCCAGGAACCCTCTAGAGCCCGCTGGGACCCCCTTAGGGCCTTCTAGGACCCTTCTAGGACCACAAGGAACCCTCTAGAGCCCCCTGGGACCCCTTTAGGGCCTTCTAGGACAATTCTAGGGCCGCCAGGGTCCGTCTAGAGCCCCCTGGGACCCCTTTAGGGCCTTCTAGGACCACCAGGAGCCCTCTAGAGCCCGCTGGGACCCCCTTAGGGCCTTCTAGGACCCTTCTAGGACCACAAGGAACCCTCTAGAGCCCCCTGGGACCCACTTAGGGCCTTCTAGGACAATTCTAGGGCCGCCAGGGTCCGTCTAGAGCCCCCTGGGACACCTTTACGGCCTTCTAGGACCCTTCTAGGACCACCACGATCCCTCTAGAGCCCCCTAGGACCCACTTAGGGCCTTCTAGGACTCTTCTAGTACCCCCAGGGACCCTCTAGAGCCCCCTGGGACCCTTTTAGGGCCTTCTGGGACCCTCCTAGGACCCACGGGTACCCTCTAGAGCCCTCTGGGACCCTTCTAGGCCTTTCTTGGACCCTTTTAGAATCACCAGGAACCCTCCAGAGTCCCCTGGGACCCTTCTAGGGCTTTCTAGGACCCTTCTAGGACCACGAGGAACCCTCTAGAGCCCCCGGGACCATTTTAGGGCCTTCTAGGACCCTTCTAGGACCACGAGAAACCATCTATAGCTCTCTGGGACCCCTTTAGGGCGTTCTAGGACTCTTCTAGGGTCCCCAGAGACCGTCTAGAGCCCCCTGGGATGCCTTAGAGCCTTCGAGGACCCTTCTAGGACCACGAGGAACCCTCTAGAGCCCCCTGGGACCCCCTTAGGGCATTCTAGGACCCTTCTAGGGCCCCCAGGAACCCTCTAGAGTCCCCTGGGACCCACTTAGGGCCTTCTAAGACCCTTCTAGGACCACCAGGAGCCCTCTAGAGCCCTCTGGGACACCTTTTTGCACATTCTAGGACACTTCTAGTGCCCCCAGAGACCCTCTAGAGCTCCCTGGGAGTCTTTAGGGCCTACTAGGACCCTTCTAGGATCACCAGGAACCCTCTAGAGCCCTCTGGGACCCACTTAAGGCCTTCTAGGACCCTTCTAGGACCACGAGGAACCCTCTAGAGCCCCCTGGGACCCCCTTAGGGCATTCTAGGACCCTTCTAGGGCCCCCAGGGACCCTCTAGAGCCCCCTGGGACCCCCTTAGGGCTTTCTAAGACCCTTCTAGGACCACCAGGAGCCCTCTATAGCCCTCTGGGACCCTCTTTGCGCCTTCTAGGACCCTTCTAGTGCCCCCAGGGACACTCTAGAGCCCCCTGGGACTCCTTAGGGCCTACTAGGACCCTTCTAGGACCACGAGAAACCCTCTAGAGCCCCCTGGGACCTCCTTAGGTCCTTCTAGGACCGTTCTAGGGTCACCAGGAACCCTCTAGAGCCCTCTGGGACCCACTTAGGGCCTTCTAGGACCCTTCTAGGACCACGAGGAACTCTCTAGAGCCCCCTGGGACTTGCTTAAGGCCTTCTAAGACTCTTCTAGGACCACGAGAAACCATCTAGAGCCCCCTGGGACCCACTTAGGGCATTCTAGGTTCATTTTAAGACCCTGGGGAACCCTCTAGAGCCTCGTGGTACCACTTAGAGCCTTGTAGGACTCTTCTAGGACCAGAAGGAACCCTCTAGAGCCACCTGGGACCCATTTAGGGCCTTCTAGGACAATTCTAGCGCCCCCAGGGACCCTCTAGAGCCCCCTGGGACACACTTAGGGCCTTCTAGGACCCTTCTAGGACACAGGGAACCCTCAAGAGCCCCCTGGGACCCCCTTAGGGCTTTCTAGGGCCATGGTAAGACCCTGGGGAACCCTCCAGAGCACCCTGGGTCCTCTTTAGTGCCTTCTAGTACCCTTCTAGGGCCCCCAGGGACCTTCTAGAGCCCCCTGGTTACACTTTGAGCCTTCTAGAACCCTTCTAGGAGCCCCAGGAACCCTCTAGAGCCCGCTGGGACCCCCTTAGGGCCTTCTAGGACCCTTCTAGGACCACAAGGAACCCTCTAGAGCCCCCTGGGACCCCTTTAGGGCCTTCTAGGACAATTCTAGGGCCGCCAGGGTCCGTCTAGAGCCCCCTGGGACCCCTTTAGGGCCTTCTAGGACCACCAGGAGCCCTCTAGAGCCCGCTGGGACCCCCTTAGGGCCTTCTAGGACCCTTCTAGGACCACAAGGAACCCTCTAGAGCCCCCTGGGACCCACTTAGGGCCTTCTAGGACAATTCTAGGGCCGCCAGGGTCCGTCTAGAGCCCCCTGGGACACCTTTACGGCCTTCTAGGACCCTTCTAGGACCACCACGATCCCTCTAGAGCCCCCTAGGACCCACTTAGGGCCTTCTAGGACTCTTCTAGTACCCCCAGGGACCCTCTAGAGCCCCCTGGGACCCTTTTAGGGCCTTCTGGGACCCTCCTAGGACCCACGGGTACCCTCTAGAGCCCTCTGGGACCCTTCTAGGCCTTTCTTGGACCCTTTTAGAATCACCAGGAACCCTCCAGAGTCCCCTGGGACCCTTCTAGGGCTTTCTAGGACCCTTCTAGGACCACGAGGAACCCTCTAGAGCCCCCGGGACCATTTTAGGGCCTTCTAGGACCCTTCTAGGACCACGAGAAACCATCTATAGCTCTCTGGGACCCCTTTAGGGCGTTCTAGGACTCTTCTAGGGTCCCCAGAGACCGTCTAGAGCCCCCTGGGATGCCTTAGAGCCTTCGAGGACCCTTCTAGGACCACGAGGAACCCTCTAGAGCCCCCTGGGACCCCCTTAGGGCATTCTAGGACCCTTCTAGGGCCCCCAGGAACCCTCTAGAGTCCCCTGGGACCCACTTAGGGCCTTCTAAGACCCTTCTAGGACCACCAGGAGCCCTCTAGAGCCCTCTGGGACACCTTTTTGCACATTCTAGGACACTTCTAGTGCCCCCAGAGACCCTCTAGAGCTCCCTGGGAGTCTTTAGGGCCTACTAGGACCCTTCTAGGATCACCAGGAACCCTCTAGAGCCCTCTGGGACCCACTTAAGGCCTTCTAGGACCCTTCTAGGACCACGAGGAACCCTCTAGAGCCCCCTGGGACCCCCTTAGGGCATTCTAGGACCCTTCTAGGGCCCCCAGGGACCCTCTAGAGCCCCCTGGGACACCCTTAGGGCTTTCTAAGACCCTTCTAGGACCACCAGGAGCCCTCTATAGCCCTCTGGGACCCTCTTTGCGCCTTCTAGGACCCTTCTAGTGCCCCCAGGGACACTCTAGAGCCCCCTGGGACTCCTTAGGGCCTACTAGGACCCTTCTAGGACCACGAGAAACCCTCTAGAGCCCCCTGGGACCTCCTTAGGTCCTTCTAGGACCGTTCTAGGGTCACCAGGAACCCTCTAGAGCCCTCTGGGACCCACTTAGGGCCTTCTAGGACCCTTCTAGGACCACGAGGAACTCTCTAGAGCCCCCTGGGACTTGCTTAAGGCCTTCTAAGACTCTTCTAGGACCACGAGAAACCATCTAGAGCCCCCTGGGACCCACTTAGGGCATTCTAGGTTCATTTTAAGACCCTGGGGAACCCTCTAGAGCCTCGTGGTACCACTTAGAGCCTTGTAGGACTCTTCTAGGACCAGAAGGAACCCTCTAGAGCCACCTGGGACCCATTTAGGGCCTTCTAGGACAATTCTAGCGCCCCCAGGGACCCTCTAGAGCCCCCTGGGACACACTTAGGGCCTTCTAGGACCCTTCTACGACACAGGGAACCCTCAAGAGCCCCCTGGGACCCCCTTAGGGCTTTCTAGGGCCATGGTAAGACCCTGGGGAACCCTCCAGAGCACCCTGGGTCCTCTTTAGTGCCTTCTAGTACCCTTCTAGGGCCCCCAGGGACCTTCTAGAGCCCCCTGGTTACACTTTGAGCCTTCTAGAACCCTTCTAGGAGCCCCAGGAACCCTCTAGAGCCCGCTGGGACCCCCTTAGGGCCTTCTAGGACCCTTCTAGGACCACAAGGAACCCTCTAGAGCCCCCTGGGACCCCTTTAGGGCCTTCTAGGACAATTCTAGGGCCGCCAGGGTCCGTCTAGAGCCCCCTGGGACCCCTTTAGGGCCTTCTAGGACCACCAGGAGCCCTCTAGAGCCCGCTGGGACCCCCTTAGGGCCTTCTAGGACCCTTCTAGGACCACAAGGAACCCTCTAGAGCCCCCTGGGACCCACTTAGGGCCTTCTAGGACAATTCTAGGGCCGCCAGGGTCCGTCTAGAGCCCCCTGGGACACCTTTACGGCCTTCTAGGACCCTTCTAGGACCACCACGATCCCTCTAGAGCCCCCTAGGACCCACTTAGGGCCTTCTAGGACTCTTCTAGTATCCCCAGGGACCCTCTAGAGCCCCCTGGGACCCTTTTAGGGCCTTCTGGGACCCTCCTAGGACCCACGGGTACCCTCTAGAGCCCTCTGGGACCCTTCTAGGCCTTTCTTGGACCCTTTTAGAATCACCAGGAACCCTCCAGAGTCCCCTGGGACCCTTCTAGGGCTTTCTAGGACCCTTTTAGAATTACCAGGAACCCTCCAGAGTCCCCTGGGACCCATCTAGGGCTTTCTAGGACCCTTCTAGGACCACGAGGAACTCTCTGGATCTCCCTGGGGTCCCCTTAGGGCCTTCTAGGACCCTTCTAGGACCACAAGGAACCCTCTAGAGCCCTCTGTGACACATTTTGTGCCTTCTAGGAGACATTTAGTGCCCCCAGGGACCCTCTAGGCCCCCCTGTGACCCATTTAGGGCCTTCTAGGACAATTCTAGGGCCCCCAGGGACACTCTAGAGCCCCGTGGGACCCCTTATAGCATTCTAGGACACTTCTAGGAGCCCCAGGAACCTTCTAGAACCCTCTGGGACCCACTTAGGCCCTTCTAGGACCCTTCTAGGACCACCAGGAACCTTCTAAAGCCCTCTGGGACCCCCTTAAAGCCTTCTAGGACCCTTCTAGTGCTCCCAGGAACCCTCTAGAGCCCCCTGGGACCCCTTTACGGCCTTCTAAGACCCTTCTAGGACCACAAGAAACGCTCTAGAGCCCCCAGGGACTCCCTTAGGGCCTTCTAGGACCCTTCTAGGATCACCAGGATCCCTTTAGAGCCTTCTGGGACCCACTTAGGTCCTTCTAGTACCGTTCTAGGACCACGAGAAACTCTCTACAGCCCCCTGGGATGCCCTTAGGGCCTTCTAGGACCCTTCTAGGACCACGAGAAACCATCTAGAGCTCCCTGGGAACCCCTTACAGCCTTCTAGGATCATTGTAAGACCCCGGGGAACCCTCTAGAGCTCCCTGGGACCTCTTTAGGCCCTTCTAGGGCCCTTCTAGGACCACCAGGGACACTCTAGAGCCCTCTGGGACCCCCTTAGGGCCTTCTAGGACCATTCTAGTGCCCCCAGGGACCCTCTAGAGCCCCCTGGGACCCCTTTAGGTCCTTCTAGGACCCTTCTAGGGCCACCAGGGACACTCTAAAGCCCCCTGGGACCCCCTTAGGGCCTGCTAGGTGTCTTCTACGACCACGAGGAACCATCTAGAACCCCCTGAGACCACTTAGGACCTTCTAGGACAATTGTATGACCCCAGGGAACCCCCTAGAGTCGTCTGGGACCCCCTTAGGGCCTACTAGGACCATTGTAAGACCCCAGGGAACACTCTAGAGTCCCCTAGGACTCCTTAAGGCCTTCTAGGACCCTTCTAGGACCACGAGAAACCCTCTAGAGCCCCCAGGGACTCCCTTAGGGCCTTCTAGGACCCTTCTAGGATCACCAGGAACCCTCTAGAGCCATCTGGGACCCACTTAGGACCTTCTAGGACCCTTCTAGGACCACGAGAAACCATCCAGAGCCCCCTGGGACTCCTTAGAGCCTTCTAGGACCCTTCTAGGAGTGCCTGAATCCCTCTAGAGCCCCATGGGACCCACTTAGGTCCTTCTAGGACACTTCAAACACCACCAGCATCCCTCTAGAGCTCACTGGGAAGCATTTAGGGCCTTCTAAGACCCTTCTAGGACCACGAGGAACCCTCTAGAGCCCCCTGGGACCATTTTAGGGCCTTCTAGGTCCCTTCTAGGACCACTAGGAACCATGTAGAACCCCTGAGACCCTTTAGGACCTTCTAGGACCATTGTAAGACCATGGGGATCCCTGTAGAGTCCTCTGGGACCCCCTTAGGACCTTCTAGGACCCTTCTAGGACCACCAGGATCCCTCTAGAGCCCCCTGGAACCACCTTAGGGCCTTCTAAAACCCTTCTAGGACCTTGAGGAACCCTCTAGAGCTCTTTGGGACCCCTATAGAAGGGTCTGGAGGCCTTCAGAAGGGTCTGGATGGGCTCTAGAAAGGTCTGGGGGCCTTCAGAATGGCCCTGGGGGGATCTGGAAGGGTCTGGAGGCCTTCAGAAGGGTCCTGCGTGGCTCTAGAAGGGTCTGGGGGCCTTCAGAAGGGCCCTGGGGGGATCTAGAAGGGTCTGGAGGCCTTCAGAAGGGTCCTGAGCTGCTCTAGAATGGTCTGGGGGCATTCAGAAGGGTCTGGATGGGCTCTAGAAGGGTCTGGGGTCCTTCAGAATGGCCCTGGGGGGATCTAGAATGGTCGGGAAGCCATCAGAAGGGTCCTGAGTGGCTCTAGAACCGTCTGGGGGCATTCAGAATGGCCCAGGGGAACTAGAAGGGTCTGGAGACCTTCAGAAGGGTCCTGAGCGGCTCTAGAAGGGTCTGGGGGCCGTCAGAAGGGCCGTGGGTGGGCTCTAGAAGGGTCTGGGGGCTTTCAGAAGGGCCCCGGGTGGGCTCTAGAAGGGTCTGGAGGCCTTCAGAAGGGTCCTGAGGGGCTCTAGAAGGGTCCAACTTGGATCTCAAACGGTCTAGGGCCTTCAGATTGGTCCTGGGGGGCTCTAGAAGGGTCTTGGAACCTTCATAAAGGTCCTGACTGGCTCTAGAAGGGTTCTGAGGGGCTCTAGAAGGGTCTGGGGGCATTCAGAAGGGTCCTGAGGGGCTCTAGAAGGGTCTGGGAGCCTTTAGAAGGGTCCTCAGGGGCTCTAGAAAGTCATAGAAGGGTCTTAGAAGGCCCTAACAGCGTCCCAGGGTGCTCCAGAGGGTTTCCAGAAGTCTTAGAAGAGTCCTACAAGGACCTAAGGAGGTCCCAGGGGGCTCCAGAGGCTTCCTGGTGACTCTAGAAGGGTCCTTGAAAGCCCTAAGTGGGTCCCAGGTGGATCTAGCGGGTACCTGTGGGTTCTAGAAGGTTCCTAGAAGGTGGTAAGGGGGTCCCAGGGGGAACTAGAGGGTTCCTGGTGGTCCTAGAAGGTTCCTAGAAGGCCCTAAGGAGGTCCCAGGTGGCTCTAGATGGTTTCTCGTGGTCCTAGAAGGGTCATAGAAAGCACTAAGGGGGTCCTAGGGAGCTCTAGAGGGTTCCTCGTGGTGCTAGAATGTACCTAGAAGGCTCTAAGGGGGTCCCAAAGAGCTCTAGAGGGTTCTTCGAGGTCTTAGAAGCATCTGAGAAGGCCCTAAGGGGGTTCCAGGGGGCTCTAGAAGGTCCCTGGGGGCCCTAGAAAGGTCCTAGAAGGCCCTAAGAAGGTCCCAGGTGCCTCTAGAGAGTTCCTCGTGGTCTTAGAAGGGTTCTAGAAGGCCCTATGTGGTCCCAGGGGGCTCTAGAGGGTCCCTGGGACACTAGAAGTGTCCTAGAAGGCCCTAAGTGGGTCTCAGGGTGCTCTAGGGGGTTCCTCGTTGTCCTAGAAGTGTCCTAGGAGGCCCTAAGTGGGTCCCAGGGGGCTCTAGAGGGCTCCTGGTGACTCTAGAAGTCTCCTATAAAGCTCTAGAAGGGTCCCAGGGGGCTCTAGAAGGTACATGGTGACACTAGACGGGTCCTAGAAAGACCTAGAATGGTCCCAGAGGGCTCTAGAGGGTTCCCTTGGGTCCTAGAAGCGTCCTAGAAGGCCCTAAAGGGGTCCCAGGGGGCTCTAGATGGTTCCTCGTGGTCTTAAAAGGGTCTTAGAAGGCCCTAAATGGGTCCCAGGGGGCTCTAGAGGGTTCCTCGTGTTTCTAAAAGGGTCCTAGAAGGCCCTAAGGGGGTCCCAGGGGTCTCTAGAGGGTTTCTCGTGGTCCTAGAATGGTCCTAGAAGACACTAAGGGGGTCCCAGGGGGTTCTACATGGTTTCTCGTGGTCCTAGAAGGGACCTAGAAGGGTCTAAGTGGGTCCCAGGGGGCTCTAGAGGGTTTCTCGTGGTCCTTGAAGGGTCCTAGACGGTCCTAAAGTGGTCCGAGGGAGTTCTAGAGGGTTCCTGGTTACTCTAGAAGTGTCCTAGAAAGCCCTAGAAGGGTCCAATGGGGCTCTAGAGGGTTCCCTGTGGTCCTTGAAGGGTCCTAGAAGGACCTAAAATTGTCCCAGGGGGTTCTAGAGGGTTCCTGGTACTCCTAGAAGAGTTCTATAAGGATCCATGCGGTCCCAGGGGGCTCTAGAGGGTCCCTGGGGGCACTAGAAGGGTCCTAGAAGGCCCTAAAGGGGACCCAGGGGGCTCTAGAGTGTTCGCCGGTGACTTACAATGGTCCTAGAAGGCCCTAAGGGGGTACTAGGGGGCTCTAGGTTGTTTCTCATGGTCCTAGAAGGGCCCTAGAAGGCCCTAAAGTGGTTCCAGGGGGTTTTAGAGTGTTCCCCGGGGTCTTACCATGGTCCTAGAAGGCCCTAAGTGGGTCCCAGGGGGCTCTAGAGGGTTTCTCGTGGTCCTTGAAGGGTCCTAGAAGGCCCTAAACTGGTCCCAGGGGGCTGTAGATTGTTTCTCATGGTCCTAGAAGGGTCCTAGAAGTCCCTAAAGGGGTCCCAGGGGGCTCTAGAGGGTTCCTTGTGGCCCTAGAAGGGTCTTAGAAGGCCCTAAGTGTGCCCAGAGGACTCCAGAGGATTCTTCGTGGTCCTAGAAGAGCTCTAGAAGGCACTAAATGGGTTCAAGGTTGCTCTACAGGGTTCCTCGTGGTCTTAGAAGGGTCCTAGAAGGCTCTAAGGGGTCCCAGTGGGCTCTAGAGGGTCCCTGGGGGTCCTAGAAGGGTCCTAGAAGGCCCTAAGGAGGTCCCAGGGGTCTCTAGAGGGTTTCCCAGGGACTTACAATGATCCTAGAAGGCCCTACGGGGGTCCCAGGTGTCTCTAGAGGGTTTCTCGTGGTCCTAGAAGGGTCCTAGAAGGCCCTAAGGGGGTCCCAGGGGACTCTAGAGGGTTCCTGGTGCCTCTACAAGGGTCTTAGAAAATCCTAGAAATTTCCCAGGGGGTTCTAGATGGTTCCTTGTAGTTCTAGAAGTGTTCTAGAAGGCCTTTAATGGGTCCCATGGGGCTCTATAGGGTTCCTCGTGGGCCTAGAATGGTCCTAGAATGCCCCAAGGGGTTCCCAGGGGGCTCTAGAGGGTTCCTGGGGCTCCTAGAAGGGTCCTAGAAGGCTCTAAGGGGGTCCCAGTGTGCTCTAGAAGGTCCCTGGGGGCACTAGAAGGGTCCTAGAAGGCACTAAATCGGTCCCAAGGGGCTCTAGAGGGTTCCCCGGCATCTTACAATGGTCCTACATGGCCCTAAGTTGTCCCAGGAGGCTCTAGAGGGTTCCATGTGTTCCTAGAATAACCCAGAAGGCCCTAAGGAGGTCCCAGGTGGCTCTAGATGGTTTCTCGTTGTCCTAGAAGGGTCATAGAAGGCTCTAAGGGGCTCCTAGGGAGCTCTAGAGGGTTCCTCGTGGTGCTAGAATGTACCTAGAAGGCTCTAAGGGGGTCCCAGGTGGCTCTAGAGGGTTCTTTGTGGTCTTAGAAGCGTCCGAGAAGGCCCTAAGTGGGTCCCAGAGGGCTCTAGAAGGTCCCTGGGGGCCCTAGAAATGTCCTAGAAGGCCCTAAGGAGGTCCCAGGTGCCTCTAGAGAGTTTCTCGTGGTCTTAGAAGGGTTCTAGAAGGCCCTATGGGGTCCCAGGGGGCTCTAGAGGGTCCCTGGGACACTAGAAGTGTCCTAGAAGGCCCTAAGTTGGTTTCAGGGTGCTCTAGGGGGTTCCTCATGTCCTAGAATTGTCCTAGGAGGCCCTAAGTGGGTCCCAGGGGGCTCTAGAGGGCTCCTGGTGACTCTAGAAGTCTCCTATAAAGCTCTAGAAGGGTCCCAGAAGGCTCTAGAGGGTTCCTGGTGACACTAGAAGGGTCCTAGAAAGACCTAGAATGGTCCCAGAGGGCTCTAGAGGGTTCCCGTGGGTCCTAGAAGGGTCCTAGAAGGTCCTAAAGGGGTCCCAAGGGGGTCTAGATGGTTCCTCGTGGTCCTAAAAGGGTCTTAGAAGGCCCTAAATGGGTCCCAGGGGGCTCTAGAGGGTTCCTCGTGGTTCTAAAAGGGTCCTAGAAGGCCCTAAAGGGGACCCAGGGGGCTCTAGAGGGTCCTTCGTGGTCTTAGAAGCGTCCGAGAAGGCCCTAAGGGTGTCCCAGGGGGCTCTAGAAGGTCCCTGGGGGCCCTAGAATGGTCCTAGAAGGCTCTAAGGAGGTCCCAGGGGGCTCTAGAGGGTTCCTGGTGGTCCTAGAAGGATTCTAGAAGGCCCTAAGGAGGTCCCAGGGGGCTCTAGAGGGTTCCTGGTGGTCCTAGAAGGATTCTAGAAGGCCCTAAGTGGTTCCCAGAGGGCTCTAGAGGGTTTCTCGTTGTCCTAGAAGGGTCCTAGGAGGCCCTAAATGGGGCCCAGGGAGCTCTAGACGGTTTCTCGTGGTCCTAGGAGGATCCTAGAAGGACCTAAGTGGTTCCCAGAGGGCTCTGGATGGTTTCTTGTGGTCTTAGAATGGACCTAGAAGGCCCTAAAGTGGTCCCAGTGAACTCTAGAGGGTTCCTGGGGTTCCTAGAAGGGCCCTAGAAAGGTCTAAGAGGTTCCAGGGGGCTCTAGAGGGTCTCCGGGCGCCCTAGAATAGTCCTAGAAGGCCCTAAAGGGGTCCCAGGGGGCTCTAGAAGGTTTCTCGTGGTCCTAGAAGGGTCCTAGAAAGTCCTAAAGGGGTCCAAGGGAGCTTTAGAGGGTTCCTGGTGAATCTAGAAGTGTCCTAGAAAGCCCTAGAAGGGTCCCAGGGGGCTCTAGAGGTTTCCCTGTGGTCCTAGAAGGGTCCTAGAAGACCCTAAAGTGGTCCCAGGGGGCTCTAGATTGTTTCTCGAGGTCCTAGAAGCGTCCTAGAAGGCTCTAAGCTGTCCCAGGGGACTCTAGAGGGTACCTAGAGGGCCTAGAAGTGACCTAGAAGGCCCTAAAGGGGTCCCAGGGGGCTCTAGATGGTGCCTGTGGGTCCTAGAAGGGTCTTAGAAGGCCCTAAGGTGGTCCCAGGGGGCTCTAGAGGGTTCCTCGTGGTCCTAGAAGGGTTCTACAAAGCCCTAAGGGGTCCCAGTGGGCTCTAGAGGGTTCCTGGTGGTTTTAGAAGGCTCCCAGGGGTCTTTAGAGGGTCCCTGGGGGCCCTAGAAGTATCCTAGAAGGCACTAAAGGGGACCCAGGGGGCTCTAGATTGTTCCCCGTGGTCTTACAATCGTCCTAGAAGGCCCTAAGGGGGTACCAGGGGTCTCTAGGTTGTTTCTCGTGGTCCTAAAAGGGTCCTAGAAGGCCCTAAAGTGGTCCCAGGGGGCTCTAGAGGGTTCCTGGTGGTCCTAGAAGGGTCCTAGAAGGCGCTAAAGGGGTCCCAGGGGTCTCTAGAAGGTTCCCAGGGGTCTTACAATGATCCTAGAAGGCTCTAAGTGGGTCCCATGGGGCTCTAGATGGTTTCTCGTGGTCCTAGAAGGGTCCTAGAAGGCCCTAAAGGGGTCCCAGGGGGCTCTAGATTGTTTCTCGAGGTCCTAGAAGCGTCCTAGAAGGCCGTAAGTGCGTCCCAGGGGGCTCTAGAGGGTTCCTGGTGGTCCTAGAAGGATTCTAGAAGGCCCTAAGTGGTTCTCAGAGGGCTCTAGAGGGTTCCTCGTGGTCCTAGAAGGGTCTTAGAAGGCCATAAAGGGGTCCCAGGGTGCTCTAGAGGTCTTTAGTATGGATCTGGGGGGCTCTAGAAGGGTCTGGGCGCTTTTAGAATGGATGTGAGAAGCTCTAGAAGGGTTCAGGGTCTTTTTGAATCTCCCTGGGGGGCTCTAGAAGGGTCTGGGGGCTTTTAGAATTGTCCAGATGGGCTCTAGAAGGGTCTAGGGTCCTTTAGAATGGGTCTGGGGTGCTCTAGAAGGGTCTGGGGTCTTTTAAAATGGACGTGAGAAGATCTAGATGGGTCCAGGGGCCTTTAGAATGTCGCTGAGGGCCTCTAGAAGGGTCTGGGGTCCTCTAGAAGGGACGTGAGATGCTCTAGAAGGGTCCAGGGTCCTTTAGAAGGTCTCTGGCGGCTCTAGAAGGGTCTGGAGGCTTCTAGAAGGGATGTGAGAAGCTCTAGAAGGGTCCAGGGGCCTTTAGAACGTCTCTGGGGGGCTCTAGAAGGGTCTGGGGGCCTTTAGAAAGGACGTGAGAATCTCTAGAAGGGTCCAGGGGCCTTTAGAAGGTCTCTGGGGGGCTCTAGTGGGATCTGGGGTCTTTTAGAAGGACTCTGGGGCCCTCTGGGGTCTAGGGTCCATTAGAATGGGTCTGGGAGGATTTAGAAGGGTCTAGATGCCTTTAGAACGTCTCTGGGGGGTCTAGAAGGGTCTGGGGTCTTTTAGAAGCGACGTGAGAAGCTCTAGAAGGGTCCAGGGTCCTTTAGAAGGTCTCTGGGGGGCTCTAGAAGGGTCTGGGGTCTTTTAGAAGGGACGTGAGAAGCTCTAGAAGGGTCCAGGGGCCTTTAGAAGGTCTCTGGGGGGCACTCAAAGGGTCTGGGGGCTTTTAGAAGGGACGTGAGAAGCTCTGGAAGGGCCAGGGGCCTTTAGAAGGGCTCTGGGGAGTCTGGAATGGTCTGGGGGCCTTTAGAATGGTCCAGAAGGGCTCTAGAATGGTCTTGGCACTTTTAGAAGGGCCCCGGTGGGTGCTAGAATGGTCTGGGGTCTTTTAGAATGGACGTCAGGTGCTCTAGAAGGGTCTGGGGGCTTTTAGAAGGGTCCAGTGGAGCTCTAGGAGGGTCTGGGGGCCTTTAGAAGGGCTCTGGCGGTCTTTAGAGACATCTGGGGGCCTTTAGAAGGACTCTGGGGGCCTCTAGAAGGGTCTAGAGGCCTTTAGATTTGTCTAGAGGGGCTCTAGAAGGACTAATACCCTAAACCTAAAACTTAACCCTAACCCCCTATCCCCAACCCTGACCCTAACCGGATAACCATAACCCTAATCCCTATCCCCCTAACCCTAATCCCTAACACCCTAACCCTAACCCTAATCCCTTACACCCTAACCCTAACCCCGTAACCCTAAGCACATAACATGAAACCCTAACCCTAACCCCTAACCCTAACCCTAATGACCCTAAACTCTAACCCTCACCCTAACCCCTAACCATAACCATAACCCTAACCATAACCCTAACCCTTATGACCCTAACCCTAACCTTAACCCTAATCTAACCCTAACCCTAACCCCTAACCCTAACCCTAACCCCTAACCCTAAGCCTAAACCCTAACCCTAAACCCTAACCCTAAACCTAACCCTAAACCTAACCCTAACCCTAGTGACCCTAACCCTAACCCTAATGACCCTAACCCTAAACCTAACCCCTAAACCCTAACCCTAATGACCCTAACACTAACCCTAACCCAACCCTAACCCTAACCCTAACCCCTAACCCTAAACCCTAACCCCTAACACTAACCCCTAACTCTAACCCCTAACTCTAACCCTAATGACCCTAACCCTAACCCTATACCCCTAACCATAACCCTAACCCTTATGACCGTAACCCTAACCTTAACCCTAATCTAACCCTAACCTAACCCTAACCCTAACCCCTAACCCTAACCCTAATGACCCTAACCCTAAACCTAACCCCTAACCCTAACCCTAAACCTAACCCCTAACCCCTAACCCTAATGACCCTAATCCTAACCCTAACCCTAACCCTAAACACAAACCCTAACCCTAACCCCTAACCCCTAACCCTAACCCCTAACTCTAACCCCTAACCCCTAACCCTAACCCTAATGACCCTAACCCTAACCCTAACACTAACCCTAACCCAACCCTAACCCTAACCCTAACCCTAACCCTAAACCCTAACCCTAAACCCTAACCCTAAACCCTAACCCTAACCATAACCCCTAACCCCTAACCCTAACCCCTAACTCTAACCCCTAACCCTAACCCTAATGACCCTAACCCTAACCCTAACCCTATACCCCTATCCATATCCCCTAACCCTAACCCAAATCCTAACCCTAACCCTAATGACCCTAATCCTAACACTATCCCCTAACTTCTAGAGCTTCTCACGTCCCTTCTAAAAGCCCCTGGACCCTTCTAGAGCCCCCTGGGTCCCTTCTAAATGTGCCAAGACCCTTCTAGAGCCCATCTGGACAATTCTAAAGGCCCCCAGACCCCTCTGGACCCCCCAGAGACCTTCTAAAGGCCCCTGGACCCTTCTAGAGCTTCTCACGTCCTTCTAAAAGCCCCCAGACCCTTCTAGAGCCCCCCAGAGACATTATAAAGGCCCCTGGACCCTTCTAGAGCTTCTCATGACCCTTTTAAAAGCCCCCAGACCCATCTAGAGCCCCCCAGAGACATTCTAAAGGCACCTGGACCCTTCAAGAGCTTCTCACGCCCATTCTAAAAGAACCCAGACCCTTCTAGAGCCCCCCAGGGAGATTCAAAAAGACCCTGAACCCTTCTAGAGCTTCTTACATCCCTTCTAAAAGCCCCCAGACCCTTCTAGAGCCCCCCAGATCCAATCTAAAGATATCTAGAGCCCCCTGGGACCCCTTTACGGCCTTCTAGGACCCATCTAGGACCACGAGAATCCCTCTAGAGCCCCCTGGGACCTCTCCAGGGCCTTCTTGGACCCCCCTAGGGCCCCCAGGGACCCTCCAGAACCCACTGGGACCCACCTAGGGCCTTCTAGGACCCTTCTAGGACCACGAGAAACCCTCTAGAGCCACCTGGGACTCCCGTAGGGCCTTCTAGGATCATTGTAAACCCCCAGGGAACCCTCTAGAGCCCTCTGGGACCCTTCTAGGGCTTTCTAGGACCCTTTTAGAATCACCAGGAACCCTCTAGAGCACCCTGGGACCCTTCTAGGGCTTTCTTGGACACTTTTAGAGTCACCAGGAACCCTCTAGAGCCCCCTGGGACCCCTCTAGGACCACGAGAAACCCTCTAGAGCTCCCTGGGACCCACTTAGTGCCTTCTAGGACGCTTCTAGGGACACCAGAGACCCTCTAGAGCCCCCTGGGACACACTTAGGGCCTTCTAGGACCCTTCTAGGACCACGAGGAACCCTCTAGAGCCCCCTGAGACCCGCTTAGGACCTTCTAGGACCCTTCTATGACCACGAGGAACCCTCTAGAGCCACCTAGGACCCCCTTAGGGCCTTCTAGAACCCTTCTTGGACCCCAGGGACCCTCTAGAGCCCACTGGACCCCCTTAGGGCCTTCTAGGACCCTTCTAGGACCACGAGAAACAATCTAGAGCCCCCTGGGACCCCCTTAGGGCCAACTAGGACCAGTGTAAGACCCTGGGGAACCCTCTAGGACCCCCCACTTGGGGGTCTTCTTGGACACTTCTTGGTCCACAGGGGACCCTCTAGAGCCCCCTGGGACCGCTTGGAGTCTTCTAGGTCCATTCTATGAGCCCCAGGAAACACATGGAGCCCCCCGGGACCCCTTTGGGGCCTTCTAGGACCCTTCTAGGACCACCGGGAGCCCTCTAGAGCCCCCTAGGACCCACTTAGGGCCTTCTAGGACTCTTCTGGTGCCCCCGGGGACCCTCTGGAGCCCCCTGGGACCATTTTGGGGCCTTCTAGGGCCCTCCTAGGGCCCACGGGTGCCTCTGGAGCCCTCTGGGACCCTTCTAGGGCTTTCTTGGACACTTTTAGGGTCACCAGGAACCCTCTAGAGCCCCCTGGGACCCACTTAGGGCCTTCTAAGACCCTTCTAGGACCACCAGGAGCCCTCTATAGCCCTCTGGGACACCTTTTTGCACATTCTAGGACCCTTCTAGTGCCCCCAGGGACACTCTAGAGACCCCTGGGACTCCTTAGGTCCTAGTAGGACCCTTCTAGGACCACGAGAAATCCTCTAGAGCCCCCTGGGACCTCCTTAGGTCCTTCTAGGACCGTTCTAGGGTCACCAGGAACCCTCTAGAGCCCTCTGGGACCCCCTTAGGGCCTTCTAGGACCCTTCTAGGTCCACGAGAAACCATCTATAGCTCTCTGGGACCCCTTTAGGGCGTTCTAGGACTCTTCTAGGGTCCCCAGAGACCGTCTAGAGCCCCCTGGGATGACTTAGAGCCTTCGAGGACCCTTCTAGGACCAAGAGGAACCCTCTAGAGCCCCTGGGACCCCTTAGGGCATTCTAGGACCCTTCTAGGGCCCCAGGGACCCTCTAGAGCCCCCTGGGACCCTTTAGGGCCTTCTAGGACAATTCTAAGGCCGCCAGGGACCGTCTAGAGACCCCTGGGACCCCTTTAGGGCCTTCTAGGACCCTTCTAGGACCACCAGGAGCCCTCTATAGCCCTCTGGGACACCTTTTTGCACATTCTAGGACCCTTCTAGTGCCCCCAGGGACACTCTAGAGCCACCTGGGACACTATAGGGCCTACTAGGACCCTTCTAGGACCACGAGAAATCCTCTAGAGCCCCCTGGGACCTCCTTAGGTCCTTCTAGAACCCTTCTAGGACCAGGAGAAACAATCTACAGCCCCCTGGGACTCCCTTAGGGCCTTCTAGGGTTATTGTAAGACCCTGGGGAACCCTCAAGAGCCTCGTGGGACCCCTTAGAGCCTTCTAGGACCCTTCTAGGACCACGAGGATCCCTCTAGAGCCCCCTGGGACACCTTAGGGCCTTCTAGGGCTCTTCTAGCGCCCCCAGTGACCCTCTAGACCCCCTGGAACTTGCTTAAGTCCTTCTAGAACCCTTCTAGGGCCACGAGGAACCCTCTAGAGCCCCCTGGACCACCTTAGGGCATTCTAGGACCCTTCTAGGGCCCCCAGGGACCCTCTAGAGCCCCCTGGGACACCCTTAGGGCTTTCTAAGACCCTTCTAGGACCACCAGGAGCCCTCTATAGCCCTCTGGGACCCTCTTTGCGCCTTCTAGGACCCTTCTAGTGCCCCCAGGGACACTCTAGAGCCCCCTGGGACTCCTTAGAGCCTACTAGGACCCTTCTAGGACCACGAGAAACCCTCTAGAGCCCCCTGGGACCTCCTTAGTACCTTCTAGGACCGTTCTAGGGTCACCAGGAACCTTCTAGAGCCCTCTGGGACCCACTTAGGGCCTTCTAGGACCCTTCTAGGACCACGAGGAACTCTCTAGAGCCCCCTGGGACTTGCTTAAGGCTTTCTAGGACTCTTCTAGGACCACGAGAAACCATCTAGAGCCCCCTGGGACCCACTTAGGGCATTCTAGGTTCATTTTAAGACCCTGGGGAACCCTCTAGAGCCTCATGGTACCACTTAGAGCCTTGTAGGACCCTTCTAGGACCAGAAGGAACCCTCTAGAGGCCCCTGGGACCCCCTTAGGGCCTTCTAGGACAATTCTAGCGCCCCCAGGGACCCTCTAGAGCCCCCTGGGACACACTTAGGGCCTTCTAGGACCCTTCTAGGACACAGGGAACCCTCAAGAGCCCCCTGGGACCCCCTTAGGGCTTTCTAGGGCCATGGTAAGACCCTGGGGAACCCTCCAGAGCACCCTGGGTCCTCTTTAGTGCCTTCTAGTACCCTTCTAGGGCCCCCAGGGACCTTCTAGAGCCCCCTGGTTACCCTTTGAGCCTTCTAGAACCCTTCTAGGAGCCCCAGGAACCCTCTAGAGCCCCCTGGGACCCCCTTAGGGCCTTCTAGGACCCTTCTAGGACCACAAGGAACCCTCTAGAGCCCCCTGGGACCCCTTTAGGGCATTCTAGGACAATTCTAGGGCCGCCAGGGTCCGTCTAGAACCCCCTGGGACCCCTTTAGGGCCTTCTAGGACCCTTCTAGGACCACCAGGAGCCCTCTAGAGCCCCCTAGGACCCACTTAGGGCCTTCTAGGACTCTTCTAGTACCCCCAGGGACCCTCTAGAGCCCCCTGGGACCCTTTTAGGGCCTTCTAGGACCCTCCTAGGACCCACGGGTACCCTCTAGAGCCCTCTGGGACCCTTCTAGGCCTTTCTTGGACCCTTTTAGAATCACCAGGAACCCTCCAGAGTCCCCTGGGACCCTTCTAGGGCTTTCTAGGACCCTTCTAGGACCACGAGGAACCCTCTAGAGCCCCCGGGACCATTTTAGGGCCTTCTAGGACCCTTCTAGGACCACGAGAAACCATCTATAGCCCTCTGGGACACCTTTTTGCACATTCTAGGACACTTCTAGTGCCCCCAGAGACCCTCTAGAGATCCCTGGGAGTCTTTAGGGCCTACTAGGACCCTTCTAGGATCACCAGGAACCCTCTAGAGCCCTCTGGGACCCACTTAGGGCCTTCTAGGACCCTTCTAGGACCACGAGGAACCCTCTAGAGCCCCCTGGGACCCCCTTAGGGCATTCTAGGACCCTTCTAGGGCCCCCAGGGACCCTCTAGAGCCCCCTGGGACACCCTTAGGGCTTTCTAAGACCCTTCTAGGACCACCAGGAGCCCTCTATAGCCCTCTGGGACCCTCTTTGCGCCTTCTAGGACCCTTCTAGTGCCCCCAGGGATGCTCTAGAGCCCCCTGGGACTCCTTAGAGCCTACTAGGACCCTTCTAGGACCACGAGAAACCCTCTAGAGCCCCCTGGGACCTCCTTAGGTCCTTCAAGGACCGTTCTAGGGTCACCAGGAACCCTCTAGAGCCCCCTGGGACCCACTTAAGGCCTTCTAGGACCCTTCTAGGACCACGAGGAACTCTCTAGAGCCCCTGGGACTTGCTTAAGGCTTTCTAGGACTCTTCTAGGACCACGAGAAACCATCTAGAGCCCCCTGGGACCCACTTAGGGCATTCTAGGTTCATTTTAAGACCCTGGGGAACCCTCTAGAGCCTCATGGTACCACTTAGAGCCTTATAGGACCCTTCTAGGACCAGAAGGAACCCTCTAGAGGCCCCTGGGACCCCCTTAGGGCCTTCTAGGACAATTCTAGCGCCCCCAGGGACCCTCTAGAGCCCCCTGGGACACACTTAGGGCCTTCTAGGACCCTTCTAGTACACAGGGAACCCTCAAGAGCCCCCTGGGACCCCCTTAGGGCTTTCTAGGGCCATGGTAAGACCCTGGGGAACCCTCCAGAGCACCCTGGGTCCTCTTTAGTGCCTTCTAGTACCCTTCTAGGGCCCCCAGGGACCTTCTAGAGCCCCCTGGTTACCCTTTGAGCCTTCTAGAACCCTTCTAGGAGCCCCAGGAGCCCTCTAGAGCCCGCTGGGACCCCCTTAGGGCCTTCTAGGACCCTTCTAGGACCACAAGGAACCCTCTAGAGCCCCCTGGGACCCCCTTAGGGCCTTCTAGGACAATTCTAGGGCCGCCAGGGTCCGTCTAGAGCCCCCGGGACCCCTTTAGGGCCTTCTAGGACCCTTCTAGGACCACCAGGAGCCCTCTAGAGCCCCCTAGGACTCACTTAGGGCCTTCTAGGACTCTTCTAGTACCCCCAGGGACCCTCTAGAGCCCCCTGGGACCCTTTTAGGGCCTTCTAGGACCCTCCTAGGACCCACGGGTACCCTCTAGAGCCCTCTGGGACCCTTCTAGGCCTTTCTTGGACCCTTTTAGAATCACCAGGAACCCTCCAGAGTCCCCTGGGACCCTTCTAGGGCTTTCTAGGACCCTTCTAGGACCACGAGGAACCCTCTAGAGCCCCCGGGACCATTTTAGGGCCTTCTAGGACCCTTCTAGGACCACGAGAAACCATCTATAGCTCTCTGGGACCCCTTTAGGGCGTTCTAGGACTCTTCTAGGGTCCCCAGAGACCGTCTAGAGCCCCCTGGGATGCCTTAGAGCCTTCGAGGACCCTTCTAGGACCACGAGGAACCCTCTAGAGCCCCCTGGGACCCCCTTAGGGCATTCTAGGACCCTTCTAGGGCCCCCAGGGACCCTCTAGAGCCCCCTGGGACCCACTTAGGGCCTTCTAAGACCCTTCTAGGACCACCAGGAGCCCTCTATAGCCCTCTGGGACACCTTTTTGCACATTCTAGGACACTTCTAGTGCCCCCAGAGACCCTCTAGAGCTCCCTGGGAGTCTTTAGGGCCTACTAGGACCCTTCTAGGATCACCAGGAACCCTCTAGAGCCCTCTGGGACCCACTTAAGGCCTTCTAGGACCCTTCTAGGACCACGAAGAACCCTCTAGAGCCCCCTGGGACCCCCTTAGGGCATTCTAGGACCCTTCTAGGGCCCCCAGGGACCCTCTAGAGCCCCCTGGGACCCCCTTAGGGCTTTCTAAGACCCTTCTAGGACCACCAGGAGCCCTCTATAGCCCTCTGGGACACCTTTTTGCACATTCTAGGACACTTCTAGTGCCCCCAGAGACCCTCTAGAGCTCCCTGGGAGTCTTTAGGGCCTACTAGGACCCTTCTAGGATCACCAGGAACCCTCTAGAGCCCTCTGGGACCCACTTAGGGCCTTCTAGGACCCTTCTAGGACCACGAGGAACCCTCTAGAGCCCCCTGGGACCCCCTTAGGGCATTCTAGGACCCTTCTAGGGCCCCCAGGGACCCTCTAGAGCCCCCTGGGACACCCTTAGGGCTTTCCAAGACCCTTCTAGGACCACCAGGAGCCCTCTATAGCCCTCTGGGACACCTTTTTGCACATTCTAGGACCCTTCTAGTGCCCCCAGGGACACTCTAGAGCCACCTGGGACTCTATAGGGCCTACTAGGACCCTTCTAGGACCACGAGAAATCCTCTAGAGCCCCCTGGGACCTCCTTAGGTCCTTCTAGAACCCTTCTAGGACCAGGAGAAACAATCTACAGCCCCCTGGGACTCCCTTAGGGCCTTCTAGGGTTATTGTAAGACCCTGGGGAACTCTCAAGAGCCTCGTGGGACCCCTTAGAGCCTTCTAGGACCCTTCTAGGACCACGAGGATCCCTCTAGAGACCCCTGGGACACCTTAGGGCCTTCTAGGGCTCTTCTAGCGCCCCCAGTGACCCTCTAGACCCCCCTGGAACTTGCTTAAGTCCTTCTAGAACCCTTCTAGGGCCACGAGGAACCCTCTAGAGCCCCCTGGGACCCCCTTAGGGCATTCTAGGACCCTTCTAGGGCCCCCAGGGACCCTCTAGAGCCCCCTGGGACACCCTTAGGGCTTTCTAAGACCCCTCTAGGACCACCAGGAGCCCTCTATAGCCCTCTGGGACCCTCTTTGCGCCTTCTAGGACCCTTCTAGTGCCCCCAGGGACACTCTAGAGCCCCCTGGGACTCCTTAGAGCCTACTAGGACCCTTCTAGGACCACGAGAAACCCTCTAGAGCCCCCTGGGACCTCCTTAGGTCCTTCGAGGACCGTTCTAGGGTCACCAGGAACCCTCTAGAGCCCCCTGGGACCCACTTAGGTCCTTCTAGGACCCTTCTAGGACCACGAGGAACTCTCTAGAGCCCCCTGGGACTTGCTTAAGGCTTTCTAGGACTCTTCTAGGACCACGAGAAACCATCTAGAGCCCCCTGGGACCCACTTAGGGCATTCTAGGTTCATTTTAAGACCCTGGGGAACCCTCTAGAGCCTCATGGTACCACTTAGAGCCTTGTAGGACCCTTCTAGGACCAGAAGGAACCCTCTAGAGGCCCCTGGGACCCCCTTAGGGCCTTCTAGGACAATTCTAGCGCCCCCAGGGACCCTCTAGAGCCCCCTGGGACACACTTAGGGCCTTCTAGGACACTTCTAGGACACAGGGAACCCTCAAGAGCCCCCTGGGACCCCCTTAGGGCTTTCTAGGGCCATGGTAAGACCCTGGGGAACCCTCCAGAGCACCCTGGGTCCTCTTTAGTGCCTTCTAGTACCCTTCTAGGGCCCCCAGGGACCTTCTAGAGCCCCCTGGTTACCCTTTGAGCCTTCTAGAACCCTTCTAGGAGCCCCAGGAACCCTCTAGAGCCCCCTGGGACCCCCTTAGGGCCTTCTAGGACCCTTCTAGGACCACAAGGAACCCTCTAGAGCCCCCTGGGACCCCTTTAGGGCATTCTAGGACAATTCTAGGGCCGCCAGGGTCCGTCTAGAACCCCCTGGGACCCCTTTAGGGCCTTCTAGGACCCTTCTAGGACCACCAGGAGCCCTCTAGAGCCCCCTAGGACCCACTTAGGGCCTTCTAGGACTCTTCTAGTACCCCCAGGGACCCTCTAGAGCCCCCTGGGACCCTTTTAGGGCCTTCTAGGACCCTCCTAGGACCCACGGGTACCCTCTAGAGCCCTCTGGGAACCTTCTAGGGCTTTCTTGGACCCTTTTAGAATCACCAGGAACCCTCCAGAGTCCCCTGGGACCCTTCTAGGGCTTTCTAGGACCCTTCTAGGACCACGAGGAACCCTCTAGAGCCCCCGGGACCATTTTAGGGCCTTCTAGGACCCTTCTAGGACCACGAGAAACCATCTATAGCCCTCTGGGACACCTTTTTGCACATTCTAGGACACTTCTAGTGCCCCCAGAGACCCTCTAGAGCTCCCTGGGAGTCTTTAGGGCCTACTAGGACCCTTCTAGGATCACCAGGAACCCTCTAGAGCCCTCTGGGACCCACTTAGGGCCTTCTAGGACCCTTCTAGGACCACGAGGAACCCTCTAGAGCCCCCTGGGACCCCCTTAGGGCATTCTAGGACCCTTCTAGGGCCCCCAGGGACCCTCTAGAGCCCCCTGGGACACCCTTAGGGCTTTCTAAGACCCTTCTAGGACCACCAGGAGCCCTCTATAGCCCTCTGGGACCCTCTTTGCGCCTTCTAGGACCCTTCTAGTGCCCCCAGGGACACTCTAGAGCCCCCTGGGACTCCTTAGGGCCTACTAGGACCCTTCTAGGACCACGAGAAACCCTCTAGAGCCCCCTGGGACCTCCTTAGGTCCTTCGAGGACCGTTCTAGGGTCACCAGGAACCCTCTAGAGCCCCCTGGGACCCACTTAGGGCCTTCTAGGACCCTTCTAGGACCACGAGGAACTCTCTAGAGCCCCCTGGGACTTGCTTAAGGCTTTCTAGGACTCTTCTAGGACCACGAGAAACCATCTAGAGCCCCCTGGGACCCACTTAGGGCATTCTAGGTTCATTTTAAGACCCTGGGGAACCCTCTAGAGCCTCATGGTACCACTTAGAGCCTTATAGGACCATTCTAGGACCAGAAGGAACCCTCTAGAGGCCCCTGGGACCCCCTTAGGGCCTTCTAGGACAATTCTAGCGCCCCCAGGGACCCTCTAGAGCCCCCTGGGACACACTTAGGGCCTTCTAGGACCCTTCTAGTACACAGGGAACCCTCAAGAGCCCCCTGGGACCCCCTTAGGGCTTTCTAGGGCCATGGTAAGACCCTGGGGAACCCTCCAGAGCACCCTGGGTCCTCTTTAGTGCCTTCTAGTACCCTTCTAGGGCCCCCAGGGACCTTCTAGAGCCCCCTGGTTACCCTTTGAGCCTTCTAGAACCCTTCTAGGAGCCCCAGGAACCCTCTAGAGCCCGCTGGGACCCCCTTAGGGCCTTCTAGGACCCTTCTAGGACCACAAGGAACCCTCTAGAGCCCCCTGGGACCCCCTTAGGGCCTTCTAGGACAATTCTAGGGCCGCCAGGGTCCGTCTAGAGCCCCCGGGACCCCTTTAGGGCCTTCTAGGACCCTTCTAGGACCACCAGGAGCCCTCTAGAGCCCCCTAGGACTCACTTAGGGCCTTCTAGGACTCTTCTAGTACCCCCAGGGACCCTCTAGAGCCCCCTGGGACCCTTTTAGGGCCTTCTAGGACCCTCCTAGGACCCACGGGTACCCTCTAGAGCCCTCTGGGACCCTTCTAGGGCTTTCTTGGACCCTTTTAGAATCACCAGGAACCCTCCAGAGTCCCCTGGGACCCTTCTAGGGCTTTCTAGGACCCTTCTAGGACCACGAGGAACCCTCTAGAGCCCCCGGGACCATTTTAGGGCCTTCTAGGACCCTTCTAGGACCACGAGAAACCATCTATAGCTCTCTGGGACCCCTTTAGGGCGTTCTAGGACTCTTCTAGGGTCCCCAGAGACCGTCTAGAGCCCCCTGGGATGCCTTAGAGCCTTCGAGGACCCTTCTAGGACCACGAGGAACCCTCTAGAGCCCCCTGGGACCCCCTTAGGGCATTCTAGGACCCTTCTAGGGCCCCCAGGGACCCTCTAGAGCCCCCTGGGACCCACTTAGGGCCTTCTAAGACCCTTCTAGGACCACCAGGAGCCCTCTATAGCCCTCTGGGACACCTTTTTGCACATTCTAGAACACTTCTAGTGCCCCCAGAGACCATCTAGAGCTCCCTGGGAGTCTTTAGGGCCTTCTAGGACCCTTCTAGGATCACCAGGAACCCTCTAGAGCCCTCTGGGACCCACTTAGGGCCTTCTAGGACCCTTCTAGGACCACGAGGAACCCTCTAGAGCCCCCTGGGACCCCCTTAGGGCATTCTAGGACCCTTCTAGGGCCCCCAGGGACCCTCTAGAGCCCCCTGGGACACCCTTAGGGCTTTCTAAGACCCTTCTAGGACCACCAGGAGCCCTCTATAGCCCTCTGGGACACCTTTTTGCACATTCTAGGACCCTTCTAGTGCCCCCAGGGACACTCTAGAGCCACCTGGGACACTATAGGGCCTACTAGGACCCTTCTAGGACCACGAGAAATCCTCTAGAGCCCCCTGGGACCTCCTTAGGTCCTTCTAGAACCCTTCTAGGACCAGGAGAAACAATCTACAGCCCCCTGGGACTCCCTTAGGGCCTTCTAGGGTTATTGTAAGACCCTGGGGAACCCTCAAGAGCCTCGTGGGACCCCTTAGAGCCTTCTAGGACCCTTCTAGGACCACGAGGATCCCTCTAGAGACCCCTGGGACACCTTAGGGCCTTCTAGGGCTCTTCTAGCGCCCCCAGTGACCCTCTAGACCCCCCTGGAACTTGCTTAAGTCCTTCTAGAACCCTTCTAGGGCCACGAGGAACCCTCTAGAGCCCCCTGGGACCCCCTTAGGGCCTTCTAGGTCCATGGTAAAACCCCGGGGAACCCTCTAGAGCACCCTGGGTCCTATTTAAGGCCTTCTAGTACACTTCTAGGGCCCCCAGGGACCTTCTAGAGCCCCCTGGGTCCACTTAGGGCCTTTTAGGACCATTCTAGGACCAGGAGGAACCATCTAGAGCCCTCTGAGAACCCCTTAGGGCCTTCTAAGACCATTTAAAGTCTCCGGGGAACCATCTAGAGGCCCCTGAGACCCCTTAGAACATTCTAGGACCCTTCTATGACCACGAGGAACCTTCTAGAACCACCTGGGACCCCCTTAGGGCCGTCTAGGACCCTTCTCGGACCACCAGAAACCCTCTAGAGCCCCCTGGGACTTGCTTAAGGCCTTCTAGGACTCTTCTAGGACCACGAGGAAACCAGATAGAGCCCCCTGGGACCAACTTAGGGCTTTCTAGGACCATGGTAAGACCCCGGGAAACCCTCTAGAGAACCCTGCGTCCTCCTTAGGGCCTTCTAGTACACTTCTAGGGACCCAGGGACTTTCTAGAGCCCCCTGGTTCCCTTTAGAGCCTTCTAGAACCCTTCTAGGAGCCCCAGGAACCATCTAGAGCCCTCTGGGACCCGCTTAGGGCCTTCTAGGACCCTTCTAGGACCACCAAGAACCCTCTAGAGCCCTCTGGGACCCCCTTAGGTCCTTCTAGGACCCTTCTAGACCCCCCAATAACCCTCTAGATCCCTCTGGGACCCCCTTAGGGCCTTCTAGCACCCTTCTAGGACCACGAGGAACTCTCTAGAGCCCACTGGGACCCCCTGAAGAACTTCAAGGACCCTTCTAGGACCACAAGAAACCATCTAGAACCCCTTGGGACTCACATACGGCCTTCTAGGATCATTGTAAGACCCTGGGGAACCATCTAGAGCGTCGTGGGACCACTTAGAGCCTTCTAGGACGATTCTAGTACCACGAGGAACCCTCTAGAGCCCCCTGGGACCAATTTAGGGCCTTCTAGGACCCTTCTAGGACCACGAGGAACCCTCTAGAGCCCCCTGGGACCCCCTTAGGGCCTTCTAGGACCCTTCTAGGACACAGGGAACCCTCAAGAGCCCCCTGGGACCCCCTTAGGGCTTTCTAGGGCCATGGTAAGACCCTGGGGAACCCTCCAGAGCACCCTGGGTCCTCTTTAGTGCCTTCTAGTACCCTTCTAGGGCCCCCAGGGACCTTCTAGAGCCTCCTGGGACCATTTTAGGGCCTTCTAGGACCCTTCTAGGACCACGAGGAACTCTCTACAGCCCCCTGAGACTTGCTTAAGGCCTTCTAGGACTCTTCTAGGACCACGAGAAACCATCTAGAGACCCCTGGGACCCACTTAGGGCATTCTAGGTTCATTTTAAGACCCTGGGGAACCCTCTAGAGCCTCGTGGTACCACTTAGAGCCTTGTAGGACCCTTCTAGGACCAGAAGGAACCCTCTAGAGCCCACTGGGACCCCCTTAGGGCCTTCTAGGACAATTCTAGCGCCCCCAGGGACCCTCTAGAGCCCCCTGGGACCCACTTAGGGCTTTCTAGGACCCTTCTAGGACACAGGGAACCCTCAAGAGCCCCCTGGGACCCCCTTAGGGCTTTCTAGGGCCATGGTAAGACCCTGGGGAACCCTCCAGAGCACCCTGGGTCCTCTTTAGTGCCTTCTAGTACCCTTCTAGGGCCCCCAGGGACCTTCTAGAGACCCCTGGTTACCCTTTGAGCCTTCTAGAACCCTTCTAGGAGCCCCAGGAACCCTCTAGAGCCTGCTGGGACCCCCTTAGGGCCTTCTAGGACCCTTCTAGGACCACAAGGAACCCTCTAGAGCCCCCTGGGACCCCTTTAGGGCATTCTAGGACAATTCTAGGGCCGCCAGGGTCCGTCTAGAGCCCCCTGGGACCCCTTTAGGGCCTTCTAGGACCCTTCTAGGACCACCAGGAGCCCTCTAGAGCCCCCTAGGACCCACTTAGGGCCTTCTAGGACTCTTCTAGTACCCCCAGGGACCCTCTAGAGCCCCCTGGGACCCTTTTAGGGCCTTCTAGGACCCTCCTAGGACCCACGGGTACCCTCTAGAGCCCTCTGGGACCCTTCTAGGCCTTTCTTGGACCCTTTTAGAATCACCAGGAACCCTCCAGAGTCCCCTGGGACCCTTCTAGGGCTTTCTAGGACCCTTCTAGGACCACGAGGAACCCTCTAGAGCCCCCAGGACCATTTTAGGGCCTTCTAGGACCCTTCTAGGACCACGAGAAACCATCTATAGCTCTCTGGGACCCCTTTAGGGCGTTCTAGGACTCTTCTAGGGTCCCCAGAGACCGTCTAGAGCCCCCTGGGATGCCTTAGAGCCTTCGAGGACCCTTCTAGGACCACGAGGAACCCTCTAGAGCCCCCTGGGACCCCCTTAGGGCATTCTAGGACCCTTCTAGGGCCCCCAGGGACCCTCTAGAGCCCCCTGGGACCCACTTAGGGCCTTCTAAGACCCTTCTAGGACCACCAGGAGCCCTCTATAGCCCTCTGGGACAACTTTTTGCACATTCTAGGACACTTCTAGTGCCCCCAGAGACCCTCTAGAGCTCCCTGGGAGTTTTTAGGGCCTACTAGGACCCTTCTAGGATCACCAGGAACCCTCTAGAGCCCTCTGGGACCCACTTAGGGCCTTCTAGGACCCTTCTAGGACCACGAGGAACCCTCTAGAGCCCCCTGGGACCCCCTTAGGCCATTCTAGGACCCTTCTAGGGCCCCCAGGGACCCTCTAGAGCCCCCTGGGACCCCCTTAGGGCTTTCTAAGACCCTTCTAGGACCACCAGGAGCCCTCTATAGCCCTCTGGGACCCTCTTTGCGCCTTCTAGGACCCTTCTAGTGCCCCCAGGGACACTCTAGAGCCCCCTGGGACTCCTTAGGGCCTACTAGGACCCTTCTAGGACCACGAGAAACCCTCTAGAGCCCCCTGGGACCTCCTTAGGTCCTTCTAGGACCGTTCTAGGGTCACCAGGAACCCTCTAGAGCCCTCTGGGACCCACTTAGGGCCTTCTAGGACCCTTCTAGGACCACGAGGAACTCTCTACAGCCCCCTGGGACTTGCTTAAGGCCTTCTAGGACTCTTCTAGGACCACGAGAAACCATCTAGAGCCCCCTGGGACCCACTTAGGGCATTCTAGGTTCATTTTAAGACCCTGGGGAACCCTCTAGAGCCTCGTGGTACCACTTAGAGCCTTGTAGGACCCTTCTAGGACCAGAAGGAACCCTCTAGAGCCCCCTGGTACCCCCTTAGGGCCTTCTAGGACAATTCTAGCGCCCCCAGGGACCCTCTAGAGCCCCCTGGGACACACTTAGGGCCTTCTAGGACCCTTCTAGGACACAGGGAACCCTCAAGAGCCCCCTGGGACCCCCTTAGGGCTTTCTAGGGCCATGGTAAGACCCTGGGGAACCCTCCAGAGCACCCTGGGTCCTCTTTAGTGCCTTCTAGTACCCTTCTAGGGCCCCCAGGGACCTTCTAGAGCCTGGTTACCCTTTGAGCCTTCTAGAACCCATCTAGGAGCCCCAGGAACCCTCTAGAGCCCCCTGGGACCCCCCTTAGGGCCTTCTAGGACCCTTCTAGGACCACAAGGAACCCTCTAGAGCCCCCCTGGGACCCCTTTAGGGCCTTCTAGGACAATTCTAGGGCCGCCAGGGTCCGTCTAGAGCCCCCTGGGACCCCTTTAGGGCCTTCTAGGACCCTTCTAGGACCACCAGGAGCCCTCTAGAGCCCCCTAGGACCCACTTAGGGCCTTCTAGGACTCTTCTAGTACCCCCAGGGACCCTCTAGAGCCCCCTGGGACCCTTTTAGGGGCCTTCTAGGACCCTCCTAGGACCCACGGGTACCTTCTAGAGCCCTCTGGGACCCTTCTAGGCCTTTCTTGGACCCTTTTAGAATCACCAGGAACCCTCCAGAGTCCCCTGGGACCCTTCTAGGGCTTTCTAGGACCCTTCTAGGACCACGAGGAACCCTATAGAGCCCCCGGGACCATTTTAGGGCCTTCTAGGACCCTTCTAGGACCACGAGAAACCATCTATAGCCCTCTGGGACACCTTTTTGCACATTCTAGGACACTTCTAGTGCCCCCAGAGACCCTCTAGAGCTCCCTGGGAGTCTTTAGGGCATACTAGGACCCTTCTAGGATCACCAGGAACCCTCTAGAGCCCTCTGGGACCCACTTAGGGCCTTCTAGGACCCTTCTAGGACCACGAGGAACCCTCTAGAGCCCCCTGGGACCCCCTTAGGGCATTCTAGGACCCTTCTAGGGCCCCCAGGGACCCTCTAGAGCCCCCTGGGACACCCTTAGGGCTTTCTAAGACCCTTCTAGGACCACCAGGAGCCCTCTATAGCCCTCTGGGACCCTCTTTGCGCCTTCTAGGACCCTTCTAGTGCCCCCAGGGACACTCTAGAGCCCCCTGGGACTCCTTAGAGCCTACTAGGACCCTTCTAGGACCACGAGAAACCCTCTAGAGCCCCCTGGGACCTCCTTAGGTCCTTCGAGGACCGTTCTAGGGTCACCAGGAACCCTCTAGAGCCCCCTGGGACCCACTTAGGGCCTTCTAGGACCCTTCTAGGACCACGAGGAACTCTCTAGAGCCCCCTGGGACTTGCTTAAGGCTTTCTAGGACTCTTCTAGGACCACGAGAAACCATCTAGAGCCCCCTGGGACCCACTTAGGGCATTCTAGGTTCATTTTAAGACCCTGGGGAACCCTCTAGAGCCTCGTGGTACCACTTAGAGCCTTATAGGACCCTTCTAGGACCAGAAGGAACCCTCTAGAGCCCCCTGGTACCCCCTTAGGGCCTTCTAGGACAATTCTAGCGCCCCCAGGGACCCTCTAGAGCCCCCTGGGACACACTTAGGGCCTTCTAGGACCCTTCTAGGACACAGGGAACCCTCAAGAGACCCCTGGGACCCCCTTAGGGCTTTCTAGGGCCATGGTAAGACCCTGGGGAACCCTCCAGAGCACCCTGGGTCCTCTTTAGTGCCTTCTAGTACCCTTCTAGGGCCCCCAGGGACCTTCTAGAGCCCCCTGGTTACCCTTTGAGCCTTCTAGAACCCTTCTAGGAGCCCCAGGAACCCTCTAGAGCCCCCTAGGACTCACTTAGGGCCTTCTAGGACTCTTCTAGTACCCCCAGGGACCCTCTAGAGCCCCCTGGGACCCTTTTAGGGCCTTCTAGGACCCTCCTAGGACCCACGGGTACCCTCTAGAGCCCTCTGGGACCCTTCTAGGCCTTTCTTGGACCCTTTTAGAATCACCAGGAACCCTCCAGAGTCCCCTGGGACCCTTCTAGTGCTTTCTAGGACCCTTCTAGGACCACGAGGAACCCTCTAGAGCCCCCGGGACCATTTTCGGGCCTTCTAGGACCCTTCTAGGACCACGAGAAACCATCTATAGCTCTCTGGGACCCCTTTAGGGCGTTCTAGGACTCTTCTAGGGTCCCCAGAGACCGTCTAGAGCCCCCTGGGATGCCTTAGAGCCTTCGAGGACCCTTCTAGGACCACGAGGAACCCTCTAGAGCCCCCTGGGACCCCCTTAGGGCATTCTAGGACCCTTCTAGGGCCCCCAGGGACCCTCTAGAGCCCCCTGGGACCCACTTAGGGCCTTCTAAGACCCTTCTAGGACCACCAGGAGCCCTCTATAGCCCTCTGGGACACCTTTTTGCACATTCTAGGACACTTCTAGTGCCCCCAGAGACCCTCTAGAGCTCCCTGGGAGTCTTTAGGGCATACTAGGACCCTTCTAGGATCACCAGGAACCCTCTAGAGCCCTCTGGGACCCACTTAGGGCCTTCTAGGACCCTTCTAGGACCACGAGGAACCCTCTAGAGCCCCCTGGGACCCCCTTAGGGCATTCTAGGACCCTTCTAGGGCCCCCAGGGACCCTCTAGAGCCCCCTGGGACCCCCTTAGGGCTTTCTAAGACCCTTCTAGGACCACCAGGAGCCCTCTATAGCCCTCTGGGACACCTTTTTGCACATTCTAGGACCCTTCTAGTGCCCCCAGGGACACTCTAGAGCCACCTGGGACTCTATAGGGCCTACTAGGACCCTTCTAGGACCACGAGAAATCCTCTAGAGCCCCCTGGGACCTCCTTAGGTCCTTCTAGGACCGTTCTAGGGTCACCAGGAACCCTCTAGAGCCCTCTGGGACCCACTTAGGGCCTTCTAGGACCCTTCTAGGACCACGAGGAACTCTCTAGAGCCCCCTGAGACTTGCTTAAGGCCTTCTAGGACTCTTCTAGGACCACGAGAAACCATCTAGAGCCCCCTGGGACCCACTTAGGGCATTCTAGGTTCATTTTAAGACCCTGGGGAACCCTCTAGAGCCTCGTGGTACCACTTAGAGCCTTGTAGGACCCTTCTAGGACCAGAAGGAACCCTCTAGAGCCACCTGGGACACACTTAGGGCCTTCTAGGACAAATCTAGCGACCCCAGGGACCCTCTAGAGCCCCCTGGGACCCCCTTAGGGCTTTCTAGGGCCATGGTAAGACCCTGGGGAACCCTCCAGAGCACCCTGCGTCCTCTTTAGTGCCTTCTAGTACCCTTCTAGGGCCCCCAGGGACCTTCTAGAGCCCCCTGGTTACCCTTTGAGCCTTCTAGAACCCTTCTAGGAGCCCCAGGAACCCTCTAGAGCCCGCTGGGACCAACTTAGGGCCTTCTAGGACCCTTCTAGGACCACAAGGAACCCTCTAGAGTCCCCTGGGACCCCTTTAGGGCCTTCTAGGACCCTTCTAGGACCACAAGGAACCCTCTAGAGCCCCCTGGGACCCCCTTAGGGCCTTCTAGGACAATTCTAGGGCCGCCAGGGTCCGTCTAGAGCCCCCGGGACCCCTTTAGGGCCTTCTAGGACCCTTCTAGGACCACCAGGAGCCCTCTAGAGCCCCCTAGGACTCACTTAGGGCCTTCTAGGACTCTTCTAGTACCCCCAGGGACCCTCTAGAGCCCCCTGGGACCCTTTTAGGGCCTTCTAGGACCCTCCTAGGACCCACGGGTACCCTCTAGAGCCCTCTGGGACCCTTCTAGGCCTTTCTTGGACCCTTTTAGAATCACCAGGAACCCTCCAGAGTCCCCTGGGACCCTTCTAGGGCTTTCTAGGACCCTTCTAGGACCACGAGGAACCCTCTAGAGCCCCCGGGACCATTTTAGGGCCTTCTAGGACCCTTCTAGGACCACGAGAAACCATCTATAGCTCTCTGGGACCCCTTTAGGGCGTTCTAGGACTCTTCTAGGGTCCCCAGAGACCGTCTAGAGCCCCCTGGGATGCCTTAGAGCCTTCGAGGACCCTTCTAGGACCACGAGGAACCCTCTAGAGCCCCCTGGGACCCCCTTAGGGCATTCTAGGACCCTTCTAGGGCCCCCAGGGACCCTCTAGAGCCCCCTGGGACCCACTTAGGGCCTTCTAAGACCCTTCTAGGACCACCAGGAGCCCTCTATAGCCCTCTGGGACACCTTTTTGCACATTCTAGGACACTTCTAGTGCCCCCAGAGACCCTCTAGAGCTCCCTGGGAGTCTTTAGGGCCTACTAGGACCCTTCTAGGATCACCAGGAACCCTCTAGAGCCCTCTGGGACCCATTTAGGGCCTTCTAGGACCCTTCTAGGACCACGAGGAACCCTCTAGAGCCCCCTGGGACCCCCTTAGGGCATTCTAGGACCCTTCTAGGGCCCCCAGGGACCCTCTAGAGCCCCCTGGGACCCCCTTAGGGCTTTGTAAGACCCTTCTAGGACCACCAGGAGCCCTCTATAGCCCTCTGGGACACCTTTTTGCACTTTCTAGGACCCTTCTAGTGCCCCCAGGGACACTCTAGAGCCACCTGGGACTCTATAGGGCCTACTAGGACCCTTCTAGGACCACGAGAAATCCTCTAGAGCCCCCTGGGACCTCCTTAGGTCCTTCTAGGACCGTTCTAGGGTCACCAGGAACCCTCTAGAGCCCTCTGGGACCCACTTAGGGCCTTCTAGGACCCTTCTAGGACCACGAGGAACTCTCTAGAGCCCCCTGAGACTTGCTTAAGGCCTTCTAGGACTCTTCTAGGACCACGAGAAACCATCTAGAGCCCCCTGGGACCCACTTAGGGCATTCTAGGTTCATTTTAAGACCCTGGGGAACCCTCTAGAGCCTCGTGGTACCACTTAGAGCCTTGTAGGACCCTTCTAGGACCAGAAGGAACCCTCTAGAGCCACCTGGGACACACTTAGGGCCTTCTAGGACAAATCTAGCGACCCCAGGGACCCTCTAGAGCCCCCTGGGACCCACTTAGGGCTTTCTAGGGCCATGGTAAGACCCTGGGGAACCCTCCAGAGCACCCTGCGTCCTCTTTAGTGCCTTCTAGTACCCTTCTAGGGCCCCCAGGGATCTTCTAGAGCCCCCTGGTTACCCTTTGAGCCTTCTAGAACCCTTCTAGGAGCCCCAGGAACCCTCTAGAGCCCGCTGGGACCAACTTAGGGCCTTCTAGGACCCTTCTAGGACCACAAGGAACCCTCTAGAGTCCCCTGGGACCCCTTTAGGGCCTTCTAGGACAATTCTAGGGCCGCCAGGGTCCATCTAGAGCCACCTGGGACGCTTTTAGGGCCTTCTAGAACCCGTCTAGGACCACGAGGAACCCTCTAGAGCCCCCTGTTACTTGCTTAAGGCCTTCTAGAACCCTTCTAGGACCAGGAGAAACACTCTAGAGCCCCCTGGGACTCCCTTAGGGCCTTCTAGGATCATTGTAAGACCCTGGGGAACACTCAAGAGCCTCGTGGGACCCCTTAGAGCCTTCTAGGACCCTTCTAGGACCACGAGGATCCCTCTAGAACCCCCTGGGATCCACTTAGGGCCTTCTAGGACCATTCTAGGACCACAAGGAACCGTCTAGGGCCCCCTGGGACACCTTAGGGCCTTCTAGGGCTCTTCTAGCACCCCCAGTGACCCTCTAGACCCCCCTGGAACTTGCTTAAGTCCTTCTAGAACCCTTCTAGGGCCACGAGGAACCCTCTAGAGCCCCCTGGGACCCCCTTAGGGCCATCTACGTCCATGGTAAAACCCGGGGGAACCCTCTAGAGCACCCTGGGTCCTATTTAAGGCCTTCTAGTACACTTCTAGGGCCCCCACGGACCTTCTAGAGCCCCCTGGGTCCCCTTAGGGCCTTTTAGGACCCTTCTAGGACCACGAGGAACCATCTAGAGCCCTCTGGGAACCACTTAGGGCCTTCTAGGACCTTTCTAGGGCCCCCAGGGACCTTCTAGAGCCCCCAGGGACCCACTTAGGGCCTTCTAGGAGACTTCTAGGACCACTAGAAACCCTCTAGAGCCCCCTGGGACCCCCTTAGGGCCTTCTAGGACCATTTTAAGTCTCCGGGGAACCATCTAGAGGCCCTTGAGACCCCTTAGAACATTCTAGGAGCCTTCTATGACCACGAGGAACCTTCTAGAACCACCTGGGACCCCCTTAGGGCCGTCTAGGACCCTTCTCGGACCACCAGGAACCCTCTAGAGCCCCCTGGGACTTGCTTAAGGCCTTCTAGGACTCTTCTAGGACCACGAGGAAACCAGATAGAGCCCCCTGGGACCCACTTAGGGCCTTCTAGGACCATGGTAAGACCCCGGGGAACCCTCTAGAGCACCCTGCGTCCTCTTTAGGGCCTTCTAGTACACTTCTAGGGACCCAGGGACTTTCTAGAGCCCCCTGGTTCCCTTTAGAGCCTTCTAGAACCCTTCTAGGAGCCCCAGGAACCCTCTAGAGCCCGCTGGGACCCCCTTAAGGCCTTCTAGGTCCCTTCTAGGACCACAAGGAACCCTCTAGAGCCCCCTGGGACCCCTTTAGGGCCTTCTAGGACAATTCTAGGGCCGCCAGGGTCCCTCTAGAAACCCCTGGGACCACTTAGGGCTTTCTAGGACCATTTTAAGACTCTGGAAATCAATATAGAGCACCCTGGGACACCTTAGAGCATTCTAGGTCCCTTCTAGGACCCCAGGAATCTTCTAGAACCCCCTGGGACCCACTTAGGGCCTTCTAGGACCCTTCTAGGACCACCAGGAACCCTCTAGAGCCCTCTGGGACCCCCTTAGGTCCTTCTAGGACCCTTCTAGACCCCCCAGGAACCCTCTAGATCCCTCTGGGACCCCCTTAGGGCCTTCTAGCACCCTTCTAGGACCACGAGGAACTCTCTAGAGCCCACTGGGACCCCCTGAAGAACTTCAAGGACCCTTCTAGGACCACAAGAAACAATCTAGAACCCCTTGGGACTCACATAGGGCTTCTAGGATCATTGTAACACCCTGGGGAACCATGTAGAGCGTCGTGGGACCACTTAGAGCTTTCTAGGACGATTCTAGAACCACGAGGAACCCTTTAGAGCCCCCTAGGACCCATTTAGGGCCTTCTAGGACCCTTCTAGGACCACGAGGAACCCCCTAGAGCCCCCTGGGACCCCCTTAGGGCCTTCTAGGACAATTCTAGCGCCCCCAGGTACCCTCTAGAGCCCCCTGGGACACACTTAGGGCCTTCTAGGACCCTTCTAGGACACAGGGAACCCTCAAGAGCCCCCTGGGACCCACTTAGGGCTTTCTAGGGCCATGGTAAGACCCTGGGGAACCCTCCAGAGCACCCTGGGTCCTCTTTAGTGCCTTCTAGTACCCTTCTAGTGCCCCCAGGGACTCCTTAGGGCCTACTAGGACCCTTCTAGGACCACGAGGAACCCTCTAGAGCCCCCTGGGACCTCCTTAGGTCCTTCTAGGACCGTTCTAGGGTCACCAGGAACCCTCTAGAGCCCTCTGGGACCCACTTAGGGCCTTCTAGGACCCTTCTCGGACCACGAGGAACTCTCTAGAGCCCCCTGGGACTTGCTTAAGGCCTTCTAGGACTCTTCTAGGACCACGAGAAACCATCTAGAGACCCCTGGGACCCACTTAGGGCATTCTAGGTTCATTTTAAGACCCTGGGGAACCCTCTAGAGCCTCGTGGTACCACTTAGAGCCTTGTAGGACCCTTCTAGGACCAGAAGGAACCCTCTAGAGTCCCCTGGGACCCCCTTAGGGCCTTCTAGGACAATTCTAGCGCCCCCAGGGACCCTCTAGAGCCCCCTGGGACCCCCTTAGGGCTTTCTAGGGCCATGGTAAGACCCTGGGGAACCCTCCAGAGCACCCTGGGTCCTCTTTAGTGCCTTCTAGTACCCTTCTAGGGCCCCCAGGGACCTTCTAGAGCCCCCTGGTTACCCTTTGAGCCTTCTAGAACCCTTCTAGGAGCCCCAGGAACCCTCTAGAGCCCACTGGGACCCCCTTAGGGCCTTCTAGGACCCTTCTAGAACCACAAGGAACCCTCTAGAGCCCCTTGGGACACCTTTAGGGCCTTCTAGGACAATTCTAGGGCCGCCAGGGTCCGTCTAGAGCCCCCTGGGACCCCTTTAGGGCCTTCTAGGACCCTTCTAGGACCAGGAGAAACACTCTAGAGCCCCCTGGGACTCCCTTAGGGCCTTCTAGGATCATTGTAAGACCCTGGGGAACCCTCAAGAGCCTCGTGGGACCCCTTAGAGCCTTCTAGGACCCTTCTAGGACCACGAGGATCCCTCTAGAACCCCCTGGAACCCACTTAGGGCCTTCTAGGACCACTCTAGGACCACAAGGAACCGTCTAGAGCCCCCTGGGACAACTTAGGGCCTTCTAGGGCTCTTCTAGCTCCCCCAGTGACCCTCTAGACCCCCCCTGGAACTTGCTTAAGTCCTTCTAGAACCCTTCTAGGGCCACGAGGAACCCTCTAGAGCCACCTGGGACCCCCTTAGGGCCTTCTAGGACCATTTTAAGTCTCCGGGGAACCATCTAGAGCTCCCTGAGACCCCTTAGAACATTCTAGGACCGTTCTAGGGTCACCAGGAACCCTCTAGAGCCCTCTGGGACCCACTTAGGGCCTTCTAGGACCCTTCTCGGACCACCAGGAACCCTCTAAAGCCCCCTGGGACTTGCTTAAGGCCTTCTAGGACTCTTCTAGGACCACGAAGAAACCAGATAGAGCCCCCTGGGACCCACTTAGGGCCTTCTAGGACCATGGTAAGACCCCGGGGAACCCTCTAGAGCACCCTGCGTCCTCTTAAGGGCCTTCTAGTACACTTCTAGGGACCCAGGGACTTTCTAGAGCCCCCTGGTTCCCTTTAGAGCCTTCTAGAACCCTTCTAAGAGCCCCAGGAACCCTCTAGAGCCCGCTGGGACCCCCTTAGGGCCTTCTAGGACCCTTCTAGGACCACAAGGAACCTTCTAGAGCCCCCTGGGTCCCCTTTAGGGCCTTCTAGGACCATTTTAAGTCTCCGGGGAACCATCTAGAGCCCCCTGAGACCTCTTAGAACATTCTAGGACCCTTCTATGACCACGAGGAACCTTCTAGAACCCCCTGGGACCCCCTTAGGGCCTTTTAGGACCCTTCTAGGCTCACCAGGAACCGTCCAGAGCCATCTTGGACCCACTTAGGACCTTCTAGGACCCTTCTAGGACCACGAGAAACCATCCAGAGCCCCCTGGGACTCCTTAGAGCCTTCTAGGACCCTTCTAGGAGTCCCTGAATCCCTCTAGAGCCCCATGGGACCCACTTAGGTCCTTCTAGGACACTTCAAACACCACCAGCATCCCTCTAGAGCCCCTGGGAAGCATTTAGGGCCTTCTAAGACCCTTCTAGGACCACGAGGAACCCTCTAGAGCCCCCTGGGTCCATTTTAGGGCCTTCTAAGTCACTTCTAGGACCACTAGGAACCATGTAGACCCCCTGGGACCCTTTAGGACCTCCTAGAACTATTGTAAGACCATTGGGAACCCTCTAGAGCCCTCTGGGACCCCCTTAGGACCTTCTAGGACCCTTCTAGGACCACCAGGATCCCTCTAGAGCCCCCTGGAACCACCTTAGGGCCTTCTAAAACCCTTCTAGGACCTTGAGGAACCCTCTAGAGCTCTTTGGGTCCCCTATAGAAGGGTCTGGAGGCCTTCAGAAGGGTCTGGATGGGCTCTAGAAAGGTTTGGGGGCCTTCAGAATGGCCCTGGGGGGATCTAGAAGGGTCTGGAGGCCTTCAGAAGTGTCCTGAGTGGCTCTAAAACGGTCTGGGGGCCTTCAGAAGGGTCTGGATGGGCTCTAGAAGGGTCTGGGGTCCTTCAGAATGGCCCTGGGGGGATCTAGAATGGTCTGGAAGCCATCAGAAGGGCCCTGAGTGGCTCTAGAACCGTCTGGGGGCCTTCAGAATGGCCCTGGGGGGATCTAGAAGGGTCTGGAGGCCTTCAGAAGGGTCCTGAGTGGCTCTAGAAGGGTCTGGGGGCCTTCAGAAGACCCGGGGTTGGCACTAGAAGGGTCTGGGTGCCTTCAGAAGGGCCCTGGGTGGGCTCTAGAAGGGTCTGGAGGCCTTCAGAAGGGTCCTGAGGGGCTCTAGAAGGGTCCAACTTGGATCTCAAACGGTCTAGGGCCTTCAGATTGGTCCTGGGGGGCTCTAGAAGGGTCTTGGAATTTTCATAAAGGTCCTGACTGGCTCTAGAAGGGTTCTGAGGGGCTCTAGAAGGGTCTGGTGTCATTCAGAAGGGTCCTGAGGGGCTCTAGAAGGGTCTGAGAGCCTTTAGAAGGGTCCTCGGGGGCTCTAGAAAGTCATAGAAGGGTCTTAGAAGGCCCTAACAGCGTCCCAGAGTGCTCCAGAGGGTTTGCAGAAGTCTTAGAAGAGTCCTACAAGGACCTAAGGAGGTCCCAGGGGGCTCCAGAGGCTTCCTGGTGACTCTAGAAGGGTCTTTGAAAGCCCTAAGTGGGTCCCAGGTGGATCTAGCGGGTACCTGTGGGTTCTAGAAGGTTCCTAGAAGGACGTAATGGGGTCCCAGAGAGCTCTAGAGGGTTCCTGGTGGTCCTAGAAGGTTCCTAGAAGGTCCTAAGGGGGTCCCAGAGCGCTCTAGAGGTATCCTCGTGGTCATAGAAGGTTCCTATAAGGTTCTAAGGGGGTCTCAGGGGACTCTAGGGTGTTCCTCGTAGCCCTAGAAGGGTCTTACAAGGCCCTAAGGGTGCCCAGAGGACTCCAGAGGATTCTTCGTGGCCCTAGAAGAGCTCTAGAAGGCACTAAATGGGTCCAAGGTTGATCTAGAGGGTTCCTCGTGGTCCTAGAAGCGCCCGAGAAGGCCCTAAGGGGGTCCCAGGGGGCTCTAGAGCATCCCTGGGGGTCGTAGAAGGGTCCTAGAAGGCCCTAAGGAGGTCCCAGGGGGCTCTAGAGAGTTCCTCGTGGTCTTAGAAGGGTTCTAGAAGGCCCTAAGTGGTCCCGGGGGGCAATAGAGGGTCCTTGGGGCACTAGAAGTGTCATAGAAGACATTAAGTGTGTCTCAGGTGGCTCTAGGGGGTTCCTCGTTGTCCTAGAAGGGTCCTAGGAGGCCCTAAGTGGGTCCCAGGGGGCTCTAGAGGGCTCCTGGTGACTCTAGAAATCTTCTATAAAGCTCTAGATTAGTCCCAGAGGGCTCTAGAGGGTACATGGTGACACTAGAAGGGTCCTAGAAAGACCTAGAATGGTCCCAGAGGGCTCTAGAGGGTTCCCTAGGGTCCTAGAAGGGTCCTAGAATGCACTAAGGGGGTCCCAGGGGGCTCTAGAGGGATTCTCATGGTCCTAGATAGGTCCTTGAAGGCTCTAAGGGGGGCCCAGTTGGCTGTAGAGGGTCCCTGGGGGTCTAAGAAGGACCTAGAAGGCACTAAGGGGGCCCAAGGGGGCTCTAGAGGGTTCCTCGTGGTCCTAGAAGGGTCCTCGAAGGCCCTAAAGGGGTCCCAGGGGGCTCTAGAGGGTTCCCCGGGGTCTTAAAATGGTCCTAGAAGGCCCTAAGTCGGTCCCAGGGGGCTCTAGAAGGTCCTTTGTGGTCCTAGAATGGTCCTAGAAGGCCCTACGGGGGTCCCAGGGGGATCTAGAGGGTTCCAGGTGCCTCTACAAGGGTCTTAGAAAATCCTAGAAGTTTCCCAGGGGGTTCTAGATTGTTCCTTGTAGTTCTAGAAGCGTTCTAGAAGGCTGTTAAGGGGTCCCATGGGGTTCTAGAGGGTTCCTCGTGGTACTAGAAGGGTCCTAGAAGGCCCTAAGGGGTCCCAGGGGGCGCTAGAGGGTCCCTGGGGGCACTAGAAGTGTCCTAGAAGGTGCAAAGGGGGTCCCAGAGGGCTCTAGAGGGTCCCTGGTGGTCCTAGAAGGGTCCTAGAAGGGCCTAAGGGGGTCGCAGAGAGTTCTAGAAGGTTCCTGTGCTTCCTAGAAGGGTCCTAGAAGGACTTAAGGGAGTCCCACAGGACTCTAGAAGGTTCCCCAGGGTCTTACAATTGTCCTAGCAGGTCCTATGGGGTCCCAGGGGGCTCTAGATGGTTCCTGGTGCTCCTAGAAGGGTCCTAGAAGGCTCTAATGGGGTCCCAGGGGACTCTAGAGGGTCCCTGGGGCCCTTAGAATGGTCCTTGATGGTCCTAAAGGGTTCCCAGGGGACTCTAGAGGGTTCCCTGGGGTCTTACAATGGTCCTAGTATGACCTAAGGGGGTCCCAGGGGGCTCTAGATGGTTCCTGGTGTCTTAAAATTGTCCTAGAAAGGCCTAAGTGATTCCCAGAAGGATCTAGAAGGTTTCTTGTGGTCCTTGAAGGTTCCTAGAAGGCCCTAAAGGGGTCCCAGGGGGCTCGAGAGGGTTACTGGGTCTCCTAGAAGGGCTCAAGAAAGCCCTAATGTGGTCCCAGGGGGTCGAGAGGGTTCCTCGTGGTTCTAGAAGGGTCCCAGAAGGTTCTAAGGGGGTCCCAGGGGGCTCTAGAGGTATTCTCGTGGTCCTAGAAGGGTCCTAGAAGGCCCTAAGTGGGTCCCCGGGGGCTCTAGAAAGTTCTTCATGGTCCTAGAATGGCCCTAGAAGGTCCTAAGAGGGTCCCAGAGGGCTCTAGATGGTTCCTGGTGGTCCTAGAAGTGTCCTAGAAGGCCCTAAATCGGTCCCAGGGGGATCTAGAGGGTTCCTCGAGGTCCTAGAAGGGCCCTAGAAGGCCCTAAGGGGGTCCCAGGGGGCTCTAGAGGGTTCCTGGTGGTCCGAGAAGGGTCCTAGAAGGAGCAAAGGGGGTCCCAGGGAGCTCTAGAGAGTTCCTCGTGGTCCTAGAAGGGTCCTAGAAGGCCCTATGTGGTTCCAGGGGGCTCTAGAGTTTCCCTGGGGGTGCTAGAAGAGTCCTAGAAGGCCCTATAGGGGTCCTAGGGGGCTCTAGAGTGTTCCTCATGGTCCTAGAAGGGTCCTAGAAGGCCCTAAAGGGGTTCCAGGGGGCTCTAGAGGGTTCCTCGTGGTCCTAGAAGAGACCTACAAGGCTCTAAGGGGTCCCACGAGGCTCTAGAGGGTTCCCCAGTGTCTTACAATGATCCTAGAAGGCCCTAAGTGGGTCCCAGAGAGCTGTAGTTGGTTTCTTGTGGTCCTAGAAGGGTCCTTGAAGGTCTTCATGGGGTCCCAGTGGGCTCTAGAGAGTTCCTCGTGGTCCTAGAAGGGTGCTAGAAGGCCCTAAGTGGGTCCCAGGGGTCACTAGAAGGGTCCTAGAAGGCCCTAAGGTGGTCCCAGGTGGTTCTAGAAGGTTCCTGGGGTCCTAGAAGGGTCCTAGAATGCTCTAAGGTGTCCCAGGGTGCTCTATATTGATCTCTGGAGTCTTAAAATGGTCCTAGAAAGCCCTAAAGTGGTCCCAGGGGGCTCTAGAGGGTCCCTGGGGGAACTAGAAGGGTCCTAGAAGGCCCTCAGGGGGTCCCAGAGGGCTCTAGAGGGTTCCCTGTGATCCTAGAAGGGTCCTAGAAGGCCCTAAGGAGTCCCAGGGGTCTCTAGAGGGTCCCTGGGGGCACTAGAAGGGTCCTAGAAGGTGCAAAGGGGGTCCCAGAGGGCTCTAGAGGGTCCCTGGTGGTACTAGAAGGGTCCTAGAAGGGCCTAAGGGGGTCGCAGAGAGTTCTAGAAGGTTCCTGGGACTCCTAGAAGGGTCCTAGAAGGACTTAAGGGGGTCCCACAGGACTCTAGAGGGTTGCCCGGGGTCTTACTATTGTCCTAGAAGGTCCTATGGGGTTCTAGGGGGCTCTAGATGGTTCCTGGTGCTCCTAGAAGGCTCCTAGAAGGCCTTAAGGGGGTCCCAGGGGGCTCGAGAGGGTTCCTCGTGGTCCTAGAAGGGTCTTGGAAGGCCGTAAAGGGGTCCCAGGGGGCTGTAGAAGGTTCTTGGGGCTCCTAGAAGGGTCCTAGAAGGCTCTAAGGGGGTCCCAGAGGGCTCTAGAGGGTTCCCTGTGGTCCTAGAAGGGTCCTAGAAGGCCCTAAGGAGTCCCAGGTGTCTCTAGAGGGTCCCTGGGGGCACTAGAAGGGTCCTAGAAGGTGCAAAGGGGGTCCCAGAGGGCTCTAGAGGGTCCCTGGTGGTCTTAGAAGGGTCCTAGAAGGGCCTATGTGGTTCCAGGGGGCTCTAGAGTGTCCCTGGGGGTGCTAGAAGAGTCCTAGAAGGCCCTATGTGGGTCCTACGGGGCTCTAGACTGTTCCTCATGGTCCTAGAAGGGTCCTAGAAAGCCCTAAAGGGGGTCCAGGGGGCTCTAGAGGGTTCCTCGTGGTCCTAGAAGAGACCTACAAGGCTCTAAGTGGTCCCACGAGGCTCTAGAGGGTTCCCCAGTGTCTTTCAATAATCCTAGAAGGCCCTAAGTGGGTCCCAGAGAGCTCTAGATGGTTTCTTGTGGTCCTAGAAGGGTCCTTGAAGGTCTTCATGGGGTCCCAGTGGGCTCTAGAGAGTTCCTCGTGGTCCTAGAAGGGTGCTAGAAGGCCCTAAGGGGGTCCCAGGTGTCTCTAAAGGGTTCCAGGGGGCACTAGAAGAGTCCTAGAAGGCCCTAAGGGGGTCCCAGGGGCTTCTAGAAGGTTCCTGGGGTCCTAGAAGGGTCCTAGAATGCTCTAAGGGGTCCCAGGGTGCTCTATATTGATCTCTGGAATCTTAAAATGGTCCTAGAAAGCCCTAAAGTGGTCCCAGGGGGCTCTAAAGGGTCCCTGGGGGCCCTAGAATGGTCCTAGAAGGCCCTAAAGGAGTCCCAGGGGGCTCTAGAGGGTCCCTGGGGGCACTAGAAGAGTCCTAGAAGGCCCTCAGGGGGTCCCAGAGGGCTCTAGAGGGTTCTCTGTGGTCCTAGAAGGGTCCTAGAAGGCCCTAAGGAGTCCCAGGGGTCTCTAGAGGGTCCCTGGGGGCACTAGAAGGGTCCTAGAAGGTGCAAAGGGGGTCCCAGAGGGCTCTAGAGGGTCCCTGGTGGTCCTAGAAGGGTCCTAGAAGGGCCTAAGGGGGTCGCAGAGAGTTCTAGAAGGTTCCTGGGACTCTTAGATGGGTCCTAGAAGGACTTAAGGGGGTCCCACAGGACTCTAGAGGGTTGCCCGGGGTCTTACTATTGTCCTAGAAGGTCCTATGGGGTTCTAGGGGGCTCTAGATGGTTCCTGGTGCTCCTAGAAGGCTCCTAGAAGGCCTTAAGGGGGTCCCAGGGGGCTAGAGAGGGTTCCTCGTGGTCCTAGAAGGGTCTTGGAAGGCCGTAAAGGGGTCCCAGGGGGCTGTAAAAGGTTCCTGGGGCTCCTAGAAGGGTCCTAGAAGGCTCTAAGGGGGTCCCAGAGAGCTCTAGAGGGTTCCCTGTGGTCCTAGAAGGGTCCTAGAAGGCCCTAAGGAGTCCCAGGGGTCTCTAGAGGGTCCCTGGGGGCACTAGAAGGGTCCTAGAAGGTGCAAAGGGGGTCCCAGAGGGCTCTAGAGGGTCCCTGGTGGTCCTAGAAGGCTCCTAGAAGAGCCTAAGTGGGTCGCAGAGAGTTCTAGAAGGTTCCTGGGGCTCCTAGAAGGGTCCTAGAAGGACTTAAGGCGTTCCCAGGGGACTTGAGAGGGTTCCTCATGGTCCTAGAAGGGTCTTGGAAGGCCCTAAAGTGGTCCCAGGGGGCTGTAGAAGGTTCCTGGGGCTCCTAGAAGGGTCCTAGGAGGCTCTAAGGGGGTCCTAGGGTACTCTAGAGGGTCCCTGGGGGCCTTAGAATGGTCCTTGATGGCCCTAAAGGGTTCCCAGGTGTCTCTAGAGGGTTCCCTGGGGTCTTACAATGGTCCTAGTACGACCTAAGGGGGTCCCAGGGGGCTTTAGATGGTTCCTGGGGTCTTAAAATGGTCCTAGAAAGGCCTAAGTGATTCCCAGGGGGCTCTAGAAGGTTTCTTGTGGTCCTTGAAGGTTCCTAGAAGGCCCTAAAGGGGTCCCAGGGGGCTCGAGAGGGTTACTGGGTCTCCTAGAAGGGCTCAAGTAAGCCCTAAGGTGGTCCCAGGGGGTCGAGAGGGTTCCTCGCGGTTCTAGAAGGTTCCCAGAAGGTTCTAAGGGGGTCCCAGGGGGCTCTAGAGGTTTTCTCGTGGTCCTAGAAGGGTCCTAGAAGGCCCTAAGTTGGTCCCAGGGGGCTCTAGAAAGTACTTCGTGGTCCTAGAAAGGCCCTAGAAGGTCCTAAGAGGGTCCCAGAGGGCTCTAGATGGTTCCTGGTGGTCCTAGAAGTGTCCTAGAAGGCCCTAAATGGGTCCCAGGGGGATCTAGAGGGTTCCTCGAGGTCCTAGAAGGGCCCTAGAAGGCCCTAAGGGGGTCCCAGGGGGCTCTAGAGGGTTCCTGGTGGTCCGAGAAGGGTCCTAGAAGGAGCAAAGGGGGTCCCAGGGAGCTCTGGAGAGTTCCTCGTGGTCCTAGAAGGGACCTATGTGGTTCCAGGGGGCTCTGGAGTGTCCCTGGGGGCGCTAGAAGAGTCCTAGAAGGCTCTATGGGGGTCCTAGGGGGCTCTAGAGTGTTCCTCATGGTCCTAGAAGGGTCCTAGAAGGCCCTAAAGGGGTCCCAGAGGGCTCTAGAGGGTTCCCTGTGGTCCTAGAAGGGTCCTAGAAGGCCCTAAGGAGTCCCAGGGTTCTCTAGAGGATCCCTTGGGGCACTTGAAGGGTCCCAGGAGGTGCAAAGTGGGTCCCAGAGGTCTCTAGTGGGCTCCTGGTGGTCCTAGAAGTGTCCTAGAAGGGCCTAAGGGGGTCGCAGAGAGTTCTAGAAGGTTCCTGGGGCTCCTAGAAGGGTCCTTGAAGGACTTAAGGGGGTCCCAGAGGACTCTAGAGGGTTACCCGGGGTCTTACTATTGTTCTAGAAGGTCCTATGGGGTCCCGGGGGATCTAGATGGTTCCTGGTGCTCCTAGAAGGCTCCTAGAAGGCCTTAAGGGGTTCCCAGGCGGCTCGAGATGGTTCCTCGTGGTCCTAGAAGGGTCTTTGAAGGCCCTAAAGTGGTCCCAGGGGGCTCGAGAGGGTTAGTGGGTCACCTAGAAGGGCTCAAGAAAGCCCTAAGGTGGTCCCAGGGGGTCGAGAGGGTTCCTCGTGGTTCTCGAAGGTTCCCAGAAGGTTCTAAAGGGGTCCCAGAGGGCTCTAGAGGTTTTCTCGTGGTCCTAGAAGGGTCCTAGAAGGCCCTAAGTGGGTCCCAGGGGGCTCTAGAAAGTTCTTCGTGGTCCTAGATAGGCCCTAGATGGTCCTAAGGGGGTCCCAGAGGGCTCTAGATGGTTCCTGGTGGTACTAGGAGTGTCCTAGAAGGCCCTAAATGGGTCCCAGGGGGATCTAGAGGGTTCCTCGAGGTCCTAGAAGGGCCCTAGAAGGCCCTAAGGGGGTCCCAGGGGGCTCTAGGGGGTTCCTGGTGGTCCAAGAAGGGTCCTAGAAGGAGCAAAGGGGGTCCCAGGGAGCTCTAGAGAGTTCCTCGTGGTCCTAGAAGGGTCCTAGAAGGCCCTATGTGGTTCCAGGGGGCTCTAGAGTGTCCCTGGGGGTGCTAGAAGAGTCCTAGAAGGCCCTAAGTGGGTCCGAGGGGGCTCTAGAGGGTTCCCTGTGGTCCTAGAAGGGTCCTAGAAGGCCCTAAGGGGGTTCCAGGGGGCTCTAGAGGGTTCCTCATGGTCCTAGAAGAGACCTACAAGGCTCTAAGTGGTCCCACGAGGCTCTAGAGGGTTCCCCAGTGTCTTACAATGATCCTAGAAGGCCCTAAGTGGGTCCCAGAGAGCTGTAGTTGGTTTCTTGTGGTCCTAGAAGGGTCCTTGAAGGTCTTCATGGGGTCCCAGTGGGCTCTAGAGAGTTCCTCGTGGCCCTAGAAGGGTGCTAGAAGGCCCTAAGTGGGTCCCAGGTGTCTCTAGAGGGTTCCAGGGGGCACTAGAAGGGTCCTAGAAGGCCCTAAGGGGGTCCCAGGGGGTTCTAGAAGGTTCCTGGGGTCCTAGAAGGGTCCTAGAATGCTCTAAGGGGTCCAGGGTGCTCTATATTGATCTCCGGAGTCTTAAAATGGTCCTAGAAAGCCCTAAAGTGGTCCCAGGGGGCTCTAAAGGGTCCCTGGGGGCCCTAGAATGGTCCTAGAAGTCCCTAAAGGAGTCCCAGGGGGCTCTAGAAGAGTCCTAGAAGGCCCTCAGGGGGTCCCAGAGGGCTCTAGAGGGTTCTCTGTGGTCCTAGAAGGGTCCTAGAAGGCCCTAAGGAGTCCCAGGGGTCTCTAGAGGGTCCCTGGGGGCACTAGAAGGGTCCTAGAAGGTGCAAAGGGGGTCCCAGAGGGCTCTAGAGGGTCCCTGGTGGTCCTAGAAGGGTCCTAGAAGAGCCTAAGTGGGTCGCAGAGAGTTCTAGAAGGTTCCTGGGGCTCCTAGAAGGGTCCTAGAAGGACTTAAGGGGGTCCCAGAAGACTCTAGAGGGTTCCCCGGGGTCTTACAATTGTCCTAGCAGGTCCTATGGGGTCCCAGGGGGCTCTAGATGGTTCCTGGTTCTCCTAGAAGGGTCCTAGAAGGACTTAAGGGGTTCCCAGGGGACTTGAGAGGGTTCCTCATGGTCCTAGAAGGGTCTTGGAAGGCCCTAAAGTGGTCCCAGGGGGCTGTAGAAGGTTCCTGGGGCTCCTAGAAGGGTCCTAGAAGGCTCTAAGGGGGTCCCAGGGGACTCTAGAGGGTCCCTGGGGGCCTTAGAATGGTCCTTGATGGCCCTAAAGGGTTCCCAGGGGACTCTAGAGGGTTCCCTGGGGTCTTACAATGGTCCTAGTATGCCCTAAGGGGGTCCCAGGGGGCTCTAGATGGTTCCTGGGGTCTTAAAATGGTCCTAGAATGGCCTAAGTGATTCCCAGGGGGATCTAGAAGGTTTCTTGTGGTCCTTGAAGGTTCCTAGAAGGCCCTAAAGGGGTCCCAGGGGGCTCGAGAGGGTTACTGGGGCTCCTAGAAGGGCTCTAGAAAGCCCTATGTCGGTCCCAGGGGGTCTAGAGGGTTCCTCGTGGTCCTAGAAATGTCCCAGAATGTCCTAAGGGGGTCCCAGGGTGCTCTAGAGGGTTCCTCATGGTCCTAGAAGGGTCTTGGAAGGCCCTAAGTGGGTCCCAGGGGGCTCTATAGGGTTCCTGGTGGTCCGAGAAGGGTCCTAGAAGGAGGAAAGGTGGTCCCAGTGAGCTCTAGAGAGTTCATCGTGGTCCTAGAAGGGTCCTAGAAGGCCCTATGTGGCTCCAGGGGGCTCTAGAGGGTCCCTGGGAGCGCTAGAAGAGTCCTAGAAGGCCCTAAGTGGGTCCTAGGGGGCTCTAGAGGGTTCCCTGTGGTCCTAGAAGGGTCCTAGAAGGCCCCTAGAAGGCCCTAAGGGGGTCCTAGGGGGCACTAGAGGGTTTCTGGGGCTCCTAGAAGGGTTCTAGAATGCTCTAAGGGGAACCAGGGGGCTCTAGAAGGTCCCTGGGTCCCTAGAACTTTACTAGAAGGCCCTAAAGAGGACCCAGGGTGCTCTAGAGGGTTCCCCGGAGTCTTACCATGGTCCTAGAAGGCCCTAAGTGGGTCCCGGGGGCTCTAGCTGGTTTTCTCGTGGTCCTAGAAGAGTCCTAGAAGGCCCTAAGAGGGTCACAGGGGGCTCTAGAGGGTTCCTGGTTGGTTTAGAACTGTCCCAGTTGTCTCTAGAGGGTCCCTGGGGTCCCTAGAAGGGTCCTAGAAGGCACTAAAGGCGACCCAGGGGGCTCTAGAGGGTTCCCCGGGGTCTTACAATCGTCCTAGAAGGCCCTAAGGGGGTACCAGGGGGCTCTAGGTTGTTTCTCGTGGTCCTAGAAGGGTCCTAGATGGCCCTAAAGTGGTCCCAGGGGGCTCTAGAGGGTTCCTGGTGGTCCTAGAAGGCACTAAAGGGGTCCCAGGGGTCTCTAGAAGGTTCCCAGGGGTCTTACAATGATCCTAGAGGGCCCTAAGGGGGTCCCAGGTGGCTCTAGATGGTTTCTTGTGATCCTAGAAGGGTCCTAGAAGACCCTAAGGGGGTCCCAGGGTGGTCTAGAGGGTTCCTCGTTGTCCTTGAAGGGTCCTAGAAGGCCGTAAGTGCGTCCCAGGGGGCTCTAGAGGGTTCCTGGTGGTCCTAGAAGGATTCTAGAAGGCCCTAAGTGGTTCTCAGAGGGCTCTAGATGGTTCCTCGTGGTCCTAGAAGGGTCTTAGAAGGCCATAAATGGGTCCCAGGGTGCTCTAGAGGTCTTTAGTATGGATCTGGGGGGCTCTAGATGGGTCTGGGAGCTTTTAGAATGGATGTGAGAAGCTGTAGAAGGGTTCAGGGTCTTTTTGAATCTCTCTGGGGGGCTCTAGAAGGGTCTGGGGGCTTTTAGAATTGTCCATATGGGCTCTAGAAGGGTCTTGGCGCTTTTAGAAAGTTTCTGGGGGCTCTAGAAGGGTCTGGAGGCTTCTAGAACGGATGTGAGATGCTCTAGAATGGTCCAGGGGCCTTTAGATATCTCTGGGGGGCTCTAGAACGGTCTGGGGGCCTTTAGAAAGGACGTGAGAATCTCTAGAAGGGTCCAGGGGCCTTTAGAACGTCTCTGGGGGGCTCTAGCGGGATCTGGGGTCTTTTAGAAGGACTCTGGGGCCCTCTAGAAGGGTCTAGGGTCCATTAGAATGGGTCTGGAAGATTTAGAAGGGTCTAGATGCCTTTAGAACATCTCGGGGGGGTCTAGAAGGGTCTGGGGTCTTTTAGAAGCGACGTGAGAAGCTGTAGAAGGGTCCAGGGTCCTTTAGAAGGTCTCTGGGGGGCTCTAGAAGGGTCTGTGGGCATTTAGAAGGGATGTGAGTGGCTGTAGAAGGGTCTGGGCGCCTTTAGAAGGTCTCTGGGGGGCTCTAGAAAGGTCTGGGTTCTTTTAGAAGGGACGTGAGAAGCTCTAGAAGGGTCCAAGGGCCTTTAAAATAGTTCTGGGGGCTCTAGAGGAGTCTGGAGGCTGTTAGAATGGTCCAGATGGGCTCTAGAATGGCCTGGTTGCTTTTAGAAGGTCTCTGGGGGGCTCTCGAAGGGTCTGGGGTCTTTTAGAAGGGACGTGAGAAGCTCTAGAAGGGTCCATGTGCCTTTAGAAGGGCTCTGGGGGGTCTAGAATGGTCTGGGGGCCTTTAGAATGGTCCAGAAGTGCTCTAGAAAGGTCTTGGCACTTTTAGAAGTGCCCCGGTGGGTGCTAGAATGGTCTGGGGTCTTTTAGAGTGGATGTCAGGTGCTCTAGAAGGGTCTGGGGGCTTTTAGAAGGGTCCAGTGGAGCTCTAGGAGGGTCTGGGGGCCTTTAGAAGGGCCCTGGCGGTCTTTAGAGAGGTCTGGGGGCCTTTAGAAGGACTCTGGGGGCCTCTAGAAGGGTCTAGAGGGGCTCTAGAAGGACTAATCCCCTAATCCCCTATCCCTACCCCTGACCCTAACCCATAACCCTAACCCGATAACCATAACCCAAATCCCTAACCCTAACCATAACCCTAACCCCATAACACTAACCCCATAACCCTAACCCTCTAACCCTTACCCTAACCCTAACGCTAACTCTAACCCTAACCCAAACCATTCTAGAGCCCCTCAAGTTCTCTCTAAAAGCCCCCAGTCCCTTCTAGAGCCCCCCCAGGGCCTTTTTAAAGGACTCCAGACCCTTCTCATGCCCCCTGAGCCCTTCTAAGGGCCGCCAGACCCTTCTAGAGCCTTCAAGGCCCCTTCTAAAGGCTTTCAGATCCTTCTAGAACCCTTCATGTTTCTTCTAAAGGCCCTCAGACCGTTCTAGCGCCCCTCCTTTCGCTTCTAAAAGCCCCCAGACCCTTCTAGAGCCCCGCAGAGACCTTCTGAAAGGGCCAACACCCTTCTAGAGCCCATCTGGGTGATTCTAAAGGTCCCCAGACCCTTCTAGAGACACCCAGGGCTCTTCAAAAAGTCCCCAAACCATTCTAGAGCCTTCAAGGTCCCTTCTAAATGCCCTCAGACCCTTTTAGAGCTCCTCTGGACCCTTTTTAAAACCCCCAGACCCTTCTAGAGCCCCTCATGTTTCTTCTAAGGGCCCTCAGACTGTTCTAGATCCCCTCATGTCCTTTCTAAAAGACCCCAGACCCTTCTAGAGCCCCCCGGGGCCATTCTAAATTCCCCCAGACCCTCCTAGAGACCCCAGGGTCTTTTTACAGGACTCCAGGCCCTTCTAGAGCCTCCCAGGGCCCTTCTAGAGGCCCCCAGACACTTCTAGAGCCCCCACGCACCCTTCTAAAGGCCCCCAGACCCCTCTAGAGACCTTTAGAGCCCTTCTAAAGGCCCTCAGGCCCTTCTAGTGGCCCTCTGGACCCCTTTTAATGCCCCCACACCGTTTTAGAGCCCCCCCGAGCCACTCAAAAGGCCCCCAGACCCCTCTAGAGACCCCCAGGGCCCTTCTAAAGGCCCCCAGACCCTTCGAGAGAACCCCAGGATCGTTCTAAAGGCCTCCAGACCCTTCTACGTCCTCCCTGAGCCCTTCTAAAGGCCCCCAGACCATTCTAGAGCCCCCAAAGCCCCTTCTTTAGGCACCCAGGCCCTTCTTGAGCCCCCCAGAGACCTTCTAAATGCATCTAGACCATCCTAGAGCCCCTCATGTCCCTTCTGAAAGGTCTCTGGGGGGCTCTAGAATGGTCTGGGGGCGATTAGAAAGGACATGAGGGGCTCTAGAACAGTCTGAAGGCCCTTAGAAGAAACATGAGGGGCTCTAGAAGGGTCTGGGGGTTTTAAAAAGGGTCCAGAGGAGCTCTAAAAGGATCTGAGGGCATTTAGAAGGGACCTTGAAGGCTCTAGAATGGTTTGGGGACTTTTTGAAGAGCTCTGGGTGTCTCTAGAAGGGTCTGGGGGCCTTTAGAAGGTCTCTGGGTGTCTCTAGAAGGGTCTGGGGGCCTTTAGAATCGCCCAAATTGGATCTAGAAGGGTCTTGGTGCTTTTAGAAGGTCTCTGGTGGGCTCTAGAAGGGTCTGGGGGCTTTTAGAAGGGATGTGAGAAGCTCTAGAAGGGTTCAGGGGCCTTTAGAAGGTCTCTGGGGGGCTCTAGAAGGGTCCAGGGGCTTTTAGAAGGGCTCTGGGGGGCTCTAGAGGGGTCTGGAGGTCTTTAGAATGGTCCAGATGGCCTCCAGAATGGTGTTGGCGCTTTTAGAATGGCCCTGGGGGGCTCTAAAATGGTCTGGGGGCTTTTAGAAGGGACGTGAGAAGCTCTAGAAGGGTCTGGGTGCCTTTAGAAGGTCTCTGGGGTGCTCTAGAGGGATCTGGGAGCCTTTAGAATAGCCCTAGGGGTCTCTAGAATGGTCTGGGTGCCTTTAGAAGGGCCCTGGGAGGCTCTAGAAGGGTCTGGAGTCCTTTAAAAAGACCCTGGGGGCTCTAGGAGGGTCTGGGGGAATTTAGAATGGCCCCGGGGTGGCTCTAGGAGGGTCTGGGGTCTTTTAGAAAGGACATGAGGGGCTGTAGAACAGTCTGAGGGCCCTTAGAAGAAACATGAGGGGCTCTAGAAGGGTCTGGGGGTTTTAAAAAGGGTCCAGAGGAGCTCTAAAAGGGTCTGAGAGCATTTAGAAGGGACCTTGAAGGCTCTAGAACGGTTTGTGGACTTTTTGAAGAGCCCTGGATGTCTCTAGAAGGGTCTGGGGGCCTTTAGAATCGCCCAGATGGGCTCTAGAAGGGTCTTGGCGCTTTTAGAAGGCCTCTGCGGGGCTCTAGATGGATCTGGGATCCTTTAGAATGGCTCTAGGGGGCTCTAGTAGGGTCTGGTGGCATTAAGAATTGTTCACAGGCACCCTGGAATTATCTGGGGGACTTTAGAAGGGTCTTGAGGGCTTCTAGAATGGTGCGTGGGCCTTTAGAAGGGCCCTGGGAGGCTCTAGAAGGGTCTGGGTGCCTTTAGAAGGGCTCTGGGGTCCTTCAGAACTGTCCAGAGGGTCTCTAGAAGGGTCTGGGAGCTTTTAGAAGGGTTCAGGAGGGATCTAGAAGGGTCTGGAGGCGTTTAGAATGAACCTTGGGCTCTCCAGAAGGGTCTGGGGGCCTTTAGATGGGTCTAGAGGAGCACTAGAAGGGCCTAAGGGCCTTTAGAAGGGTTCTAAAGGGCTCTAGAGGGGTCTGGGGGCTTTTAGAAGGGCTGGTGGGGCCTCTAGAAGGGTCTGGGGGCCTTTAGAAGGGGCCTTGAGGGCTCTAGAAGGGTCTGGCGGCCCTTAGAAGGGCTCAGGGGGCACAAGAAGGGTCTGGAGTCCTTTAAAAAGGCTCTGAAGGGCTCTAGAAGGGTCTGGGGGCTTTTAGAAAGAACTTGAGGGGCTCTAGAATGGTTTGGGTTAGGGTTAGAGTTAGCGTTAGGGTTAGGTATAGGGGTTAAGGTTAGGGGATTAGGGTTATGGGGTTAGGGTAAGGGTTAGGGGTTTAGGGGGTTAGGGTTATGGTTAGGGTATTTGTGTTAGGGTTAATGTTATGGGCTTAGGGTTAGGGTTATGGGGTTAGGGTTACGGTTAGGGGGTTTGGGTTATGGGTTTAGTGTTACATTTAGGGTTTGGGTTAGGGTAAGGGTTAGGGGTTAGGGCTAGGGGGTTAGTGTTAGTGATTAGGGTTAGGGTTACAGGATTAGGGTGAGGGTTATGGGGTTAGGGTGAGGGTTATGGGGTTAGGGTATTAGTTTTAGGGTTAGTGGTTAGGGTTATGGGGTTAGGGTTACTATTAGGGTTAGGGGATTAGGATTAGGGGGTTAGGGTTATGGTTATCGGATTGGGGTTAGGGGGTTAGGGTTACGGTTAGGGTTAGGTGTTAGGGTTGGGGCTTAGGGTTTGTCTTAGGGTTTGGTTTAGGGGTTAGGGTTATGGTTAGGGTTAAAGTTAGGCTTAGGGGATAGGGTAAGGATTAGGGTTACGGGTTAGGGTAAGGGTTAGTGTTAGGGTTTGGGTTCGGATCTATAAGGCTCTGGGGTCCTTTAGTATTGTCCAGAGGGCCTATAGAAAGGTCTGGGGACCTTAAAAAAGACTCTGGGGGCTCTCAGACCCATCTAGAGCCCCTCTGGACCATTTTAAAGGCCCCCAGATCCTTCAAGAGCCCCCCCCCCGAACCCTTCTAAAGGTGCCCAGACCGTTCTTGAGCCCCTCATGTCCCTTCTTAAAGCCCCCAGACCCTTCTAGATCCACACAGGGCCCTTCTAAAGCCTCCCAGATCCTTCTAGAGCCCCTCAATGCCTTTCTAAAGGCCCCCAAACCATCCTAGAGGCCACGAAGGCACATCTGAAGGCCCCCAGACCCTTCTAGAGCACCCCAGGCTCATTCTAAAGACCCCCAGACCATTCTACAGACCCTCAGAGTCCCTCTAAAGGCCCCCAGACCTTTCTAGTGCCCTCCAGAGCCCTTCTAAAGGCCCCCAGACACTTCACGAGCACCCCGGAGCACATCTAAAGGCCTCCAGATCCTTCTAGAGCTCCTCTGGACAATTTTAAAGGCTCCTAGACCCTTCTAGAGGGCCCCAGAGTCCTTCTAGAGGGCCCCAGAGTCCTTCTAGAGGGCCCCAGACCTCTCTGGTGGTCTCTCTCATGGGGAAAAAAGGAATGCAAATTAGCACAAAAATGGAGTAGGAAAAAAAAAGAACTATGGACACAGGACAGATGCTGAAGACTGAAAAGCAAAGGATGAGAAAACAGAACAGAAAAATAAAAGAAAATGGGTACAGGGATGCCAAAGAACAAACATTGCACAGCAGCATAGTCAATGAAAGGAACCAAAAAGTCCAGCTCTAAAATGTTTCCTTCCTAGTCCCATCCCTGGCACAAAAGCTACATCGCAGTGAAAACACTTACATTTCATGTAAGGATCCTCCCAGGCATTCAGTGATGTGGCTCCCACTAAGAATGTGAGTCAGGATTAATAAAACACAGCTGCTCCCCAGGCCCTATTTATAACTTGGAGGGGCTCGCCCCGCCTTGTTCCCAGGTGATGGGTATGAAGGCCCTGAGGGTATATAAGCCACAGGCGTTTCCTCAGCCACTTCTTCAGCTTCTGGTTTCCCTTGAGGTCGGAGCTTTGCTGCTGATTCAACTTGCTGTAGGTTTTGCTGAGGCTGTGCTGGAATGGTAAGCTTTTTTTTTTACAGCATATGCAGCTGTATCTCCATTTATTTATTTATGTTTGTGTACAGGTGTATGTTTGGTTTTAGGTCAGTAATTTTGATTGAGTGTTGGAGTGGGTAAGATGTTTTAATACTTTCTTTTCTTTCTGTTTTTCTTTCTTCCTGGATGGTTGGTCTTTGCTGAGGATTTCTGCTTATGGGATGATTTGTTGCTGTTCCTCGTTCTGTGTGGGATGGGTCCTAGAGTCTCTGCAGTTTGCAGCAGGAGCCTCATGGGTGAGAATAACCTGAAATTCAGTTTGTCAGCTTAGGGTGGGAAGGTGACTCTGTGGGCTGGTAGAAGATAGAAGGGGCCAGGGCAACCCTGGGAAGGGCTTAGAAAGACAAGCTCCTAAGCAACAGCAATAGAGAAGGGTTAGGGGGTTAAAATATAGGGTAGGTTCCGTTAGGAAGGAGCGGGGTTCTTTCTCTGATGCTGTAGGGGTGAGAAAGGGCTTTAGTGGTTTAGGACTGGGGGAAAAATGGAGATGGGTTCATCAGTCTTTCTTGGGGCGGTTTGGCAGTCGGGTGCAAGTGCCATTCAGGTTTCTGTTGTTCTCATCTCTCTGTAGTTGGTGGGAGGTAACAATGAGGTTGAGACACTAAAAAAAGTAATCCCTAGGGCTCAGAGATATCTGCTCCGTTGTACCTTCTACTTATTGTGCTTCTTGATGAACTTTGCATCCATCCTGTCTCCATCCCTCTGAATATCAGAGACCTCCCTTGTTAAAGGTGTGGACTCGCTGCCTGTCTGCAGAGGGATTCTGTTCCTCCTTTCCCTTGCATTTCTCAGGGAAGAGGCTGTATATTATTTTGGCTTGTAACAGTTTAGCAGCTGAGCAACTCTTCTTCATCTGGTCTGTGGGCACGCAAGCCTCCCTTATTAGTAGCGTTTTGGGTTTTTCCTGAATTTACCAGTGAGATTTGCTCTATTATTGGTCACAGCAGTTGTTACCTTGTCCCTGTTATCCGTTGTGGGTTTTTATGGTCATTGAGTTTCCAGTTTAGGTCCTTGAGGACTCAAATCCCGCTGTTGTGAGTTTTTCCTTGGCTGACCGTCTCTGCAATTCCAGTTGTTGTTGTTGTGATTCCTTTTCTTTCTTTTCAACTTTAACTTTAGCTTTCTGATTCAATTTTTTTGAAGCAGAGCAGCCCTAGAACCCGGGTTGGTCTCTGGGAGTAAAAAATTTAAATTAAAATTAAATTATAAAAATTAAAAAACAAAATTTACTCCCAGAGACCAACCCAGGTTCTAGGGCTGCACCAGGCTATTCTCTCATTATTTTTCTTCTTTATAGATCCACTAGTATACAGGAAAATCACCCTACCCCACCTCTCCACCACCTACCCCTAATTCCACCCCCTCACCCTAACTAACTAATCAATTATCCAAATAATTACGCAAATTAGGTAAAAAATTTTTATCTGCACCACACACTAAACATCCTAACCCCCCACCCAGCATGATCCCACTCCTCATCACCACGCCCCCTCCTCTCCCCACCCCCTGATGTTGCCATGACCTCATGTTGTCCCACCCACTGACCTCCAAAGCCCCCCAGGGCCCATCTAAATCCTTCCAGATGATTCTAGGGACCCTCAAGCCCTTTCTAAAGGCCCCCAAACCAATCTAGAGCCCCTCATGACACTTCTAAAGGCCCCCAGACCCTTCTAGAGCCCCCCAGGGCCATTCTAAAGCCTCGCAGATCCTACTAGAGCCCCTCAAGGCCTGTTGAAAGGGCCCCAAACCACTCTAGTACCTACTAAGGCCCTTCTAAAGGCTCCCAGACCCTTCTAGAGTCCCTCATGATTCTTCTAATAGACCCCAAATCCTTCTAGAGCCCCCCAGAGGCCTTTCTAAAGCCCCCAGACCAATCTAGAGCCCCTCATGACTATTCTGAAGGCCCCTAGGCCCTTCTAGAATAACCCAGGGCCTCTCTGTAGGCACCCAGACCCTTCTAGACCACCTCATGATCATTCTAAAGCCTTCAATGCGTTTCTAAAGGTGCCCAAACCATTCTAGAGCCCACTAAAGCCCTTCTAAAGGCCCTGAGACCCATCTAGAGCCCCTCATGACTCTTGTAAAGACCCCCCAGACCCTTCAAGAGCACCCTCGGGCACTTCTAATCACTCCCAGATCCTTCTAGAGCCCCCAAGGCCCCTCCTAAGGGCCCCCAGACCCTTCTAGAATGCCTACCTAACCTTCTTTAGGCCCCCAGACCATTCTAGAGCACCTCATGTCCCTTCTGGAAGCCCCCAGACCATTCTAGAGAACCCTACGGATCTTCAAAAGCCCCCCAACCATTCTAGAGCCCCTCAGGACGCTTCTAAAGGTCCCCAGACACATTTAGAGACCACTAAACCCTTTTGAAGGACCCCAAATCCTTCTAGAGCCTGCCAGGGCCCATCTAGAGCATCCCAGGGCCCTTCTAAAAACCCCCCGACCCTTCTAGAGCCCCCTAGAGACCTTCTAAAGGCCCCTGGACCCTTCTAGAGCTTCTCATGTCCCTTCTAAAAGACCCCAGACCCTTCGAGAGCCCCCCAGAGACATTCTAAAAGTGACCAGGCCATTCTAGAGCCCATCTGGACCATTCTAACGGCCTCCAGACCCATCTAGAGCCCCCAGAACCCTTTTAAAGCCCCTTGGACCCTTCTAGAGCTTCTCACGTCCCTTCTAAAAGAACCCAGACCTTTCTAGAGCCCCCCAGAGACCTTCTAAAGGCGCCCAGACCCTTCTACAGCCACTCACATCCCTTCTAAATGCCCACAGACCCTTCTAGAGCCCCCCAGAGACCTTCTAAAGGACCCTGGACCCTTCTAGAGCTTCTCACGTCGCTTCTAAAAGACCCCAGACCCTTCTAGACGCCCCAGAGACGTTCTAAAGGCATCTAGACCCTTCTAAATCCTCCCAGACCCATTCTTATGGACCCTAGACCCTTCTAGAGGGCCCCAGAGTCCTTCTAAAAGACCCCAGATCCCACTAGAGCCCCCCAGAGACGTTCTAAAGGCCCCTGGACCCTTCTAGAGCTTCTCACGTCTCTGCTAAAGTCTCCCAGACCCTTTTAGAGCCCTCCAGAGACCTTCTAAAAGACCCTGGACCCTTCTAGAACTACTCACATCCCTTCTAAATGCCCCCTGACCCTTCTAGAGCCCCCGAGAGACTTTCTAAAAGCGCCAAGACCCTTCTAGAGCCCATCTGGACAATTCTAAAAGCCCCCAGACCCTTCTAGAGTCCCCAGAGAGATTCAAAAAGACCCTGAACCCTTCTAGATCGTCTCACATCCATTCTAAAAGTTCCCAGACCCTTCTAGAGCCCACCAGGTCCAATCTAAAGACTTCTAGAGCATCCTGGGACCCCTTTATGGCCTTCTAAGACCCTTCTAGGACCACGAGGAACCCTCTAGAGCCCTCTGGGAACCCCTTAGGGCCTTCCAGGACCCTTCTAGGACCACGAGGAACCATCTAGAGCTCTCTGGGACCCCTTTACTGTCTCCTAGAACAATTCTAGGACCACGAGATACCCTCTAGAGCCCTCTGGGAACCACTTAGAGCCTTCTAGAATCCTTCTACAACCACCAGGAACCCTCTAGAGCCCCCTGGGACACATTTAGGGCCTTCCAGGACCACCAGGAACCCTCTAGAGACCCCTGGGACCCCTTAGGACTTTGTAGAACCCTTCTAGGACCACAAGGAACCCTCTAGAGCCCCCTGGGACACCCTTAGGGCCTTCTAGGACCCTTCTAGGACCACGAGGAACCCTCTAGAGCCCCCTGGGACCCCTTTAGGGCCTTCTAGGACCCTTCTAGGTCCTCCAGGGACCCTCTAGAGCCCCCTGGGACTGCTTAGAGCCTTCTAGGACCCTTCTAGGAGCACCAGGAACCCTCTAGAGCCCCTGGGACCACTTTAGGGCTTTCTAGGACAACAGGGAACCCTCTAGAGCCCCCTGGGACCCTTCTAGGGCTTTCTAGGATACTTCTAGAGCCACGAAGAACCCTCTAGAGCTCCCTTAGACCACTTTAGGACCTTCTAGGACCCTATTAGTACCATGAGAAACCTTCTAGAGCTCCCTGGGACCCACTTAGGGACTTCTAAGATGTTTCTAGGGCCCCCAGGGACATTCTAGAGCCGCCTGGAACCACTTAGACCATTCTAGGACCCTTCTAGGAACCCCAGGAACCCTCTAGAGCCCCCAGGGACACACTTAGGGCCTTCTAGACCCCTTCTAGGACTATGAGAAACGATCTAGAGCCATCTGGGAACCCCTTAGGGCCTTCTAGGACCCTTCTAGGACCACGAGGAACACTCTAGAGCTCCCTGGGAACACCTCAGGGCACCTAGGACTATTCTAGGACCACGAGAAACACTCTAGAGCCCTCTGGGAACCACTTAGGGCCTTCTAGAATCCTTCTAGGACCACCAGGAACCCTCTAGAGCCCCCTGGGACCACTTTAGGGCCTTCTAGGATCATTGTAATACCCCGGGGAACCTTCTAGAGCCCCCTGGGACCCCTTTAGAGCCTTCCAGGACCTGTCTAGGACCACCAGGAACCCTTTAGAGCCCCCTGGGACCACTTTAGGGCCTTCTAGGACCCTTCTCGGACCATGAGAAACAACCTAGAGCCGCCTGGGACCATCTTAGGGCATTATAGGGCCATTGTAAGACCCCGGGGAACCCTGTAGACCCCCTGGGTCCCCTTTAGGGCCTTCTAGGACCTATCTAGGGCCCCCAGGGACCCCCTTAGGGCCTTCTAGGACCCTTCTAGGACCACGAGGAACTCTCTAGAGCCCACTGAGACCACTTAGAGCTTTGTAGAACCCTTCTAGGACCACCAGGAACCCTCTAGAGCCCCCTGGGTCTACTTTAGGACCTTCTAGGACCCCCATAGACCCTCTGGAGCCCCCTTGGGACCCACTTAGGCCCTTCTAGGACCACGAGGAACACACTCGAGCCCTCTGGGACCCCCTTAGGGCCTCCTAGGAACCTTCTGGGACCACGAGGGACCCTCTAGAGACCCCTGGGACCCCCTTAGGGCCTTCTAGGACCCTTCTAGGACCACGAGAAACACTCTAGAGCCCACTAAGACCCCCTTAGGGCCTTGTAGAACCATTGTAAGACCCCGAGGAACTCTCTAGATCTCCCTGAGAAACCTTTAGGGCCTTCTAGGACAATTCTAGGGCCCCCAGAGACCCTCTATAGCCCCCTGGGACCCTTTAGAGCCTTCTAGGACCCTTCTGTTAGCCCCAGGAACCCTCCAGAGCCCCCTGAGACCCACTTAGGGCCTTCTAGGACACTTCTAGAGTCACCAGGCACAATCTAGAGCCCCCTGGGACCCTCTTAGAGACTTCTTGGACCCTTCTATGTCCCATGGGGACCCTCTAGAGCACCCTGGGACCCACTTAGGGCATTCTAAGACCCTTCTAGGACCACCAGGAACCCTCTAGACCCCCCTGGGTCCCGTAAGAGCCTTCTAGGACCCTTCTAGGAGCTTCAGGGACCCTCTAGAGCCCCCTGGTACCCCCTTAGGGCCTTCTAGAACCATTCTAGGACCACAAGAACCATCTAGAGCCCCCTGGGTCCCCTTTAGTGCCTTCTAGGACACTTCTAGGTCCTCCAGGGACCTTCTAGATCCCTATGGGACCCACTTAAGGGCCTCCTAGGAACCTTCTGAGACCACAAGGAACACTCTAGAGTCCCTGGGACCCTCTTAGAGCCTTCTAGGACCCTTTTAGGACCACGAGGGACCCTCTAGAGCCCCCTGGAACCCACTTAGAGCCTTCTAGAACCCTTATAGGACCACCAGGGACCCTCTAGAGCCTCCTGGGACCAATTTAGGGCCTTCTAGAACCCTTCTAGGTCAATGAGAAACACTCTAGAGTCCCCTGGGACCCACTTAGGGCTTTCTAGGACCATTGTAAGACCCCGTGGAACCCTCTAGAGCCGTCTCGGACCCCTTTAGGGCCTTCTAGGACCCTTCTAGGGCCCCCAGTGACCCTCTAGATCCATCTGGGACCATTTAGAGCCTTCTAGGGGCATTCTAGGAGCTCCAGGAACCCTCTAGAGCCCCTTGGGACCCCTTTAGGGCCTTCTAGGACCCTTCTAGGACCTCGAGAAACCCTCTAGATCCCCCTGGGACCCATTTAGGGCCATCTAGAACCTTTCTAGGAGATGCAAAAACCCTCTAGAGGCCCCTGAGACCCCTTTAGGGCCTTCTAGAACCCTTCCAGGACCCACGGGAATCCTCTAGAGCCCCCTGGGACACCTTTAGGGCCTTCTAGGACCATTCTAGGGCCCCCAGCGATCCTCTAGAGCCCCCTGGGTCCTCCTTAGGGTCTCCTAGGAACATACTAGGGGTCTGGAGTCTTTTAGAAGGACTCTGGTGCCGTCTAGAAGGGTCTAGGGTCCATTAGAATGGGTCTGGGAGGATTTAGAAGGGTCTAGATATCTTTAGAATGTCTCTGGGGGTCTAGAAGGGTCTGGGGTCTTTTAGAAGCGACGTGAGAAGCTCTAGAAGGGTCCAGGGTCCTTTAGAAGGTCTCTGGGGGGCTCTAGAAGGGTCTGGGGGCCTTTAGAAGGGACGTGAGAAGCTCTAGAAGGGTCCAAGGGCCTTTAGAAGGTCTCTGGGAGGCTCTAGAAGGGGCTGGTCGCTTTTAGAAGGTCTCTGGGGGGCTCTCGAAGGGTCTGGGTTCTTTTAGAAGGGACGTGAGAAGCTCTAGAAGGGTCCAGGGGCCTTTAGAAGGTCTCTGGGGGGCACTCAAAGGGTCTGGGGGCTTTTAGAAGGGACGTGAGAAGCTCTGGAAGGGTCCAGGGGCCTTTAGAAGGGCTCTGGGGAGTCTAGAATGGTCTGGGGGCCTCTAGAATGGTCCAGAAGGGCTCTAGAATGGTCTTGGCACTTTTAGAAGGGCCCCGGTGGGTGCTAGAATGGTCTGGGGTCTTTTAGAATGGACGTCAGGTGCTCTAGAAGGGTCTGGGGGCTTTTAGAAGGGTCCAGTGGAGCTCTAGGAGGGTCTGGGGGCCTTTAGAAGGGCTCTGGCGGTCTTTAGAGACATCTGGGGGCCTTTAGAAGGACTCTGGGGGCCTCTAGAAGGGTCTAGAGGCCTTTAGATTTGTCTAGAGGGGCTCTAGAAGGACTAATCCCCTAACCCTAACACTTAACCCTAACCCCCTATCCCCAACCCTGACCCTAACCGGATAACCATAACCCTAATCCCTATCTCCCTAACACCCTAACCCTAACACCCTAACCCTAACACCCTAACCCTAACACCCTAACCCTAACACCCTAACCCTAACACCCTAACCCTAACACCCTAATGACCCTAACACTATACCCCTAACCATAACCCCTAACCCTAACTCTAAACCTAAACCTAACCCCTAACCCTAACCGTAACTCTAACACTAACCCCTAAACCTAACCCTCACCCTAATCCATAACCCTAACCCTAACCATAAACCCTAACCACTAACCCTAACCCTAACCCCTAACCCTAACCCTATACCCCTATCCATAACCCCTAACCCAAATCCTAACCCTAACCCTAATGACCCTAACCCTAACACTAACCCCTAACTTCTAGAGCTTCTCACGTCCCTTCTAAAAGCCCCTGGACCCTTCTAGAGCCCCCTGGGTCCCTTCTAAAAGTGCCAAGACCCTTCTAGAGCCCATCTGGACAATTCTAAAGGCCCCCAGACCCCTCTGGACCCCCCAGAGACCTTCTAAAGGCCCCTGGACCCTTCTAGAGCTTCTCACGTCCCTTCTAAAAACCCCCAGACCCTTCTAGAGCCCCCCAGAGACATTATAAAGGCCCTTGGACCCTTCTAGAGCTCCTCATGACCCTTTTAAAAGCCCCCAGACCCATCTAGAGCCCCCCAGAGACATTCTAAAGGCACCTGGACCCTTCAAGAGCTTCTCACGCCCATTCTAAAAGAACCCAGACCCTTCTAGAGCCCCCCAGAGAGCTTCAAAAAGACCCTGAACCCTTCTAGAGCTTCTTACATCCCTTCTAAAAGCCCCCAGACCCTTCTAGAGCCCCCCAGATCCAATCTAAAGATATCTAGAGCCCCCTGGGACCCCTTTACTGTCTTCTAAGACACTTCTAGGACCACGAGGAGCAATCTAGAGCCCCCTGGGACCCCTTAAGGCCTTCTAGGACCCATCTAGGACCACGAGAATCCCTCTAGAGCCCCCTGGGACCTCTTTAGGGCCTTTTTGGACCCTTCTAGGGCCCCCCAGGGACCCTCTAGAACCCACTGGGACCCACTTAAGGCCTTCTAGGACCCTTCTAGGACCACGAGAAACCCTCTAGAGCCACCTGGGACTCCAGTAGGGCCTTCTAGGATCATTGTAAGCCCCCAGGGAACCCTCTAGAGCCCCCTGGGACCCACTTAGGGCCTTCTAGGACCCTTCTAGGGCCCCCAGGGTCCCTCTAGAGCACACTGGGACCCCTTGGAGACTTCTAGGACCCTTCTAGGACCACGAGGAACTCTCTAGAGCCCACTGGGACGCCTTAGGGCCTTCTAAGACCCTTCTAGGACCACGAGGAACACTCTAGAGCCCTCTGGGACCCTTCTAGGGCTTTCTAGGACCCTTTTAGAATCACCAGGAACCCTCCAGAGTCCCCTGGGACCCTTCTAGGGCTTTCTTGGACACTTTTAGAGTCACCAGGAACCCTCTAGAGCCCCCTGGGAACCTTCTAGGACCACGAGAAACCATCTATAGCTCCCTGGGACCCACTTAGTGCCTTCTAGGACGCTTCTAGGGACACCAGAGACCCTCTAGAGCCCCCTGGGTTGCCTTAGAGCCTACTAGGACACTTCTAGGACAACGAGGAACAATATAGAGACATCTGGGACACACTTAGGGCCTTCCAGGACCCTTCTAGGACCACGAGGAACCCTCTAGAGCCCCCTGAGACCCGCTTAGGACCTTCTAGGACCCTTCTATGACCACGAGGAACCCTCTAGAGCCACCTAGGACCCCCTTAGGGCCTTCTAGAACCCTTCTTGGACCCCCAGGGACCCTCTAGAGCCCACTGGCCCCCCTTAGGGCCTTCTAGGACCCTTCTAGGACCACAAGGAACCCTCTAGAGCCCCCTGGGACCCCCTAAGGGCCTTCTAGGACCCTTCTCGGACCACCAGGAACCCTCTAGAGCCCCCTGTGACACTCTTAGGGCCTTCTAGGACTCTTCTAGGACCACGAGGAAACCATCTAGAGCCCCCTGGGTCCCGCTTAGGGCCTTCTAGGACCATGGTAAGACCCCGGGGAACCCTCTAGAGCACCCTGGGTCCTCTATACAGCCTTCTAGGACCCTTCTAGGACCACCAGGAACCCTCTAGAGCCCCCTGGGACCCACTTAGGGCCATCTAGGGGTCTTCTAGGACCACGAGTAACCATCTAGAGACCCGTGTTATGACTTAAGGGCCTTCTAGGGGTCTTCTAGGGCCACGAGTAACCATCTAGAGACCTGTGGGACCACTTAAGGGCCTTCTTGGACCCTTCTTGGTCCACCAGAGGCCCTCTAGAGCCCCCTGGGACCTCTTAGAGCCTTCTAGGTCCATTCTATGAGCCCCAGGAACCCCACAGAGCCCCCTGGGACCCCTTTAGGGCCTTCTAGGACCCTTCTAGGACCACCAGGAGCCCTCTAGAGCCCCCTGGGACCCTTTTAGGGCCTTCTAGGACCCTCCTAGGACCCACGGGTACCCTCTAGAGCCCTCTGGGACCCTTCTAGGCCTTTCTTGGACCCTTTTAGAATCACCAGGAACCCTCCAGAGTCCCCTGGGACCCTTCTAGGGCTTCCTAGGACCCTTCTAGGACCAAGAGAAACCATCTAGAGCCCCCTGGGACCCACTTAGGGCATTCTAGGTTCATTTTAAGACCCTGGGGAACCCTTTAGAGCCTCGTGGTACCACTTAGAGCCTTGTAGGACCCTTCTAGGACCAGAAGGAACCCTCTAGAGCCCCCTGGGACCCCCTTAGGGCCTTCTAGGACAATTCTAGCGCCCCCAGGGACCCTCTAGAGACCCCTGGGACCCACTTAGGGCCTTCTAGGACCCTTCTAGGACACAGGGAACCCTCAAGAGCCCCCTGGGACCCCCTTAGGGCTTTCTAGGGCCATGGTAAGACCCTGGGGAACCCTCCAGAGCACCCTGGGTCCTCTTTAGTGCCTTCTAGTACCCTTCTAGGGCCCCCAGGGACCTTCTAGAGCCCCCTGGTTACTCTTTGAGCCTTCTAGAACCCTTCTAGGAGCCCCAGGAACCCTCTAGAGCCCGCTGGGACCCCCTTAGGGCCTTCTAGGTCCATGGTAAAACCCCGGGGAACCCTCTAGAGCACCCTGGGTCCTATTTAAGGCCTTCTAGTACACTTCTATGGCCCCCAGGGGCCTTCTAGACCCCCAGGGTCCACTTAGGGCCTTTTAGGACCCTTCTAGGGCCACGAGGAACCGTCTAGAGCCCTCTGGGAAACCCTTAGGGCCTTCTAGGACCCTTCTAGGGCCCCCAGGGACCCTCTAGAGCCCCCTGGGACCCCCTTAGGGCCTTCTAGGAGACTTCTAGGACCACGAGAAACCCTCTAGAGCCCCCTGGGACCCCCTTAGGGCCTTCTAGGACCATTTTAAGTCTCCGGGGAACCATCTAGAGCCCCCTGAGACCCCTTAGAACATTCTAGGACCCTTCTATGACCACGAGGAAACCAGACAGAGCCCCCTTGGACCCACTTAGGGCCTTCTAGGACCATGGTAAGACCCCGGGGAACGCTCTAGAGCACCCTGCGTCCTCTTTAGGGCCTTCTAGTACACTTCTAGGGACCCAGGGTGTTTCTAGAGCCCCCTGGTTCCCTTTAGAGCCTTCTAGAACCCTTCTAGGAGCCCCAGGAACCCTCTAGAGCCCGCTGGGACCCACTTAGGGCCTTCTAGGACAATTCTAGGGCCGCCAGGTTCCCTCTAGAACCCCCTGGGACCACTTTAGGGCTTTCTAGTACCATTTTAAGACTCTGGAAATCAATATAGAGCGCCCTGGGACACCTTACAAGATTCTAGGTCCCTTCTAGGACCCCAGGAATCTTCTAGAACCCCCTGGGACCCCCCTTAGGGCCTTCTAGGACCCTTTTAGGACCACCAGGAACCCTCTAGAGCCCTCTGGGACCCCCTTAGGTCCTTCTAGGACCCTTCTAGACCCCCCAGGAACCCTCTAAATCCCTCTGGGACCCCCTTAGGGCCTTCTAGGACCACGAGGAACTCTCTAGAGCCCACTGGGACACCCTTAAGAACTTCAAGGACCCTTCTAGGACCACAAGAAACCATCTACAACCCCTTGGGACTCACATAGGGCCTTCTAGGATCATTGTAAGACCCTGGGGAACCATCTAGAGCGTCGTGGGCCGACTTAGAGCCTTCTAGGACGATTCTAGTACCACGAGGAACCCTCTAGAGCCCCCTGGGACCCATTTAGGGCCTTCTAGGACCCTTCTAGGACCACGAGGAACCCTCTAGAGCCCGCTGGGACACACTTAGTGCTTTCTAGGACAATTCTAGCGCCCCCAGGGACCCTCTAGAGCCCCCTGGGACCCCCTTAGGGCCTTCTAGGACCCTTCTAGGACACAGGGAACCCTCAAGAGCCCCCTGGGACCCACTTAGGGCTTTCTAGGGCCATGGTAAGACCCTGGGGAACCCTCCAGAGCACCCTGGGTCCTCTTTAGTGCCTTCTAGTACCCTTCTAGGGCCCCCGGGGACCTTCTAGATCCCCCTGGTTACCCTTTGAGCCTTCTAGAACCCTTCTAGGAGCCCCAGGAACCCTCTAGAGCCCGCTGGGACCCACCTTAGGGCCTTCTAGGACCCTTCTAGGACCACAAGGAACCCTCTAGAGCCCCCTGGGACCCCTTTAGGGCCTTCTGGACAATTCTAGGGCTGCCAGGGACCCTCTAGAGCCCCCCGGGACCACTTTAGGGCTTTCTAGGACCATTTTAAGACTCTGGAAATCAATATAGAGTGCCCTGGGACAACTTACAGCATTCTTTGTCCCTTCTAGGACCCCAGGAATCTTGTAGAACCCCCTGGGACCCCCTTAGGGCATTCTAGGACCCTTTTAGGACCACCAGAAACCCTCTAGAGCCCCCTGGTTGCCCTTTGAGCCTTCTAGAACCCTTCTAGGAGCCCCAGGAACCCTCTAGAGCCCGCTGGGACCCCCTTAGGGCCTTCTAGGACCCTTCTAGGACCACAAGGAACCCTCTAGAGCCCCCTGGGACCCCTTTAGGGCCTTCTAGGACAATTCTAGGGCCGCCAGGGTCCATCTAGAGCCCCCTGGGACCCCTTTAGGGCCTTCTAGGGCCCTTCTAGGACCACCAGGAGCCCTCTAGAGCCCCCTAGGACCCACTTAGGGCCTTCTAGGACTCTTCTAGTACCCCCAGGGACCCTCTAGAGCCCCCTGGGACCCTTTTAGGGCCTTCTAGGACCCTCGTAGGACCCACGGGTACCCTCTAGAGCCCTCTGGGACCCTTCTAGGCCTTTCTTGGACCCTTTTAGAATCACCAGGAACCCTCCAGAGTCCCCTGGGACCCTTCTAGGGCTTTCTAGGACCCTTCTAGGACCACGAGGAACCCTCTAGAGCCCCCTGGGAACATTTTAGGGCCTTCTAGGACCCTTCTAGGACCACGAGAAACCATCTATAGCTCTCTGGGACCCTTTAGGGCGTTCTAGGACTCTTCTTGGGTCCCCAGAGACCGTCTAGAGCCCCCTGGGATGCCTTAGAGCCTTCGAGGACCCTTCTAGGACCACGAGGAACCCTCTTGAGCCCCCTGGGACCCACTTAGGGCCTTCTAAGACCTTTCTAGGACCACCAGGAGCCCTCTATTGCCCTCTGGGACACCTTTTTGCACATTCTAGGACACTTCTAGTGCCCCCAGAGACCCTCTAGAGCTCCCTGGGAGTCTTTAGGGCCTACTAGGGTCCTTCTAGGATCACCAGGAACCCTCTAGAGCCCTCTGGGACCCACTTAGGGCCTTCTAGGACCCTTCTAGGACCACGAGGAACCCTCTAGAGCCCCCTGGGACCCCCTTAGGGCATTCTAGGACCCTTCTAGGGCCCCCAGGGACCCTCTAGAGCCCCCTGGGACCCCCTTAGGGCTTTCTAAGACCCTTCTAGGACCACCAGGAGCCCTCTATAGCCCTCTGGGACCCTCTTTGCGCCTTCTAGAACCCTTCTAGTGCCCCCAGGGACACTCTAGAGCCCCTGGGACTCCTTAGGGCCTACTAGGACCCTTCTAGGACCACGAGAAACCCTCTAGAGCCCCCTGGGACCTCCTTAGGTCCTTCGAGGACCGTTCTAGGGTCACCAGGAACCCTCTAGAGCCCCCTGGGACCCACTTAGGGCCTTCTAGGACCCTTCTAGGACCACGAGGAACTCTCTAGAGCCCCCTGGGACTTGCTTAAGGCCTTCTAGGAGACTTCTAGGACCACGAGAAACCCTCTAGAGCCCCCTGGGGCCCCCTTAGGGCCTTCTAGGACCATTTTAAGTCTCCGGGTAACCATCTAGAGCCCCCTGAGACACCTTAGAACATTCTAGAACCCTTCTATGACAACGAGGAACCTTCTAGAGCCCCCTGGGACCCCCTTAGGGCATTCTAGTACCCTTCTAGGGCCCCCAGGGACCCTCTAGAGCCCCCTGGGACCCAATTAGGGCCTTCTAAGACCTTTCTAGGACCACCATGAGCCCTCTATAGCCCTCTGGGACACCTCTTTGCGCCTTCTAGGACACTTCTAGTGCCCCCAGGGACACTCTAGAGCCCCCTGACACTCCTTAGGGCCTACTAGGACCCTTCTAGGACCACGAGAAACCCTCTAGAGCCCCCTGGGACCTCCTTAGGTCCTTCTAGGACCGTTCTAGGGTCACCAGGAACCCTCTAGAGCCCTCTGGGACCCACTTAGGGCCTTCTAGGACCACGAGGAACTCTCTAGAGCCCCCTGGGACCTCCTTAAGGCCTTCTAGGACTCTTCTAGGACCACGAGAAACCATCTAGAGCCCCCTGGGACCCACTTAGGGCATTCTAGCTTCATTTTAAGACCCTGGGGAACCCTCTGGAGCCTCGTGGTACCACTTAGAGCCTTGTAGGACCCTTCTAGGACCAGAAGGAACCCTCTGGAGCCCCCTGGGACCCCCTTAGGGCCTTCTAGGACAATTCTAGCGCCCCCAGGGACCCTCAAGAGCCCCCTGGGACCCACTTAGGGCTTTCTAGGGCCATGGTAAGACCCTGGGGAACCCTCCAGAGCACCCTGGCTCCTCTTTAGTGCCTTCTAGTACCCTTCTAGGGCCCCGAGGGACCTTCTAGAGCCCCCTGGTTACCCTTTGAGCCTTCTAGAACCCTTCTAGGAGCCCCAGGAACCCTCTAGAGCCCGCTGGGACCCCCTTAGGGCCTTCTAGGACTCTTCTAGGACCACAAGGAACCCTCTAGAGCCCCCTGGGACCCCTTTAGGGCCTTCTAGGACAATTCTAGGGCCGCCAGGAACCCTCTAGAGCCCCCTGGGACCCCTTTAGGGCCTTCTAGGACCCTTCTAGGACCACCAGGAGCCCTCTAGAGCCCCCTAGGACCCACTTAGGGCCTTCTAGGACTCTTCTAGTACCCCCAGGGACCCTCTAGAGCCCCCTGGGACCCTTTTAGAGCCTTCTAGGACCCTCCTAGGACCCACGGGTACCCTCTAGAGCCCTCTCGGACTCTTCTAGGCCTTTCTTGGACTCTTTTAGAATCACCAGGAACCCTCCAGAGTCCCCTGGGACCCTTCTAGGGCTTTCTAGGACCCTTCTAGGACCACGAGGAACCCTCTAGAGCCCCCTGGGACCATTTTAGGGCCTTCTAGGACCCTTCTAGGACCACGAGAAACCATCTATAGCTCTCTGGGACCCCTTTAGGGCGTTCTAGGACTCTTCTAGTGTCCCCAGAGACCGTCTAGAGCCCCCTGGGATGCCTTAGAGCCTTCGAGGACCCTTCTAGGACCACGAGGAACCCTCTAGAGCCCCCTGGGACCCCCTTAGGGCATTCTAGGACCCTTCTAGGGCCTTCAGGGACCCTCTAGAGCCCCCTTGGACCCACTTAGGGCCTTCTAAGACCCTTCTAGGACCACCAGGAGCCCTCTATAGCCCTCTGGGACACCTTTTTGCACATTCTAGGACACTTCTAGTGCGCCCAGAGACCCTCTAGAGCTCCCTGGGAGTCTTTAGGGCCTACTAGGACCCTTCTAGGATCACCAGGAACCCTCTAGAGCCCTCTGGGACCCACTTAGGGCCTTCTAGGACCCTTCTAGGACCACGAGAAACCATCTATAGCTCTCTGGGACCCCTTTAGGGCATTCTTGGACTCTTCTAGGGTCCCCAGAGACCGTCTAGAGCCCCCTGGGATGCCTTAGAGCCTTCGAGGACCCTTCTAGGACCACGAGGAACCCTCTAGAGCCCCCTGGGACCCCCTTAGGGCATTCTAGGACCCTTCTAGGGCCCTCAGGGACCCTCTAGAGCCCCCTGGGACCCACTTAGGGCCTTCTAAGACCCTTCTAGGACCACCAGGAGCCCTCTATAGCCCTCTGGGACACCTTTTTGCACATTCTAGGACACTTCTAGTGCCCCCAGAGACCCTCTAGAGCTCCCTGGGAGATTTTAGGGCCTACTAGGACCCTTCTAGGATCACCAGGAACCCTCTAGAGCCCTCTGGGACCCACTTAGGGCCTTCTAGGACCACGAGGAACCCTCTAGAGCCCCCTGGGAGTTGCCTAAGGCCTTCTAGAACCGTTCTAGGACCAGGAGAAACACTCTAGAGCCCCCTGGGACTCCCTTAGGGCCTTCTAGGATCATTGTAAGACCCTGGGGAACCCTCAAGAGCCTCGTGGGACCCGTTAGAGCCTTCTAGGACCCTTCTAGGACCACGAGGAACCCTCTAGAGCCCCCTGGGACCATTTTAGGGCCTTCTAGGACCCTTCTAGGACTACGAGAAACCATCTATAGCTCTCTGGGACCCCTTTAGGGCGTTCTAGGACTCTTCTAGGGTCCCCAGAGACCGTCTAGAGCCCCCTGGGATGCCTTAGAGCCTTCGAGGACCCTTCTAGGGCCCCCAGGGACCCTCTAGAGCCCCCTGGGCCCCCCTTAGGGCATTCTAGGACCCTTCTAGGGCCCCCAGGGACCCTCTAGAGCCCCCTGGGACCCACTTAGGGCCTTCTAAGACCCTTCTAGGACCACCAGGAGCCCTCTATAGCCCTCTGGGACACCTTTTTGCACATTCTAGGACACTTCTAGTGCCCCCAGAGACCCTCTAGAGCTCCCTGGGAGTCTTTAGGGCCTACTAGGGCCCTTCTAGGGTCACCAGGAACCCTCTAGAGCCCTCTGGGACCCACTTAGGGCCTTCTAGGACCCTTCTAGGACCACGAGGAACCCTCTAGAGCCCCCTGGGACCCCCTTAGGGCATTCTAGTACCCTTCTAGGGCCCCCAGGGACCCTCTAGAGCCCCCTGGGACCCACTTAGGGCCTTCTAAGACCTTTCTAGGACCACCATGAGCCCTCTATAGCCCTCTGGGACACCTCTTTGCGCCTTCTAGGAAACTTCTAGTGCCACCAGGGACACTCTAGAGCCCCCTGGGACTCCTTAGGGCCTACTAGGACCCTTCTAGGACCACGAGAAACCCTCTAGAGCCCCCTGGGACCTCCTTAGGTCCTTCTAGGACCGTTCTAGGGTCACCAGGAACCCTCTAGAGCCCTCTGGGACCCACTTAGGGTCTTCTAGGACCACGAGGAACTCTCTAGAGCCCCCTGGGACCTGCTTAAGGCCTTCTAGGACTCTTCTAGGACCACGAGAAACCATCTAGAGCCCTCTGGGACCCACTTAGGGCATTCTAGGTTCATTTTAAGACCCTGGGGAACCCTCTGGAGCCTCGTGGTACCACTTAGAGCCTTGTAGGACCCTTCTAGGACCAGAAGGAACCCTCTAGAGCCCCCTGGGACCCCCTTAGGGCCTTCTAGGACAATTCTAGCGCCCCCAGGGACCCTCAAGAGCCCCCTGGGACCCCCTTAGGGCTTTCTAGGGCCATGGTAAGACCCTGGGGAACCCTCCAGAGCACCCTGGGTCCTCTTTAGTGCCTTCTAGTACCCTTCTAGGGCCCCCAGGGACCTTCTAGAGCCCCCTGGTTACCCTTTGAGCCTTCTAGAACCCTTCTAGGAGCCCCAGGAACCCTTTAGAGCCTGCTGGGACCCCCTTAGGGCCTTCTAGGACTCTTCTAGGACCACAAGGAACCCTCTAGAGCCCCCTGGGACCCCTTTAGGGCCTTCTAGGACAATTCTAGGGCCGCCAGGAACCCTCTAGAGCCCCCTGGGACCCCTTTAGGGCCTTCTAGGACCCTTCTAGGACCACCAGGAGCCCTCTAGAGCCCCCTAGGACCCACTTAGGGCCTTCTAGGACTCTTCTAGTACCCCCAGGGACCCTCTAGAGCCCCCTGGGACCCTTTTAGAGCCTTCTAGGACCCTCCTAGGACCCACGGGTACCCTCTAGAGCCCTCTGGGACCCTTCTAGGGCTTTCTTGGACCCTTTTAGAATCACCAGGAACCCTCCAGAGTCCCCTGGGACCCTTCTAGGGCTTTCTAGGACCCTTCTAGGACCACGAGAAACCATCTATAGCTCTCTGGGACCCCTTTAGGGCGTTCTAGGACTCTTCTAGTGTCCCCAGAGACCGTCTAGAGCCCCCTGGGATGCCTTAGAGCCTTCGAGGACCATTCTAGGACCACGAGGAACCCTCTAGAGCCCCCTGGGACCCCCTTAGGGCATTCTAGGACCCTTCTAGGGCCCCCAGGGACCCTCTAGAGCCCCCTGGGACCCACTTAGGGCCTTCTAAGACCCTTCTAGGACCACCAGGAGCCCTCTATAGCCCTCTGGGACACCTTTTTGCACATTCTAGGACACTTCTAGTGCGCCCAGAGACCCTCTAGAGCTCCCTGGGAGTCTTTAGGGCCTACTAGGGCCCTTCTAGGGTCACCAGGAACCCTCTAGAGCCCTCTGGGACCCACTTAGGGCCTTCTAGGACCCTTCTAGGACCACGAGAAACCATCTATAGCTCTCTGGGACCCCTTTAGGGCGTTCTTGGACTCTTCTAGGGTCCCCAGAGACCGTCTAGAGCCCCCTGGGATGCCTTAGAGCCTTCGAGGACCCTTCTAGGACCACGAGGAACCCTCTAGAGCCCCCTGGGAGTTGCCTAAGGCCTTCTAGAACCGTTCTAGGACCAGGAGAAACACTCTAGAGCCCCCTGGGACTCACTTAGGGCCTTCTAGGATCATTGTAAGACCCTGGGGAACCCTCAAGAGCCTCGTGGGACCCGTTAGAGCCTTCTAGGACCCCTCTAGGACCACGAGGAACCCTCTAGAGCCCCCTGGGACCATTTTAGGGCCTTCTAGGACCCTTCTAGGACCACGAGAAACCACCTATAGCTCTCTGGGTCCCCTTTAGGGCGTTCTAGGACTCTTCTAGGGTCCCCAGAGACCGTCTAGAGCCCCCTCGGATGCCTTAGAGCCTTCGAGGACCCTTCTAGGGCCCCCAGGGACCCTCTAGAGCCCCCTGGGACCCCCTTAGGGCATTCTAGGACCCTTCTAGGGCCCCCAGGGACCCTCTAGAGCCCCCTGGGACCCACTTAGGGCATTCTAAGACCCTTCTAGGACCACCAGGAGCCCTCTATAGCCCTCTGGGACAAAATTTTCCACATTCTAGGACACTTCTAGTGCCCCCAGAGACCCTCTAGAGCTCCCTGGGAGTCTTTACGGCCTACTAGGGCCCTTCTAGGATCACCAGGAACCCTCTAGAGCCCTCTGGGACCCACTTAGGGCCTTCTAGGACCCTTCTAGGACCACGAGGAACCCTCTAGAGCCCCCTGGGACCCCCTTAGGGCATTCTAGGACCCTTCTAAGGCCCCCAGGGACCCTCTAGAGCCCCCTGGGACCCCCTTAGGGCTTTCTAAGACCCTTCTAGGACCACCAGGAGCCCTCTATAGCCCTCTGGGACCCTCTTTGCGCCTTCTAGGACCCTTCTAGTGCCCCCAGGGACACTCTAGAGCCCTCTGGGACTCTTTAGGGCCTACTAGGACCCTTCTAGGACCACGAGAAATCCTCTAGAGCCCCCTGGGACCTCCTTAGGTCCTTCTAGGACCGTTCTAGGGTCACCAGGAACCCTCTAGAGCCCTCTGGGACCCACTTAGGGCCTTCTAGGACCCTTCTAGGACCACGAGGAACTCTCTAGAGCCCTCTGGGACTTGCTTAAGGCCTTCTAGGACTCTTCTAGGACCACGAGAAACCATCTAGAGCCCCCTGGGACCCACTTAGGGCATTCTAGGTTCATTTTAAGACCCTGGGGAACCCTCTAGAGCCTCGTGGTACCACTTAGAGCCTTGTAGGACCCTTCTAGGACCAGAAGGAACACTCTAGAGCCCCCTGGAACCCACTTAGGGCCTTCTAGGACAATTCTAGCGCCCCCAGGGACCCTCTAGAGCCCCCTGGGACCCCTTTAGGGCCTTCTAGGACCCTTCTAGGACACAGGGAACCCTCAAGAGCCCCCTGGGACCCCCTTAGGGCTTTTTAGGGCCATGGTAAGACCCTGGGGAACCTTCCAGAGCACCCTGGGACCACTTTAGGGCCTTCTAGGACTATTCTAGGGCCGCCAGGGTCCATCTAGAGCCCCCTGGGACCCCTTTAGGGCCTTCTAGGACCCTTCTAGGACCACCAGGAGCCCTCTAGAGCCCCCTAGGACCCACTTAGGGCCTTCTAGGACTCTTCTAGTACCCCCAGGGACCCTCTAGAGTCCCCTGGGACCTTTTAGGGCCTTCTAGGACCCTCCTAGGACCCACGGGTACCCTCTAGAGCCCTCTGGGACCCTTCTAGGCCTTTCTTGGACCCTTTTAGAATCACCAGGAACCCTCCAGAGTCCCCTGGGACCCTTCTAGGGCTTTCTAGAACCCTTCTAGGACCACGAGGAGCCCTCTAGAGCCCCCTGGGCCCCCCTTATGGCATTCTAGGACCCTTCTCGGGCCCCCAGGGACCCTCTAGAGCCCCCTGGGACCCACTTAGGGCCTTCTAGGACCATTCTAGGACCACGAGGAACCCTCTAGAGCCCCCTGGGACTTGCTTAAGGCCTTCTAGAACCCTTCTAGGACCAGGAGAAACACTCTAGAGCCCCCTGGGACTCCCTTAGGGCCTTCTAGGATCATTGTAAGACCCTGGGGAACCCTGAAGGGCCTCGTGGGACCCCTTAGAGCCTTCTAGGACCCTTCTAGGACCACGAGGATCCCTCTAGAGCCCCCTGGGACCCACTTAGAGCCTTCTAGGACCACAAGGAACCGTCTAGAGCCACCTGGGACACCTTAGGGCCTTCTAGGGCTCTTCTAGCACCCCCAGTGACCCTCTAGACCCCCCTGGAACTTGCTTAAGTCCTTCTAGAACCCTTCTAGGGCCACGAGGAACCCTCTAGAGCCCCCTGGGACCCCCTTAGGGCCTTCTAGGTCCATGGTAAAACCCGGGGGAACCCTCTAGAGCACCCTGGGTCCTATTTAAGGCCTTCTAGTACACTTCTAGGGCCCCCAGGGACCTTCTAGAGCCCCCTGGGTCCCCTTAGGGCCTTCTAGGAGACTTCTAGGACCACGAGAAACCCTCTAGAGCCCACTGGGACCCCCTTAGGGCCTTCTAGGACCCTTCTAGGGCCCCCAGGGACCCTCTAGAGCCCCCTGGGACCCCCTTAGGGCCTTCTAGGAGACTTCTAGGACCACGAGAAACCCTCTAGAGCCCACTGGGACCCACTTAGGGCCTTCTAGAACCATTTTAAGTCTCCGGGGAACCATCTAGAGCTCCCTGGGACCCCTTAGAACATTCTAGGACCCTTCTATGACCACGAGGAACCTTCTAGAACCACCTGGGACCCCCTTAGGGCCGTCTAGGACCCTTCTCGGACCACCAGGTACCCTCTAGAGCCCCCTGGGACTTGCTTAAGGCCTTCTAGGACTCTTCTATGACCACGAGGAAACCAGACAGAGCCCCCTTGGACCCACTTAGGGCCTTCTAGGACCATGGTAAGACCCCGCGGAACGCTCTAGAGCACCCTGCGTCCTCTTTAGGGCCTTCTAGTACACTTCTAGGGACCCAGGGTGTTTCTAGAGCCCCCTGGTTCCCTTTAGAGCCTTCTAGAACCCTTCTAGGAGCCCCAGGAACCCTCTAGAGCCCGCTGGGACCCACTTAGGGCCTTCTAGGACAATTCTAGGGCCGCCAGGTTCCCTCTAGAACCCCCTGGGACCACTTTAGGGCTTTCTAGTACCATTTTAAGACTCTGGAAATCAATATAGAGCGCCCTGGGACACCTTACAAGATTCTAGGTCCCTTCTAGGACCCCAGGAATCTTCTAGAACCCCCTGGGACCCCCCTTAGGGCCTTCTAGGACCCTTTTAGGACCACCAGGAACCCTCTAGAGCCCTCTGGGACCCCCTTAGGTCCTTCTAGGACCCTTCTAGACCCCCCAGGAACCCTCTAAATCCCTCTGGGACCCCCTTAGGGCCTTCTAGGACCACGAGGAACTCTCTAGAGCCCACTGGGACACCCTTAAGAACTTCAAGGACCCTTCTAGGACCACAAGAAACCATCTACAACCCCTTGGGACTCACATAGGGCCTTCTAGGATCATTGTAAGACCCTGGGGAACCATCTAGAGCGTCGTGGGCCGACTTAGAGCCTTCTAGGACGATTCTAGTACCACGAGGAACCCTCTAGAGCCCCCTGGGACCCATTTAGGGCCTTCTAGGACCCTTCTAGGACCACGAGGAACCCTCTAGAGCCCGCTGGGACACACTTAGTGCTTTCTAGGACAATTCTAGCGCCCCCAGGGACCCTCTAGAGCCCCATGGGACACACTTAGGGCCTTCTAGGACCCTTCTAGGACACAGGGAACCCTCAAGAGCCCCCTGGGACCCCCTTAGGGCTTTCTAGGGCCATGGTAAGACCCTGGGGAACCCTCCAGAGCACCCTGGGTCCTCTTTAGTGCCTTCTAGTACCCTTCTAGGGCCCCTGGGGACCTTCTAGATCCCCCTGGTTACCCTTTGACCCTTCTAGAACCCTTCTAGGAGCCCCAGGAACCCTCTAGAGCCCGCTGGGACCCACCTTAGGGCCTTCTAGGACCCTTCTAGGACCACAAGGAACCCTCTAGAGCCCCCTGGGACCCCTTTAGGGCCTTCTGGACAATTCTAGGGCTGCCAGGGACCCTCTAGAGCCCCCCGGGACCACTTTAGGGCTTTCTAGGACCATTTTAAGACTCTGGAAATCAATATAGAGCGCCCTGGGACAACTTACAGCATTCTTTGTCCCTTCTAGGACCCCAGGAATCTTGTAGAACCCCCTGGGACCCCCTTAGGGCATTCTAGGACCCTTTTAGGACCACCAGAAACCCTCTAGAGCCCCCTGGTTACCCTTTGAGCCTTCTAGAACCCTTCTAGGAGCCCCAGGAACCCTCTAGAGCCCGCTGGGACCCCCTTAGTGCCTTCTAGGACCCTTCTAGGACCACAAGGAACCCTCTAGAGCCCCCTGGGACCCCTTTAGGGCCTTCTAGGACAATTCTAGGGCCGCCAGGGTCCCTCTAGAGCCCCCTGGGACCCCTTTAGGGCCTTCTAGGACCCTTCTAGGACCACCAGGAGCCCTCTAGAGCCCCCTAGGACCCACTTAGGGCCTTCTAGGACTCTTCTAGTACCCCCAGGGACCCTCTAGAGCCCCCTGGGACCCTTTTAGGGCCTTCTAGGACCCTCCTAGGACCCACGGGTACCCTCTAGAGCCCTCTGGGACCCTTCTAGGCCTTTCTTGGACCCTTTTAGAATCACCAGGAACCCTCCAGAGTCCCCTGGGACCCTTCTAGGGCTTTCTAGGACCCTTCTAGGACCACGAGGAACCCTCTAGAGCCCCCGGGACCATTTTAGGGCATTCTAGGACCCTTCTAGGGCACCCAGGGACCCTCTAGAGCCCCCTGGGACCCAATTAGGGCCTTCTAAGACCCTTCTAGGACCACCAGGAGCCCTCTAGAGCCCTCTGGGACACCTTTTTGCACATTCTAGGACACTTCTAGTCCCCCCAGAGACCCTCTAGAGCCCCCTGGGACTCTTTAGGTCCTAGTAGGACCCTTCTAGGACCACGAGAAATCCTCTAGAGCCCCCTGGGACCTCCTTAGTACCTTCTAGGACCATTCTAGGATCACCAGGAACCTTCTAGAGCCCTCTGGGACCCACTTAGGGCCTTCTAGGACCCTTCTAGGACCACGAGGAACTCTCTAGAGCCCCCTGAGACTTGCTTAAGGCCTTCTAGGACTCTTCTAGGACCACAAGGAACCATCTAGAGCCCCCTGGGACCCACTTAGGGCATTCTAGGTTCATTTTAAGACCCTGGGAAACCCTCTAGAGCCTCGTGGTACCACTTAGAGCCTTGTAGGACCCTTCTAGGACCAGAAGGAACCCTCTAGAGCCCCCTGGGACCCCCTTAAGGCATTCTAGGACAATTCTAGCGCTCCCAGGGACCCTCTAGAGCCCCCTGGGACACACTTAGGGCCTTCTAGGACACTTCTAGGACACAGGGAACCCTCAAGAGCCCCCTGGGACCCCCTTAGGGCTTTCTAGGGCCATGGTAAGACCCTGGGGAACCCTCCAGAGCACCCTGGGTCCTCTTTAGTGCCTTCTAGTACCCTTCTAGGGCCCCCAGGGACCTTCTAGAGCCCCCTGGTTACCCTTTGAGCCTTCTAGAACCCTTCTAGGAGCCCCAGGAACCCTCTAGAGCCCGCTGGGACCAACTTAGGGCCTTCTAGGACCCTTCTAGGACCACAAGGAACCCTCTAGAGCCGCCTGGGACCCCTTTAGGGCCTTCTAGGACAATTCTAGGGCCGCCAGGGTCCGTCTAGAGCCCCCTGGGACCGCTTTAGGGCCTTCTAGGACCATTCTAGGACCACCAGGAGCCCTCTAGAGCTCCCTAGGACCCACTTAGGGCCTTCTAGGACTCTTCTAGTACCCCCAGGGACCCTCTAGAGCCCGCTGGGACCCCCTTAGGGCCTTCTAGGACAATTCTAGGGCCGCCAGGGTCCCTCTAGAGCCCCCTGGGACCCCTTTAGGGCCTTCTAGGACACTTCTAGGGCCACCAGGAGCCCTCTAGAGCCCCCTAGGACCCACTTAGGGCCTTCTAGGACTCTTCTAGTACCCCCAGGGACCCTCTAGAGCCCCCTGGGACCCTTTTAGGGCCTTCTAGAACCCTCCTAGGACCCACGGGTACCCTCTAGAGCCCTCTGGGACCCTTCTAGGACTTTCTTGGACCCTTTTAGAATCACCAGGAACACTCCAGAGTCCCCTGGGACCCTTCTAGGGCTTTCTAGGACCCTTCTAGGACCACGAGGAACCCTCTAGAGCCCCCTGGGACCATTTTAGGGCCTTCTAGGTCCCTTCTAGGACTACGAGAAACCATCTATAGCTCTCTGGGACCCCTTTAGGGCATTCTAGGACTCTTCTAGGGTCCCCAGAGACCGTCTAGAGCCCCCTGGGATGACTTAGAGCCTTCGAGGACCCTTCTAGGACCACGAGGAACCCTCTAGAGCCCACTGAGACCCACTTAGGGCCTTCTAGGACAATTCTAGGGCCCCCAGGGTCCCTCTAGAGCCCCCTGGGACCCCTTTAGGGCCTTCTAAGACCCTTCTAGGACCACCAGGAGCCATCTAGAGCCCCCTAGGACCCACTTAGGGCCTTCTAGGACTCTTCTAGTACCCCCAGGGACCATCTAGAGCCCCCGGGGACCCCCTAGGGGCTTCTAGAACAATTCTAGGGCTGCCAGGGTCCCTCTAGAGCCCTCTGGGACCCCTTTAGGGCCTTCTAGGACCCTTCTAGGACCACCAGGAGCCCTCTAGAGCCCCCTAGGACCCACTTAGGGCCTTCTAGGACTCTTCTAGTACCCCCAGGGACCCTCTAGAGCCACCTGGGACCCTTTTAGGGCCTTCTAGGACCCTCCTAGGACCCACGGGTACCCTCTAGAGCCCTCTGGGACCCTTCTAGGCCTTTCTTGGACCCTTTTAGAATCACCAGGAACCCTCCAGAGTCCCCTGGGACCCTTCTAGGGCTTTCTAGGACCCTTCTAGGACCACGAGGAACCCTCTAGAGCCCCCGGGACCATTTTAGGGCCTTCTAGGACCCTTCTAGGACCACGAGAAACCATCTATAGCTCTCTGGGACCCCTTTAGGGGGTTCTAGAACTCTTCTAGGGTCCCCAGAGACCGTCTAGAGCCCCCTGGGATGCCTTAGAGCCTTTGAGGACCCTTCTAGGACCACGAGGAACCCTCTAGAGCCCCCTGGGACCCCCTTAGGGCATTCTAGGACCCTTCTAGGGCCCCCAGGGACCCTCTAGAGCCCCCTGGGACCCACTTAGGGCCTTCTAAGACCCTTCTAGGACCACCAGGAGCCCTCTATAGCCCTCTGGGACACCTTTTTGCACATTCTAGGACACTTCTAGTGCCCCCAGAGACCCTCTAGAGCTCCCTGGGAGTCTTTAGGGCCTACTAGGACCCTTCTAGGATCACCAGGAACCCTCTAGAGCCCTCTGGGACCCACTTAGGGCCTTCTAGGACCCTTCTAGGACCACGAGGAACCCTCTAGAGCCCCCTGGGACTTGCTTAAGGCCTTCTAGAACCCTTCTAGGACCAGGAGAAACAATCTACAGCCCCCTGGGACTCCCTTAGGGCCTTCTAGGATCATTATAAGACCCTGGGGGACCCTCAAGAGCCTCGTGGGACCCCTTAGAGCCTTCTAGGACCCTTCTAGGACCACGAAGGACCTTCTAGAGCCCCCTGGGTCCACTTAGGGCCTTTTAGGACCATTCTAGGACCAGGAGGAACCATCTAGAGCCCTCTGAGAACCCCTTAGGGCCTTCTAGGACCATTTTAAGTCTCCGGGGAACCATCTAGAGGCCCCTGAGACCCCTTAGAACACTCTAGGACCCTTCTATGACCACGAGGAACCTTCTAGAACCACCTGGGACCCCCTTAGGGCCGTCTAGGACCCTTCTCGGACCACCAGGAACCCTCTAGAGCCCCCTGGGACTTGCTTAAGGCCTTCTAGGACTCTTCTAGGACCACGAGGAAACCAGATAGAGCCCCCTGGGACCCACTTAGGGCCTTCTAGGACCATGGTAAGACCCCGGGGAACCCTCTAGAGCACCCTGCGTCCTCTTTAGGGCCTTCTAGTACACTTCTAGGGACCCAGGGACTTTCTAGAGCCACCTGGTTCCCTTTAGAGCCTTCTAGAACCCTTCTAGGAGCCCCAGGAACCCTCTAGAGCCCTCTGGGACCCTCTTTGCGCCTTCTAGGACCCTTCTAGGACCACGAGGAACACTCTAGAGCCCTCTGGGACCCCCTTAGGTCCTTCTAGGACCCTTCTAGACCCCCCAATAACCCTCTAGATCCCTCTGGGACCCCCTTAGGGCCTTCTAGCACCCTTCTAGGACCACAAGGATCTCTCTAGAGCCCACTGGGACCCCCTTAAGAACTTCAAGGACCCTTCTAGGACCACAAGAAACCATCTAGAACCCCTTGGGACTCACATAGGGCCTTCTAGGATCATTGTAAGACCCTGGGGAACCATCTAGAGCGTCGTGGGACCACTTAGAGCCTTCTAGGACGATTCTAGTACCACAAGGAACCCTCTAGAGCCCCCTGGGACCCATTTAGGGCCTTCTAGGACCCTTCTAGGACACAGGGAACTCTCAAGAGCCCCCTGGGACCCCCTTAGGGCTTTCTAGGGCCATGGTAAGACCCTGGGGAACCCTCTAGAGCCCGCTGGGACCCCCTTAGGGCCTTCTAGGACCCTTCTAGGACCACAAGGAACCCTCTAGAGCCGCCTGGGACCCCTTTAGGGCCTTCTAGGACAATTCTAGGGCCGCCAGGGTCCGTCTAGAGCCCCCGGGACCATTTTAGGGCCTTCTAGGACCCTTCTAGGACCACCAGGAGCCCTCTAGAGCCCCCTAGGACTCACTTAGGGCCTTCTAGGACTCTTCTAGCGTCCCCAGAGACCGTCTAGAGCCCCCTGGGATGCCTTAGAGCCTTCGAGGACCTTTCTAGGACCACGAGGAACCCTCTAGAGCCCCCTGGGACCCCTTTAGGGCATTCTAGGACCCTTCTAGGGCCCCCAGGGACCCTCTAGAGCCCCCTGGGACCCACTTAGGGCATTCTAAGACCCTTCTAGGACCACCAGGAGCCCTCTAGAGCCCTCTGGGACACCTTTTTGCACATTCTAGGACACTTCTAGTGCCCCCAGAGACCCTCTAGAGCTCCCTGGGAGTCTTTAGGGCCTACTAGGACCCTTCTAGGATCACCAGGAACCCTCTAGAGCCCTCTGGGACCCACTTAGGGCCTTCTAGGACCCTTCTAGGACCACGAGGAACCCTCTAGAGCCCCCTGGGACTTGCTTAAGGCCTTCTAGAACCCTTCTAGGACCAGGAGAAACACTCTAGAGCCCCCTGGGACTCCCTTAGGGCCTTTCAGGGTTATTGTAAGACCCTGGGGAACCCTCAAGAGCCTCGTGGGACCCCTTAGAGCCTTCTAGGACCCTTCTAGGACCACGAGGATCCCTCTAGAGCCCCCTGGGACACCTTAGGGCCTTCTAGGGCTCTTCTAGCGCCCCCAGTGACCCTCTAGACCCCCCTGGAACTTGCTTAAGTCCTTCTAGAACCCTTCTAGGGCCACGAGGAACCCTCTAGAGCCATCTGGGACCCACTTAGGGCCTTCTAGGTCCATGGTAAAACCCCGGGGAACCCTCTAGAGCACCCTGGGTCCTATTTAAGGCCTTCTAGTACACTTCTAGGGCCCCCAGGGACCTTCTAGAGCCCCCTGGGTCCACTTAGGGCCTTTTAGGACCATTCTAGGACCAGGAGGAACCATCTAGAGCCCTCTGAGAACCCCTTAGGGCCTTCTAAGACCATTTAAAGTCTCCGGGGAACCATCTAGAGGCCCCTGAGACCCCTTAGAGCATTCTAGGACCCTTCTATGACCACGAGGAACCTTCTAGAACCACCTGGGACCCCCTTAGGGCCGTCTAGGACCCTTCTCGGACCACCAGGAACCCTCTAGAGCCCCCTGGGACTTGCTTAAGGCCTTCTAGGACTCTTCTAGGACCACGAGGAAACCAGATAGAGCCCCCTGGGACCAACTTAGGGCCTTCTAGGACCATGGTAAGACCCCGGGAAACCCTCTAGAGCACCCTGCGTCCTCCTTAGGGCCTTCTAGTACACTTCTAGGGACCCAGGGACTTTCTAGAGCCCCCTGGTTCCCTTTAGAGCCTTCTAGAACCCTTCTAGGAGCCCCAGGAACCATCTAGAGCCCTCTGGGACCCGCTTAGGGCCTTCTAGGACCCTTCTAGGACCACCAAGAACCCTCTAGAGCCCTCTAGGACCCCCTTAGGTCCTTCTAGGACCCTTCTAGACCCCCCAATAACCCTCTAGATCCCTCTGGGACCCCCTTAGGGCCTTCTAGCACCCTTCTAGGACCACGAGGAACTCTCTAGAGCCCACTGGGACCCCCTGAAGAACTTCAAGGACCCTTCTAGGACCACAAGAAACCATCTAGAACCCCTAGGGACTCACATAGGGCCTTCTAGGATCATTGTAAGACCCTGGGGAACCATCTAGAGCGTCGTGGGACCACTTAGAGCCTTCTAGGACGATTCTAGTACCACGAGGAACCCTCTAGAGCCCCCTGGGACCCATTTAGGGCCTTCTAGGACCCTTCTAGGACCACGAGGAACCCTCTAGAGCCCCCTGGGACCCCCTTAGGGCCTTCTAGGACAATTCTAGCGCCCCCAGGTACCCTCTAGAGCCCCCTGGGACCCCCTTAGGGCCTTCTAGGACCCTTCTAGGACACAGGGAACCCTCAAGAGCCCCCTGGGACCCTCTTAGGGCTTTCTAGGGCCATGGTAAGACCCTGGGGAACCCTCCAGAGCACCCTGGGTCCTCTTTAGTGCCTTCTAGTACCCTTCTAGGGCCCCCAGGGACCTTCTAGAGCCCCCTGGTTACCCTTTGAGCCTTCTAGAACCCTTCTAGGAGCCCCAGGAACCCTCTAGAGCCCGCTGGGACCCCCTTAGGGCCTTCTAGGACATTCTAGGTCCACAAGGAACCCTCTAGAGCCCACTGGGACCCCTTTAGGGCCTTCTAGGACAATTCTAGGGCCGCCAGGGTCCGTCTAGGGCCCCCGGGACCCCTTTAGGGCCTTCTAGGACCCTTCTAGGACCACCAGGAGCCCTCTAGAGCCCCCTAGGACTCACTTAGGGCCTTCTAGGACTCTTCTAGTACCCCCAGGGACCCTCTAGAGCCCCCTGGGACCCTTTTAGGGCCTTCTAGGACCCTCCTAGGACCCACGGGTACCCTCTAGAGCCCTCTGGGACCCTTCTAGGGCTTTCTTGGACCCTTTTAGAATCACCAGGAACCCTCCAGAGTCCCCTGGGACCCTTCTAGGGCTTTCTAGGACCCTTCTAGGACCACGAGGAACCCTCTAGAGCCCCCAGGACCATTTTAGGGCCTTCTAGGACCCTTCTAGGACCACGAGAAACCATCTATAGCTCTCTGGGACCCCTTTAGGGCGTTCTAGGACTCTTCTAGGGTCCCCAGAGACCGTCTAGAGCCCCCTGGGATGCCTTAGAGCCTTCGAGGACCCTTCTAGGACCACGAGGAACCCTCTAGAGCCCCCTGGGACCCCCTTAGGGCATTCTAGGACCCTTCTAGGTCCCCCAGGGACCCTCTAGAGCCCCCTGGGACCCACTTAGGGCCTTCTAAGGCCCTTCTAGGACCACCAGGAGCCCTCTATAGCCCTCTGGGACACCTTTTTGCACATTCTAGGACACTTCTAGTGCCCCCAGAGACCCTCTAGAGCTCCCTGGGAGTCTTTAGGGCCTACTAGGACCCTTCTAGGATCACCAGGAACCCTCTAGAGCCCTCTGGGACCCACTTAGGGCCTTCTAGGACCCTTCTAGGACCACGAGGAACCCTCTAGAGCCCCCTGGGACCCCCTTAGGGCATTCTAGGACCCTTCTAGGGCCCCCAGGGACCCTCTAGAGCCCCCTGGGACCCACTTAGGGCTTTCTAAGACCCTTCTAGGACCACCAGGAGCCCTCTATAGCCCTCTGGGACCCTCTTTGCGCCTTCTAGGACCCTTCTAGTGCCCCCAGGGACACTCTAGAGCCACCTGGGACTCCTTAGAGCCTACTAGGACCCTTCTAGGACCACGAGAAACCCTCTAGAGCCCCCTGGGACCTCCTTAGGTCCTTTGAGGACCGTTCTAGGGTCACCAGGAACCCTCTAGAGCCCTCTGGGACCCACTTAGGGCCTTCTAGGACTCTTCTAGGACCACGAGAAACCATCCTTAGCTACCTGGGACCCACTTAGGGCATTCTAGGTTCATTTTAAGACCCTGGGGGGAACCCTCTAGAGCCTCATGGTACCACTTAGAGCCTTATAGGACCTTTCTAGGACCAGAAGGAACCCTCTAGAGCCCCCTGGGACCCCCTTAGGGCCTTCTAGGACAATTCTAGCGCCCCCAGGGACCCTCTAGAGCCCCCTGGGACACACTTAGGGCCTTCTAGGACCCTTCTAGTACACAGGGAACCCTCAAGAGCCCCCTGGGACCCCCTTAGGGCTTTCTAGGGCCATGGTAAGACCCTGGGGAACCCTCCAGAGCACCCTGGGTCCTCTTTAGTGCCTTCTAGTACCCTTCTAGGGCCCCCAGGGACACTCTAGAGCCCCCTGGTTACCCTTTGAGCCTTCTAGAACCTTTCTAGGAGCCCCAGGAACCCTCTAGAGCCCCCTGGGACCCCTTTAGGGCCTTCTAGGACAATTCTAGGGCCACCAGGGTCCCTCTAGAGCCCCCTGGGACCGCTTTAGGGCCTTCTAGGACCACCAGGAGCCCTCTAGAGCCCCCTAGGACCCACTTAGGGCCTTCTAGGACTCTTCTAGTACCCCCAGGGACCCTCTAGAGCCCCCTGGGACCCTTTTAGAGCCTTCTAGGACCCTCCTAGGACCCACGGGTACACTCTAGAGCCCTCTGGGACCCTTCTAGGTCTTTCTTGGACCCTTTTAGAATCACCAGGAACCCTCTAGAGCCCCCGGGACCCTTCTAGGGCCTTCTAGGACCCTTCTAGGACCACGAGAAACCATCTATAGCTCTCTGGGACCCCTTTAGGGCCTTCTAGGACCCTTCTAGGACCACAAGGAACCCTCTAGAGCCCTCGGTGACACATTTTGTGCCTTCTAGGAGACTTTTAGTGCCCCCAGGGACCCTCTAGGCCCCCCTGTGACCCATTTAGGGCATACTAGGACAATTCTAGGGCCCCCAAGGACACTCTAGAGCCCCGTGGGACCCCTTAGAGCATTCTAGGACACTTCTAGGAGCCCCAGGAACCTTCTAGAACCCTCTGGGACCCACTTAGGCCCTTCTAGGACCCTTCTAGGACCACGAGGAACCCTCTAGAGCCCCCGGGACCATTTTAGGGCCTTCTAGGACCCTTCTAGGACCACGAGAAACCATCTATAGCTCTCTGGGACCCCTTTAGGGCGTTCTAGGACTCTTCTAGGGTCCCCAGAGACCGTCTAGAGCTCCCTGGGATGCCTTAGAGCCTTCGAGGACCCTTCTAGGACCACGAGGAACCCTCTAGAGCCCTCTGGGACCCACTTAGGGCCTTCTAGGACCCTTCTAGGACCACGAGGAACCCTCTAGAGCCTTCTGGGACCCACTTAGGTCCTTCTAGTACCGTTCTAGGACCACGAGAAACTCTCTACAGCCCCCTGGGACGCCCTTAGGGCCTTCTAGGACCCTTCTAGGACCACGAGAAACCATCTAGAGCTCCCTGGGACCCCCTTACGGCCTTCTAGGACCATTCTAGTGCCCCCAGGGACCCTCTAGAGCCCCCTGGGACCCCTTTAGGTCCTTCTAGGACCCTTCTAGGGCCACCAGGGACACTCTAAAGCCCCCTGGGACCCCCTTAGGGCCTGCTAGGTGTCTTCTACGACCACGAGGAACCATCTAGAACCCCCTGAGACCACTTAGGACCTTCTAGGACAATTGTATGACCCCAGGGAACCCCCTAGAGTCGTCTGGGACCCCCTTAGGGCCTACTAGGACCATTGTAAGACCCCAGGGAACACTCTAGGGTCCCCTAGGACTCCTTAAGGCCTTCTAGGACCCTTCTAGGACCACGAGAAACCCTCTAGAGCCCCCAGGGACTCCCTTAGGGCCTTCTAGGACCCTTCTAGGATCACCAGGAACCCTCTAGAGCCATCTGGGACCCACTTAGGACCTTCTAGGACCCTTCTAGGACCACGAGAAACCATCCAGAGCCCCCTGGGACTCCTTAGAGCCTTCTAGGACCCTTCTAGGAGTCCCTGAATCCCTCTAGAGCCCCATGGGACCCACTTAGGTCCTTCTAGGACACTTCAAACACCACCAGCATCCCTCTAGAGCTCACTGGGAAGCATTTAGGGCCTTCTAAGACCCTTCTAGGACCACGAGGAACCCTCTAGAGCCCCCTGGGACCATTTTAGGGCCTTCTAGGTCCCTTCTAGGACCACTAGGAACCATGTAGACCCCCTGGGACAATTTAGGACCTTCTAGGACCATTGTAAGACCATGGGGATCCCTGTAGAGCCCTCTGGGACCCCCTTAGGACCTTCTAGGACCCTTCTAGGACCACCAGGATCCCTCTAGAGCCCCCTGGAACCACCTTAGGGCCTTCTAAAACCCTTCTAGGACCTTGAGGAACCCTCTAGAGCTCTTTGGGACCCCTATAGAAGGGTCTGGATGGGCTCTAGAAAGGTCTGGGGGCCTTCAGAATGGCCCTGGGGGGATCTAGAAGGGTCTGGAGGCCTTCAGAAGGGTCCTGAGTGGCTCTAGAAGGGTCTGGGGGCCTTCAGAAGGGCTCTGGGGGGATCTAGAAGGGTCTGGAGGCCTTCAGAAGGGTCCTGAGCGGCTCTAGAATGGTCTGGGGGCATTCAGAAGGGTCTGGATGGGCTCTAGAAGGGTCTGGGGTCCTTCAGAATGGCCCTGGGGGGATCTAGTATGGTCTGGAAGCCATCAGAAGGGCCCTGAGTGGCTCTAGAACCGTCTGGGGGCATTCAGAATGGCCCAGGGGAACTAGAAGGGTCTGGAGACCTTCAGAAGGGTCCTGAGCGGCTCTAGAAGGGTCTGGGGGCCGTCAGAAGGGCCGTGGGTGGGCTCTAGAAGGGTCTGGGGGCCTTCAGAAGGGCCCCGGGTGGGCTCTAGAAGGGTCTGGAGGCCTTCAGAAGAGTCCTGAGGGGCTCTAGAAGGGTCCAACTTGGATCTCAAACGGTCTAGGGCCTTCCGATTGGTCCTGGGGGGCTCTAGAAGGGTCTTGGAACCTTCATAAAGGTCCTGACTGGCTCTAGAAGGGTTCTGAGGGGCTCTAGAAGGGTCTGGGGGCATTCAGAAGGGTCCTGAGGGGCTCTAGAAGGGTCTGGGAGCCTTTAGAAGGGTCCTCGGGGGCTCTAGAAAGTCATAGAAGGGTCTTAGAAGGCCCTAACAGCGTCCCAGGGTGCTCCAGAGGGTTTCCAGAAGTCTTAGAAGAGTCCTACAAGGACCTAAGGAGGTGCCAGGGGGCTCCAGAGGCTTCCTGGTGACTCTAGAAGGGTCCTTGAAAGCCCTAAGTGGGTCCCAGGTGGATCTAGCGGGTACCTGTGGGTTCTAGAAGGTTCCTAGAAGGTCGTAAGGGGGTCCCAGAGCGCTCTAGAGGTATCCTCGTGGTCATAGAAGGTTCCTATAAGGTTCTAAGGGGGTCTCAGGGGGCTCTAGATGGTTCCTCGTGGCCCTAGGAGGGTCCTAGAAAGCCCTAAGCGGGTCCCAGGAGGCTCTAGAGGGTTCCTGGTGACTCTAGAAGGGTCCCAGTAAGCCCTAGAAAGGTCCCAGGGGGCTCTAGAGGGTTCCTGGAGACCCTAGAAGAGTCCCAGAAAGCCCTAGAAGGGTCCCACGGGGCTCTAGAGGGTTCTCGTGGGTCCTAGAAGGGTTCTAGAAGGCCCTAAGGGTGCCCAGAGGACTCCAGAGGATTCTTCGTGGTCCTAGAAGAGCTCTAGAAGGCACTAAATAGGTCCAAGGTTGCTCTAGAGGGTTCCTCGTGGTCTTAGATGCGTCCGAGAAGGCCCTAAGTGGTCCCAGGGGGCTCTAGAGGGTCCTTGGGGCACTAGAAGGGTCCTAGAAGGCCTTAAGTGGGTCTCAGGTGGCTCTAGGGGTTTCCTCGTTGTCCTAGAAGGGTCCTAGGAGGCCCTAAGTGGGTCCCAGGGGGCTCTAGAGGGTTTCATGTGTTCCTAGAATAACCCAGAAGGCCCTAAGGAGGTCCCAGGTGGCTCTAGATGGTTTCTCGTGGTCCTAGAAGGGTCATAGAAAGCACTAAGGGGGTCCTAGGGAGCTCTAGAGGGTTCCTCGTGGTGCTAGAATGTACCTAGAAGGCTCTAAGGGGGTCCCAAAGAGCTCTAGAGGGTTCTTCGAGGTCTTAGAAGCATCTGAGAAGGCCCAAAGGGGGTCCCAGGGGGCTCTAGAAGGTCCCTGGGGGCCCTAGAAAGGTCCTAGAAGGCCCTAAGAAGGTCCCAGGTGCCTCTAGAGAGTTCCTCGTGGTCTTAGAAGGGTTCTAGAAGGCCCTATGTGGTCCCAGGGGGCTCTAGAGGGTCCCTGGGACACTAGAAGTGTCCTAGAAGGCCCTAAGTGGGTCTCAGGGTGCTCTAGGGTGTTCCTCGTTGTCCTAGAAGTGTCCTAGGAGGCCCTAAGTGGGTCCCAGGGGGCTCTAGAGGGCTCCTGGTGACTCTAGAAGTCTCCTATAAAGCTCTAGAAGGGTCCCAGGGGGCTCTAGAAGGTACATGGTGACACTAGACGGGTCCTAGAAAGACCTAGAATGGTCCCAGAGGGCTCTAGAGGGTTTCCTTGGGTCCTAGAAGCGTCCTAGAAGGCCCTAAAGGGGTCCCAAGGGGGTCTAGATGGTTCCTCGTGGTCTTAAAAGGGTCTTAGAAGGCCCTAAATGGGTCCCAGGGGGCTCTAGAGGGTTCCTCGTGTTTCTAAAAGGGTCCTATAAGGCCCTAAAGGGGTCCCAGGGGTCTCTAGAGGGTTTCTCGTGGTCCTAGAATGGTCCTAGAAGACACTAAGGGGGTCCCAGGGGGTTCTACATGGTTTCTCGTGGTCCTAGAAGGGACCTAGAAGGCCCTAAAGTGGTCCCAGTGGACTCTAGAGGGTTCCTGGGGTTCCTAGAAGGGCCCTAGAAAGGTCTAAGGGGTTCCAGGGGGTTCTAGAGGGTCTCTGGGGGCCCTAGAATAGTCCTAGAAGGCCCTAAAGGGGTCCCAGGGGGCTCTAGAGCGTTCCCCGGGGTCTTACCATGCTCCTAGAAGGCCCTAATGGGTCCCAGGGGGCTCTAGAAGGTTTCTCGTGGTCCTAGAAGGGTCCTAGAAAGTCCTAAAGTGGTCCAAGGGAGCTTTAGAGGGTTCCTGGTGAATCTAGAAGTGTCCTAGAAAGCCCTAGAAGGGTCCCAGGCGTCTTTAGAGGGTCCCTGGGGGCCCTAGAAGTATCCTAGAAGGCACTAAATGGGACCCAGGGGGCTCTAGAGTGTTCCCCGTGGTCTTACAATCCTCCTAGAAGGCCCTAAGGGGGTACCAGGGGTCTCTAGGTTGTTTCTCGTGGTCCTAGAAGGGTCCTAGAAGGCCCTAAAGTGGTCCCAGGGGGCTCTAGAGGGTTCCTGGTGGTCCTAGAAGGGTCCTAGAAGGCACTAAAGGGGTCCCAGGGGTCTCTAGAAGGTTCCCAGGGGTCTTACAATGATCCTAGAAGGCTCTAAGTGGGTCCCATGGGGCTCTAGATGGTTTCTCGTGGTCCTAGAAGGGTCCTAGAAGGCCCTAAAGGGGTCCCAGGGGGCTCTAGATTGTTTCTCGAGGTCCTAGAAGCGTCCTAGAAGGCCGTAAGTGCGTCCCAGGGGGCTCTAGAGGGTTCCTGGTGGTCCTAGAAGGATTCTAGAAGGCCCTAAGTGGTTCTCAGAGGGCTCTAGAGGGTTCCTCGTGGTCCTAGAATGGTCTTAGAAGGCCATAAAGGGGTCCCAGGGTGCTCTAGAGGTCTTTAGTATGGATCTGGGGGGCTCTAGAAGGGTCTGGGCGTTTTTCGAATGGATGTGAGAAGCTCTAGAAGGGTTCCGGGTCTTTTTGAATCTCCCTGGGGGGCTCTAGAAGGGTCTGGGGGCTTTTAGAATTGTCCAGATGGGCTCTAGAAGGGTCTAGGGTCCTTTAGAATGGGTCTGGGGTTCTCTAGAAGGGTCTGGGGTCTTTTAAAATGGACGTGAGAAGATCTAGATGGGTCCAGGGGCCTTTAGAATGTCGCTGAGGGCCTCTAGAAGGGTCTGGGGTCCTCTAGAAGGGACGTGAGATGCTCTAGAAGGGTCCAGGGTCCTTTAGAAGGTCTCTGGCGGCTCTAGAAGGGTCTGGAGGCTTCTAGAAGGGATGTGAGAAGCTCTAGAAGGGTCCAGGGGCCTTTAGAACGTCTCTGGGGTCTCTAGAAGGGTCTGGGGGCCTTTAGAAAGGACGTGAGAATCTCTAGAAGGGTCCAGGGGCCTTTAGAAGGTCTCTGGGGGGCTCTAGTGGGATCTGGGGTCTTTTAGAAGGACTCTGGGGCCCTCTAGAAGGGTCTAGGGTCCATTAGAATGGGTCTGGGAGGATTTAGAAGGGTCTAGATGCCTTTAGAACGTCTCTGGGGGGTCTAGAAGGGTCTGGGGTCTTTTAGAAGCGACGTGAGAAGCTGTAGAAGGGTCCAGGGTCCTTTAGAAGGTCTCTGGGGGGCTCTAGAAGGGTCTGTGGGCATTTAGAAGGGATGTGAGTGGCTGTAGAAGGGTCTGGGCACCTTTAGAAGGTCTCTGGGGGGCTCTAGAAAGGTCTGGGTTCTTTTAGAAGGGACGTGAGAAGCTCTAGAAGGGTCCAGGGGCCTTTAGAAGGTCTCTGGGGGGCACTCAAAGGGTCTGGGGGCTTTTAGAAGGGACGTGAGAAGCTCTGGAAGGGTCCAGGGGCCTTTAGAAGGGCTCTGGGGAGTCTAGAATGGTCTGGGGGCCTCTAGAATGGTCCAGAAGGGCTCTAGAATGGTCTTGGCACTTTTAGAAGGGCCCCGGTGGGTGCTAGAATGGTCTGGGGTCTTTTAGAATGGACGTCAGGTGCTCTAGAAGGGTCTGGGGGCTTTTAGAAGGGTCCAGTGGAGCTCTAGGAGGGTCTGGGGGCCTTTAGAAGGGCTCTGGCGGTCTTTAGAGAGGTCTGGGGGCCTTTAGAAGGACTCTGGGGGCCTCTAGAAGGGTCTAGAGGCCTTTAGATTTGTCTAGAGGGGCTCTAGAAGGACTAATCCCCTAACCCTAACACTTAAGCCTAACCCCCTATCCCCAACCCTGACCCTAACCGGATAACCATAACCCTAATCCCTATCCCCCTAACCCTAATCGCTAACACCCTAACCCTAACCCTAATCCTTTACACCCTAACCCTAACCCCGTAACTCTAAGCACATAACACTAAACCCTAACCCTAACCCTCACCCTAAACCCTAACCATAACCCTAACCCTAACCCAACCCTGACCCTAACCCTAACCACAAACCCTAACCCCTAACCCTAACACTAACCCTAACCCTAATGACCCTAAACACTAACCCTAACCCCTAACCATAACCATAACCCTAACCATAACCCTAACCCTTATGACCCTAACCCTAACCTTAACCCTAATCTAACCCTAACCTAACCCTAACCCTAACCACTAAGCCTAACCCTAACCCTAAGCCTAAACCCTAACCCTAAACCCTAACCTTAACCCTAAACCTAACCCTAAACCTAACCCTAATGACCCTAACCCTAACCCTAATGACCCTAAACACTAACCCTAACCCTAACCCCTAACCATAACCATAACCCTAACCATAACCCTAACCCTTATGACCCTAACCCTAACCTTAACCCTAATCTAACCCTAACCTAACCCTAACCCTAACCACTAAGCCTAACCCTAACCCTAAGCCTAAACCCTAACCCTAAACCCTAACCTTAACCCTAAACCTAACCCTAAACCTAACCCTAATGACCCTAACCCTAACCCTAATGACCCTAACCCTAACCCTAATCCTAACCCCTAACCCTAACCCTAACCCTAAACCTAACCCCTAACCCCTAACCCTAATGACCCTAACACTAACCCTAACCCAACCCTAACACTAACCCTAACCCTAACCCCTAACCCTAACCCCTAACTCTAACCCCTAACCCCTAACCCTAACCCTAATGACCCTAACCCTAACCCTAACCATAAACCCTAACCCTAACACTAACCCTAACCCCAACACCTAACCCTAAACCCTAACCCTAACCCCTAACCCCTAACCCTAACCCCTAACTCTAACCCCTAACCCCTAACCCTAACCCTAATGACCCTAACCCTAACCCTAACCCTATACCCCTATCCATAACCCCTAACCCTAACTCAAATCCTAACCCTAACCCTAATGACCCTAACCCTAACACTAACCCCTAACTTCTAGAGCTTCTCACGTCCCTTCTAAAAGCCCCTGGACCCTTCTAGAGCCCCCTGGGTCCCTTCTAAAAGTGCCAAGACCCTTCTAGAGCCCATCTGGACAATTCTAAAGGCCCCCAGATCCCTCTGGACCCCCCAGAGACCTTCTAAAGGCCCCTGGACCCTTCTAGAGCTTCTCACTTCCCTTCTAAAAGCCCCCAGACCCTTCTAGAGCCCCCCAGAGACATTATAAAGGCCCCTGGACCCTTCTAGAGCTTCTCACGTCCCTTCTAAAAGCCCCCAGACCCTTCTAGAGCCCCCCAGAGACATTATAAAGGCCCCTGGACCCTTCAAGAGCTTCTCACGCCCATTCTAAAAGAACCCAGACCCTTCTAGAGCCCCCCAGAGAGCTTCAAAAAGACCCTGAACCCTTCTAGAGCTTCTTACATCTCTTCTAAAAGCCCCCAGACCCTTCTAGAGCCCCCCAGATCCAATCTAAAGATATCTAGAGCCCCCTGGGACCCCTTTACGGCCTTCTAAGACCCTTCTAGGACCACGAGGAGCCATCTAGACCCCCTGGGACCCCTTAAGGCCTTCTAGGACCCATCTAGGACCACGAGAATCCCTCTAGAGCCCCCTGGGACCTCTTTAGGGCCTTCTTGGACCCTTCTAGGGCCCCCCAGGGACCCTCTAGAACCCACTGGGACCCACTTAGGGCCTTCTAGGACCCTTCTAGGACCACGAGAAACCCTCTAGAGCCACCTGGGACTCCCGTAGGGCCTTCTAGGATCATTGTAAGCCCCCAGGGAACCCTCTAGAGCCCTCTGGGACCCTTCTAGGGCTTTCTAGGACCCTTTTAGAATCACCAGGAACCCTCTAGAGCACCCTGGGACCCTTCTAGGGCTTTCTTGGACACTTTTAGAGTCACCAGGAACCCTCTAGAGCCCCTTGGGACCCCTCTAGGACCACGAGAAACCCTCTAGAGCTCCCTGTGACCCACTTAGTGCCTTCTAGGACGCTTCTAGGGACACCAGAGACCCTCTAGAGCCCCCTGGGACACACTTAGGGCCTTCTAGGACCCTTCTAGGACCACGAGGAACCCTCTAGAGCCCCCTGTGACCCACTTAGGACCTTCTAGGACCCTTCTATGACCACGAGGAACCCTCTAGAGCCACCTAGGACCCCCTTAGGGCCTTCTAGAACCCTTCTTGGACCCCCAGGGACCCTCTAGAGCCCACTGGACCCCCTTAGGGCCTTCTAGGACCCTTCTAGGACCACGAGAAACAATCTAGAGCCCCCTGGGACCCCCTTAGGGCCAACTAGGACCAGTGTAAGACCCTGGGGAACCCTCTAGAGCCCCCTGGGTCCCCTTTAGGGCCTTCTAGGACCCTTCTAGGGACCCCAGGGACCCTCTAGAGCCCACTGGGACTGCCATAGGGCCTACTAGGACCCTTCTAGGACTATGAGGAACCCTCTAGAGCCCCCTGGGACACACTTAGGGCCATCTAGGACCCTTCTAGGACCCACGGGAACCATCTAGAGCCCCGTGGGACCCCCTTCGGGCCTTCTAGGACACTTCTAAGTCCTCCAGGGACCCTCTAGAGCCCCCTGGGACCGCTTAGAGCCTTCTAGGACCATTCTAGGACCTGTGGGTACCCTCTAGAGCCCCCTGGGACCCTTCTAGGGCTTTCTAGGACACGTCTAGAGTCACCAGAAACCCTCTAGAGATCCCTTGGACCCCTTAAGGGCCTTCTAGGACCCTTCTAGGACCACGAGAAAACTTCCAGAGCCCCCTGGGACCCACTTAGGGCCTTCTAGGACCATTTTAAGACCCCGGGGAACCCTGTAGAGCCCCTGGGACCCCTTTAGGGCCTTCTAAGACCATTTTAAGATACCGGGAAACCCTCTAGAGCCCCCTGGGACCCCCTTAGGGCCTTCTAGGACCATGGTAAGACCCCGGGGAACCCTCCAGAGCACCCTGGGTCCTCTTTAGTGCCTTCTAGTACCCTTCTAGGGCCCCCAGAGAACTTCTAGAGCCCCCTGGTTACACTTTGAGCCTTCTAGAACCCTTCTAGGATCCCCAGGAACCCTCTAGAGCTTCCTGAGACCCCCTTAGGGCCTTCTAGGACCCTTCTAGGACCACAAGGAACCCTCTAGAGCCCCCTGGGACCCCTTTAGGGCCTTCTAGGACAATTCTAGGGCCGCCAGGGTCCGTCTAGAGCCCCCTGGGACCCACTCAGGGCCTTCTAGGACCATTTTAAGACTCTCTGGAACCATCTAGAGCCCCCTAGGACCCACTTAGGGCCTTCTAGGACTCTTCTAGTACCCCCAGGGACCCTCTAGAGCCCCCTGGGACCCTTTTAGGGCCTTCTAGGACCCTCCTAGGACCCACGGGTACCCTCTAGAGCCCTCTGGGACCCTTCTAGGGCTTTCTTGGACCCTTTTAGAATCACCAGGAACACTCCAGAGTCCCCTGGGACCCTTCTAGGGCTTTCTAGGACCCTTCTAGGACCACGAGGAACCCTCTAGAGCCCCCGGGACCATTTTAGGGCCTTCTAGGACCCTTCTAGGACCACGAGAAACCATCTATAGCTCTCTGGGACCCCTTTAGGGCGTTCTAGGACTCTTCTAGGGTCCCCAGAGACCGTCTAGAGCTCCCTGGGATGCCTTAGAGCCTTCGAGGACCCTTCTAGGACCACGAGGAACCCTCTAGAGCCCTCTGGGACCCACTTAGGGCCTTCTAGGACCCTTCTAGGACCACGAGGAACCCTCTAGAGCCTTCTGGGACCCACTTAGGTCCTTCTAGTACCGTTCTAGGACCACGAGAAACTCTCTACAGCCCCCTGGGACGCCCTTAGGGCCTTCTAGGACCCTTCTAGGACCACGAGAAACCATCTAGAGCTCCCTGGGACCCCCTTACGGCCTTCTAGGACCATTCTAGTGCCCCCAGGGACCCTCTAGAGCCCCCTGGGACCCCTTTAGGTCCTTCTAGGACCCTTCTAGGGCCACCAGGGACACTCTAAAGCCCCCTGGGACCCCCTTAGGGCCTGCTAGGTGTCTTCTACGACCACGAGGAACCATCTAGAACCCCCTGAGACCACTTAGGACCTTCTAGGACAATTGTATGACCCCAGGGAACCCCCTAGAGTCGTCTGGGACCCCCTTAGGGCCTACTAGGACCATTGTAAGACCCCAGGGAACACTCTAGGGTCCCCTAGGACTCCTTAAGGCCTTCTAGGACCCTTCTAGGACCACGAGAAACCCTCTAGAGCCCCCAGGGACTCCCTTAGGGCCTTCTAGGACCCTTCTAGGATCACCAGGAACCCTCTAGAGCCATCTGGGACCCACTTAGGACCTTCTAGGACCCTTCTAGGACCACGAGAAACCATCCAGAGCCCCCTGGGACTCCTTAGAGCCTTCTAGGACCCTTCTAGGAGTCCCTGAATCCCTCTAGAGCCCCATGGGACCCACTTAGGTCCTTCTAGGACACTTCAAACACCACCAGCATCCCTCTAGAGCTCACTGGGAAGCATTTAGGGCCTTCTAAGACCCTTCTAGGACCACGAGGAACCCTCTAGAGCCCCCTGGGACCATTTTAGGGCCTTCTAGGTCCCTTCTAGGACCACTAGGAACCATGTAGACCCCCTGGGACAATTTAGGACCTTCTAGGACCATTGTAAGACCATGGGGATCCCTGTAGAGCCCTCTGGGACCCCCTTAGGACCTTCTAGGACCCTTCTAGGACCACCAGGATCCCTCTAGAGCCCCCTGGAACCACCTTAGGGCCTTCTAAAACCCTTCTAGGACCTTGAGGAACCCTCTAGAGCTCTTTGGGACCCCTATAGAAGGGTCTGGATGGGCTCTAGAAAGGTCTGGGGGCCTTCAGAATGGCCCTGGGGGGATCTAGAAGGGTCTGGAGGCCTTCAGAAGGGTCCTGAGTGGCTCTAGAAGGGTCTGGGGGCCTTCAGAAGGGCTCTGGGGGGATCTAGAAGGGTCTGGAGGCCTTCAGAAGGGTCCTGAGCGGCTCTAGAATGGTCTGGGGGCATTCAGAAGGGTCTGGATGGGCTCTAGAAGGGTCTGGGGTCCTTCAGAATGGCCCTGGGGGGATCTAGTATGGTCTGGAAGCCATCAGAAGGGCCCTGAGTGGCTCTAGAACCGTCTGGGGGCATTCAGAATGGCCCAGGGGAACTAGAAGGGTCTGGAGACCTTCAGAAGGGTCCTGAGCGGCTCTAGAAGGGTCTGGGGGCCGTCAGAAGGGCCGTGGGTGGGCTCTAGAAGGGTCTGGGGGCCTTCAGAAGGGCCCCGGGTGGGCTCTAGAAGGGTCTGGAGGCCTTCAGAAGAGTCCTGAGGGGCTCTAGAAGGGTCCAACTTGGATCTCAAACGGTCTAGGGCCTTCCGATTGGTCCTGGGGGGCTCTAGAAGGGTCTTGGAACCTTCATAAAGGTCCTGACTGGCTCTAGAAGGGTTCTGAGGGGCTCTAGAAGGGTCTGGGGGCATTCAGAAGGGTCCTGAGGGGCTCTAGAAGGGTCTGGGAGCCTTTAGAAGGGTCCTCGGGGGCTCTAGAAAGTCATAGAAGGGTCTTAGAAGGCCCTAACAGCGTCCCAGGGTGCTCCAGAGGGTTTCCAGAAGTCTTAGAAGAGTCCTACAAGGACCTAAGGAGGTGCCAGGGGGCTCCAGAGGCTTCCTGGTGACTCTAGAAGGGTCCTTGAAAGCCCTAAGTGGGTCCCAGGTGGATCTAGCGGGTACCTGTGGGTTCTAGAAGGTTCCTAGAAGGTCGTAAGGGGGTCCCAGAGCGCTCTAGAGGTATCCTCGTGGTCATAGAAGGTTCCTATAAGGTTCTAAGGGGGTCTCAGGGGGCTCTAGATGGTTCCTCGTGGCCCTAGGAGGGTCCTAGAAAGCCCTAAGCGGGTCCCAGGAGGCTCTAGAGGGTTCCTGGTGACTCTAGAAGGGTCCCAGTAAGCCCTAGAAAGGTCCCAGGGGGCTCTAGAGGGTTCCTGGAGACCCTAGAAGAGTCCCAGAAAGCCCTAGAAGGGTCCCACGGGGCTCTAGAGGGTTCTCGTGGGTCCTAGAAGGGTTCTAGAAGGCCCTAAGGGTGCCCAGAGGACTCCAGAGGATTCTTCGTGGTCCTAGAAGAGCTCTAGAAGGCACTAAATAGGTCCAAGGTTGCTCTAGAGGGTTCCTCGTGGTCTTAGATGCGTCCGAGAAGGCCCTAAGTGGTCCCAGGGGGCTCTAGAGGGTCCTTGGGGCACTAGAAGGGTCCTAGAAGGCCTTAAGTGGGTCTCAGGTGGCTCTAGGGGTTTCCTCGTTGTCCTAGAAGGGTCCTAGGAGGCCCTAAGTGGGTCCCAGGGGGCTCTAGAGGGTTTCATGTGTTCCTAGAATAACCCAGAAGGCCCTAAGGAGGTCCCAGGTGGCTCTAGATGGTTTCTCGTGGTCCTAGAAGGGTCATAGAAAGCACTAAGGGGGTCCTAGGGAGCTCTAGAGGGTTCCTCGTGGTGCTAGAATGTACCTAGAAGGCTCTAAGGGGGTCCCAAAGAGCTCTAGAGGGTTCTTCGAGGTCTTAGAAGCATCTGAGAAGGCCCAAAGGGGGTCCCAGGGGGCTCTAGAAGGTCCCTGGGGGCCCTAGAAAGGTCCTAGAAGGCCCTAAGAAGGTCCCAGGTGCCTCTAGAGAGTTCCTCGTGGTCTTAGAAGGGTTCTAGAAGGCCCTATGTGGTCCCAGGGGGCTCTAGAGGGTCCCTGGGACACTAGAAGTGTCCTAGAAGGCCCTAAGTGGGTCTCAGGGTGCTCTAGGGTGTTCCTCGTTGTCCTAGAAGTGTCCTAGGAGGCCCTAAGTGGGTCCCAGGGGGCTCTAGAGGGCTCCTGGTGACTCTAGAAGTCTCCTATAAAGCTCTAGAAGGGTCCCAGGGGGCTCTAGAAGGTACATGGTGACACTAGACGGGTCCTAGAAAGACCTAGAATGGTCCCAGAGGGCTCTAGAGGGTTTCCTTGGGTCCTAGAAGCGTCCTAGAAGGCCCTAAAGGGGTCCCAAGGGGGTCTAGATGGTTCCTCGTGGTCTTAAAAGGGTCTTAGAAGGCCCTAAATGGGTCCCAGGGGGCTCTAGAGGGTTCCTCGTGTTTCTAAAAGGGTCCTATAAGGCCCTAAAGGGGTCCCAGGGGTCTCTAGAGGGTTTCTCGTGGTCCTAGAATGGTCCTAGAAGACACTAAGGGGGTCCCAGGGGGTTCTACATGGTTTCTCGTGGTCCTAGAAGGGACCTAGAAGGCCCTAAAGTGGTCCCAGTGGACTCTAGAGGGTTCCTGGGGTTCCTAGAAGGGCCCTAGAAAGGTCTAAGGGGTTCCAGGGGGTTCTAGAGGGTCTCTGGGGGCCCTAGAATAGTCCTAGAAGGCCCTAAAGGGGTCCCAGGGGGCTCTAGAGCGTTCCCCGGGGTCTTACCATGCTCCTAGAAGGCCCTAATGGGTCCCAGGGGGCTCTAGAAGGTTTCTCGTGGTCCTAGAAGGGTCCTAGAAAGTCCTAAAGTGGTCCAAGGGAGCTTTAGAGGGTTCCTGGTGAATCTAGAAGTGTCCTAGAAAGCCCTAGAAGGGTCCCAGGCGTCTTTAGAGGGTCCCTGGGGGCCCTAGAAGTATCCTAGAAGGCACTAAATGGGACCCAGGGGGCTCTAGAGTGTTCCCCGTGGTCTTACAATCCTCCTAGAAGGCCCTAAGGGGGTACCAGGGGTCTCTAGGTTGTTTCTCGTGGTCCTAGAAGGGTCCTAGAAGGCCCTAAAGTGGTCCCAGGGGGCTCTAGAGGGTTCCTGGTGGTCCTAGAAGGGTCCTAGAAGGCACTAAAGGGGTCCCAGGGGTCTCTAGAAGGTTCCCAGGGGTCTTACAATGATCCTAGAAGGCTCTAAGTGGGTCCCATGGGGCTCTAGATGGTTTCTCGTGGTCCTAGAAGGGTCCTAGAAGGCCCTAAAGGGGTCCCAGGGGGCTCTAGATTGTTTCTCGAGGTCCTAGAAGCGTCCTAGAAGGCCGTAAGTGCGTCCCAGGGGGCTCTAGAGGGTTCCTGGTGGTCCTAGAAGGATTCTAGAAGGCCCTAAGTGGTTCTCAGAGGGCTCTAGAGGGTTCCTCGTGGTCCTAGAATGGTCTTAGAAGGCCATAAAGGGGTCCCAGGGTGCTCTAGAGGTCTTTAGTATGGATCTGGGGGGCTCTAGAAGGGTCTGGGCGTTTTTCGAATGGATGTGAGAAGCTCTAGAAGGGTTCCGGGTCTTTTTGAATCTCCCTGGGGGGCTCTAGAAGGGTCTGGGGGCTTTTAGAATTGTCCAGATGGGCTCTAGAAGGGTCTAGGGTCCTTTAGAATGGGTCTGGGGTTCTCTAGAAGGGTCTGGGGTCTTTTAAAATGGACGTGAGAAGATCTAGATGGGTCCAGGGGCCTTTAGAATGTCGCTGAGGGCCTCTAGAAGGGTCTGGGGTCCTCTAGAAGGGACGTGAGATGCTCTAGAAGGGTCCAGGGTCCTTTAGAAGGTCTCTGGCGGCTCTAGAAGGGTCTGGAGGCTTCTAGAAGGGATGTGAGAAGCTCTAGAAGGGTCCAGGGGCCTTTAGAACGTCTCTGGGGTCTCTAGAAGGGTCTGGGGGCCTTTAGAAAGGACGTGAGAATCTCTAGAAGGGTCCAGGGGCCTTTAGAAGGTCTCTGGGGGGCTCTAGTGGGATCTGGGGTCTTTTAGAAGGACTCTGGGGCCCTCTAGAAGGGTCTAGGGTCCATTAGAATGGGTCTGGGAGGATTTAGAAGGGTCTAGATGCCTTTAGAACGTCTCTGGGGGGTCTAGAAGGGTCTGGGGTCTTTTAGAAGCGACGTGAGAAGCTGTAGAAGGGTCCAGGGTCCTTTAGAAGGTCTCTGGGGGGCTCTAGAAGGGTCTGTGGGCATTTAGAAGGGATGTGAGTGGCTGTAGAAGGGTCTGGGCACCTTTAGAAGGTCTCTGGGGGGCTCTAGAAAGGTCTGGGTTCTTTTAGAAGGGACGTGAGAAGCTCTAGAAGGGTCCAGGGGCCTTTAGAAGGTCTCTGGGGGGCACTCAAAGGGTCTGGGGGCTTTTAGAAGGGACGTGAGAAGCTCTGGAAGGGTCCAGGGGCCTTTAGAAGGGCTCTGGGGAGTCTAGAATGGTCTGGGGGCCTCTAGAATGGTCCAGAAGGGCTCTAGAATGGTCTTGGCACTTTTAGAAGGGCCCCGGTGGGTGCTAGAATGGTCTGGGGTCTTTTAGAATGGACGTCAGGTGCTCTAGAAGGGTCTGGGGGCTTTTAGAAGGGTCCAGTGGAGCTCTAGGAGGGTCTGGGGGCCTTTAGAAGGGCTCTGGCGGTCTTTAGAGAGGTCTGGGGGCCTTTAGAAGGACTCTGGGGGCCTCTAGAAGGGTCTAGAGGCCTTTAGATTTGTCTAGAGGGGCTCTAGAAGGACTAATCCCCTAACCCTAACACTTAAGCCTAACCCCCTATCCCCAACCCTGACCCTAACCGGATAACCATAACCCTAATCCCTATCCCCCTAACCCTAATCGCTAACACCCTAACCCTAATCCTTTACACCCTAACCCTAACCCCGTAACTCTAAGCACATAACACTAAACCCTAACCCTAACCCTAACCCTCACCCTAAACCCTAACCATAACCCTAACCCTAACCCAACCCTGACCCTAACCCTAACCACAAACCCTAACCCCTAACCCTAACACTAACCCTAACCCTAATGACCCTAAACACTAACCCTAACCCTAACCCCTAACCATAACCATAACCCTAACCATAACCCTAACCCTTATGACCCTAACCCTAACCTTAACCCTAATCTAACCCTAACCTAACCCTAACCCTAACCACTAAGCCTAACCCTAACCCTAAGCCTAAACCCTAACCCTAAACCCTAACCTTAACCCTAAACCTAACCCTAAACCTAACCCTAATGACCCTAACCCTAACCCTAATGACCCTAACCCTAACCCTAATCCTAACCCCTAACCCTAACCCTAACCCTAAACCTAACCCCTAACCCCTAACCCTAATGACCCTAACACTAACCCTAACCCAACCCTAACACTAACCCTAACCCTAAACCCTAACCCTAACCCCTAACTCTAACCCCTAACCCCTAACCCTAACCCTAATGACCCTAACCCTAACCCTAACCATAAACCCTAACCCTAACACTAACCCTAACCCCAACACCTAACCCTAAACCCTAACCCTAACCCCTAACCCCTAACCCTAACCCCTAACTCTAACCCCTAACCCCTAACCCTAACCCTAATGACCCTAACCCTAACCCTAACCCTATACCCCTATCCATAACCCCTAACCCTAACTCAAATCCTAACCCTAACCCTAATGACCCTAACCCTAACACTAACCCCTAACTTCTAGAGCTTCTCACGTCCCTTCTAAAAGCCCCTGGACCCTTCTAGAGCCCCCTGGGTCCCTTCTAAAAGTGCCAAGACCCTTCTAGAGCCCATCTGGACAATTCTAAAGGCCCCCAGATCCCTCTGGACCCCCCAGAGACCTTCTAAAGGCCCCTGGACCCTTCTAGAGCTTCTCACTTCCCTTCTAAAAGCCCCCAGACCCTTCTAGAGCCCCCCAGAGACATTATAAAGGCCCCTGGACCCTTCTAGAGCTTCTCACGTCCCTTCTAAAAGCCCCCAGACCCTTCTAGAGCCCCCCAGAGACATTATAAAGGCCCCTGGACCCTTCAAGAGCTTCTCACGCCCATTCTAAAAGAACCCAGACCCTTCTAGAGCCCCCCAGAGAGCTTCAAAAAGACCCTGAACCCTTCTAGAGCTTCTTACATCTCTTCTAAAAGCCCCCAGACCCTTCTAGAGCCCCCCAGATCCAATCTAAAGATATCTAGAGCCCCCTGGGACCCCTTTACGGCCTTCTAAGACCCTTCTAGGACCACGAGGAGCCATCTAGACCCCCTGGGACCCCTTAAGGCCTTCTAGGACCCATCTAGGACCACGAGAATCCCTCTAGAGCCCCCTGGGACCTCTTTAGGGCCTTCTTGGACCCTTCTAGGGCCCCCCAGGGACCCTCTAGAACCCACTGGGACCCACTTAGGGCCTTCTAGGACCCTTCTAGGACCACGAGAAACCCTCTAGAGCCACCTGGGACTCCCGTAGGGCCTTCTAGGATCATTGTAAGCCCCCAGGGAACCCTCTAGAGCCCTCTGGGACCCTTCTAGGGCTTTCTAGGACCCTTTTAGAATCACCAGGAACCCTCTAGAGCACCCTGGGACCCTTCTAGGGCTTTCTTGGACACTTTTAGAGTCACCAGGAACCCTCTAGAGCCCCTTGGGACCCCTCTAGGACCACGAGAAACCCTCTAGAGCTCCCTGTGACCCACTTAGTGCCTTCTAGGACGCTTCTAGGGACACCAGAGACCCTCTAGAGCCCCCTGGGACACACTTAGGGCCTTCTAGGACCCTTCTAGGACCACGAGGAACCCTCTAGAGCCCCCTGTGACCCACTTAGGACCTTCTAGGACCCTTCTATGACCACGAGGAACCCTCTAGAGCCACCTAGGACCCCCTTAGGGCCTTCTAGAACCCTTCTTGGACCCCCAGGGACCCTCTAGAGCCCACTGGACCCCCTTAGGGCCTTCTAGGACCCTTCTAGGACCACGAGAAACAATCTAGAGCCCCCTGGGACCCCCTTAGGGCCAACTAGGACCAGTGTAAGACCCTGGGGAACCCTCTAGAGCCCCCTGGGTCCCCTTTAGGGCCTTCTAGGACCCTTCTAGGGACCCCAGGGACCCTCTAGAGCCCACTGGGACTGCCATAGGGCCTACTAGGACCCTTCTAGGACTATGAGGAACCCTCTAGAGCCCCCTGGGACACACTTAGGGCCATCTAGGACCCTTCTAGGACCCACGGGAACCATCTAGAGCCCCGTGGGACCCCCTTCGGGCCTTCTAGGACACTTCTAAGTCCTCCAGGGACCCTCTAGAGCCCCCTGGGACCGCTTAGAGCCTTCTAGGACCCTTCTAGGACCTGTGGGTACCCTCTAGAGCCCCCTGGGACCCTTCTAGGGCTTTCTAGGACACGTCTAGAGTCACCAGAAACCCTCTAGAGATCCCTTGGACCCCTTAAGGGCCTTCTAGGACCCTTCTAGGACCACGAGAAAACTTCCAGAGCCCCCTGGGACCCACTTAGGGCCTTCTAGGACCATTTTAAGACCCCGGGGAACCCTGTAGAGCCCCTGGGACCCCTTTAGGGCCTTCTAAGACCATTTTAAGATACCGGGAAACCCTCTAGAGCCCCCTGGGACCCCCTTAGGGCCTTCTAGGACCATGGTAAGACCCCGGGGAACCCTCCAGAGCACCCTGGGTCCTCTTTAGTGCCTTCTAGTACCCTTCTAGGGCCCCCAGAGAACTTCTAGAGCCCCCTGGTTACACTTTGAGCCTTCTAGAACCCTTCTAGGATCCCCAGGAACCCTCTAGAGCTTCCTGAGACCCCCTTAGGGCCTTCTAGGACCCTTCTAGGACCACAAGGAACCCTCTAGAGCCCCCTGGGACCCCTTTAGGGCCTTCTAGGACAATTCTAGGGCCGCCAGGGTCCGTCTAGAGCCCCCTGGGACCCACTCAGGGCCTTCTAGGACCATTTTAAGACTCTCTGGAACCATCTAGAGCCCCCTAGGACCCACTTAGGGCCTTCTAGGACTCTTCTAGTACCCCCAGGGACCCTCTAGAGCCCCCTGGGACCCTTTTAGGGCCTTCTAGGACCCTCCTAGGACCCACGGGTACCCTCTAGAGCCCTCTGGGACCCTTCTAGGGCTTTCTTGGACCCTTTTAGAATCACCAGGAACCCTCCAGAGTCCCCTGGGACCCTTCTAGGGCTTTCTAGGACCCTTCTAGGACCACGAGGAACCCTCTAGAGCCCCCGGGACCATTTTAGGGCCTTCTAGGACCCTTCTAGGACCACGAGAAACCATCTATAGCTCTCTGGGACCCCTTTAGGGCGTTCTAGGACTCTTCTAGGGTCCCCAGAGACCGTCTAGAGCTCCCTGGGATGCCTTAGAGCCTTCGAGGACCCTTCTAGGACCACGAGGAACCCTCTAGAGCCCCCTGGGACCCCCTTAGGGCATTCTAGGACCCTTCTAGGGCCCCCAGGGACCCTCTAGAGCCCCCTGGGACCCACTTAGGGCCTTCTAAGACCCTTCTAGGACCACCAGGAGCCCTCTATAGCCCTCTGGGACACCTTTTTGCACATTCTAGGACACTTCTAGTGCCCCCAGAGACCCTCTAGAGCTCCCTGGGAGTCTTTAGGGCCTACTAGGACCCTTCTAGGATCACCAGGAACCCTCTAGAGCCCTCTGGGACCCACTTAGGGCCTTCTAGAACCCTTCTAGGACCACGAGGAACCCTCTAGAGCCCCCTGGGACTTGCTTAAGGCCTTCTAGAACCCTTCTAGGACCAGGAGAATCACTCTACAGCCCCCTGGGACTCCCTTAGGGCCTTCTAGGATCATTATAAGACCCTGGGGAACCCTCAAGAGCCTCGTGGGACCCCTTAGAGCCTTCTAGGACCCTTCTAGGACCACGAGGATCCCTCTAGAGCCCCCTGGGACACCTTAGGGCCTTCTAGGGCTCTTCTAGCGCCCCCAGTGACCCTCTAGACCCCCCTGGAACTTGCTTAAGTCCTTCTAGAACCTTTCTAGGGCTACGAGGACCCCTCTAGAGCCCCCTGGGACCCCCTTAGGGCCTTCTAGGTCCATGGTAAAACCCCGGGGAACCCTCTAGAGCACCCTGGGTCCTATTTAAGGCCTTCTAGTACACTTCTAGGGCCCCCAGGGACCTTCTAGAGCCCCCTGGGTCCACTTAGGGCCTTTTAGGACCCTTCTAGGACCAGGAGGAACCATCTAGAGCCCTCTGAGAACCCCTTAGGGCCTTCTAGGACCATTTTAAGTCTCCGGGGAACCATCTAGAGGCCCCTGAGACCCCTTAGAACATTCTAGGACCCTTCTATGACCACGAGGAACCTTCTAGAACCACCTGGGACCCCCTTAGGGCCGTCTAGGACCCTTCTCGGACCACCAGGAACCCTCTAGAGCCCCCTGGGACTTGCTTAAGGCCTTCTAGTACTCTTCTAGGACCACGAGGAAACCAGATAGAGCCCCCTGGGACCCACTTAGGGCCTTCTAGGACCATGGTAAGACCCCGGGGAACCCTCTAGAGCACCCTGCGTCCTCCTTAGGGCCTTCTAGTACACTTCTAGGGACCCAGGGACTTTCTAGAGCCCCCTGGTTCCCTTTAGAGCCTTCTAGAACCCTTCTAGGAGCCCCAGGAACCCTCTAGAGCCCTCTGGGACCCTCTTTGCGCCTTCTAGGACCCTTCTAGGACCACGAGGAACCCTCTAGAGCCCTCTGGGACCCCCTTAGGTCCTTCTAGGACCCTTCTAGACCCCCCAATAACCCTCTAGATCCCTCTGGGACCCCCTTAGGGCCTTTTAGCACCCTTCTAGGACCACAAGGATCTCTCTAGAGCCCACTGGGACCCCCTTAAGAACTTCAAGGACCCTTCTAGGACCACAAGAAACCATCTAGAACCCCTTGGGACACACATAGGGCCTTCTAGGATCATTGTAAGACCCTGGGGAACCATCTAGAGCGTCGTGGGACCACTTAGAGCCTTCTAGGACGATTCTAGTACCACAAGGAACCCTCTAGAGCCCCCTGGGACCCATTTAGGGCCTTCTAGGACCCTTCTAGGACCACGAGGAACCCTCTAGAGCCCCCTGGGACCCCCTTAGGGCCTTCTAGGACAATTCTAGCACCCCCAGGTACCCTCTAGAGCCCCCTGGGACCCCCTTAGGGCCTTCTAGGACCATTCTAGGACACAGGGAACCCTCAAGAGCCCCCTGGGACCCACTTAGGGCTTTCTAGGGCCATGGTAAGACCCTGGGGAACCCTCCAGAGCACCCTGGGTCCTCTTTAGTGCCTTCTAGTACCCTTCTAGGGCCCCCAGGGACCTTCTAGAGCCCCCTGGTTACCCTTTGAGCCTTCTAGAACCCTTCTAGGAGCCCCAGGAACCCTCTAGAGCCCCCTGGGACCCCCTTAGGGCCTTCAAGGACCCTTCTAGAACCACAAGGAACCCTCTAGAGCCCCCTGGGACCGCTTTAGGGCCTTCTAGGACAATTCTAGGGCCGCCAAGGTCCGCCTAGAGCCCCCGGGACCATTTTAGGGCCTTCTAGGACCCTTCTAGGACCACCAGGAGCCCTCTAGAGCCCCCTAGGACTCACTTAGGGCCTTCTAGGACTCTTCTAGCGTCCCCAGAGACCGTCTAGAGCCCCCTGGGATGCCTTAGAGCCTTCGAGGACCCTTCTAGGACAACGAGGAACCCTCTAGAGCCCCCTGGGACCCCCTTAGGGCCTTCTAGGACCGTTCTAGGACCACGAGAAACCCTCTAGAGCCACCTGGTACTCCCGTAGGGCCTTCTAGGATCATTGTAAGCCCCCAGGGAACCCTCTAGAGCCCTCTGGGACCCTTCTAGGGCTTTCTAGGACCCTTTTAGAATCACCAGGAACCCTCTAGAGCACCCTGGGACCCTTCTAGGGCTTTCTTGGACACTTTTAGAGTCACCAGGAACCCTCTAGAGCCCCCTGGGACCCCTCTAGGACCACGAGAAACCCTCTAGAGCTCCCTGGGACCCACTTAGTGCCTTCTAGGACGCTTCTAGGGACACCAGAGACCCTCTAGAGCCCCCTGGGACACACTGAGGGCCTTCTAGGACCCTTCTAGGACCACGAGGAACCCTCTAGAGCCCCCTGAGACCCGCTTAGGACCTTCTAGGACCCTTCTATGACCACGAGGAACCCTCTAGAGCCACCTAGGACCCCCTTAGGGCCTTCTAGAACCCTTCTTGGACCCCCAGGGACCCTCTAGAGCCCACTGGACCCCCTTAGGGCCTTCTAGGACCCTTCTAGGACCACGAGAAACAATCTAGAGCCCCCTGGGACCCCCTTAGGGCCAACTAGGACCAGTGTAAGACCCTGGGGAACCCTCTAGAGCCCCCTGGGTCCCCTTTAGGGCCTTCTAGGACCCTTCTAGGGACCCCAGGGACCCTCTAGAGCCCACTGGGACTGCCTTAGGGCCTACTAGGACCCTTCTAGGACTATGAGGAACCCTCTAGAGCCCCCTGGGACACACTTAGGGCCATCTAGGACCCTTCTAGGACCCACGGGAACCATCTAGAGCCCCGTGGGACCCCCTTCGGGCCTTCTAGGACACTTCTAAGTCCTCCAGGGACCCTCTAGAGCCCCCTGGGACCGCTTAGAGCCTTCTAGGACCATTCTAGGACATGTGGGTACCCTCTAGAGCCCCCTGGGACCCTTCTAGGGCTTTCTAGGACACGTCTAGAGTCACCAGAAACCCTCTAGAGATCCCTTGGACCCCTTAAGGGCCTTCTAGGACCCTTCTAGGACCACGAGAAAACTTCCAGAGCCCCCTGGGACCCACTTAGGGCCTTCTAGGACCATTTTAAGACCCCGGGGAAGCCTGTAGAGCACCTGGGACCCCTTTAGGGCCTTCTAAGACCATTTTAAGATACCGGGTAACCCTCTAGAGCCCCCTGGGACCCCCTTAGGGCCTTCTAGGACCATGGTAAGACCCCGGGGAACCCTCCAGAGCACCCTGGGTCCTCTTTAGGGCCTTCTAGTACCCTTCTAGGGCCCCCAGGGACCTTCTAGAGCCCCCTGGTTACCCTTTGAGCCTTCTAGAACCCTTCTAGGATCCCCAGGAACCCTCTAGAGCTTCCTGAGACCCCCTTAGGGCTTTCTAGGACCCTTCTAGGACCACGAGGAACCCTCTAGAGCCCCCGGGACCATTTTAGGGCCTTCTAGGACCCTTCTAGGACCACGAGAAACCATCTATAGCTCTCTGGGACCCCTTTAGGGCGTTCTAGGACTCTTCTAGGGTCCCCAGAGACCGTCTAGAGCTCCCTGGGATGCCTTAGAGCCTTCGAGGACCCTTCTAGGACCACGAGGAACCCTCTAGAGCCCCCTGGGACCCCCTTAGGGCATTCTAGGACCCTTCTAGGGCCCCCAGGGACCCTCTAGAGCCCCCTGGGACCCACTTAGGGCTTTCTAAGACCCTTCTAGGACCACCAGGAGCCCTCTAGAGCCCTCTGGGACACCTTTTTGCACATTCTAGGACACTTCTAGTGCCCCCAGAGACCCTCTAGAGCTCCCTGGGAGTCTTTAGGGCCTACTAGGACCCTTCTAGGATCACCAGGAACCCTCTAGAGCCCTCTGGGACCCACTTAGGGCCTTCTAGAACCCTTCTAGGACCACGAGGAACCCTCTAGAGCCCCCTGGGACTTGCTTAAGGCCTTCTAGAACCCTTCTAGGACCAGGAGAATCACTCTACAGCCCCCTGGGACTCCCTTAGGGCCTTCTAGGATCATTATAAGACCCTGGGGAACCCTCAAGAGCCTCGTGGGACCCCTTAGAGCCTTCTAGGACCCTTCTAGGACCACGAGGATCCCTCTAGAGCCCCCTGGGACACCTTAGGGCCTTCTAGGGCTCTTCTAGCGCCCCCAGTGACCCTCTAGACCCCCCTGGAACTTGCTTAAGTCCTTCTAGAACCTTTCTAGGGCTACGAGGACCCCTCTAGAGCCCCCTGGGACCCCCTTAGGGCCTTCTAGGTCCATGGTAAAACCCCGGGGAACCCTCTAGAGCACCCTGGGTCCTATTTAAGGCCTTCTAGTACACTTCTAGGGCCCCCAGGGACCTTCTAGAGCCCCCTGGGTCCACTTAGGGCCTTTTAGGACCCTTCTAGGACCAGGAGGAACCATCTAGAGCCCTCTGAGAACCCCTTAGGGCCTTCTAGGACCATTTTAAGTCTCCGGGGAACCATCTAGAGGCCCCTGAGACCCCTTAGAACATTCTAGGACCCTTCTATGACCACGAGGAACCTTCTAGAACCACCTGGGACCCCCTTAGGGCCGTCTAGAACCCTTCTCGGACCACCAGGAACCCTCTAGAGCCCCCTGGGACTTGCTTAAGGCCTTCTAGTACTCTTCTAGGACCACGAGGAAACCAGATAGAGCCCCCTGGGACCCACTTAGGGCCTTCTAGGACCATGGTAAGACCCCGGGGAACCCTCTAGAGCACCCTGCGTCCTCCTTAGGGCCTTCTAGTACACTTCTAGGGACCAAGGGACTTTCTAGAGCCCCCTGGTTCCCTTTAGAGCCTTCTAGAACCCTTCTAGGAGCCCCAGGAACCCTCTAGAGCCCTCTGGGACCCTCTTTGCGCCTTCTAGGACCCTTCTAGGACCACGAGGAACCCTCTAGAGCCCTCTGGGACCCCCTTAGGTCCTTCTAGGACCCTTCTAGACCCCCCAATAACCCTCTAGATCCCTCTGGGACCCCCTTAGGGCCTTTTAGCACCCTTCTAGGACCACAAGGATCTCTCTAGAGCCCACTGGGACCCCCTTAAGAACTTCAAGGACCCTTCTAGGACCACAAGAAACCATCTAGAACCCCTTGGGACACACATAGGGCCTTCTAGGATCATTGTAAGACCCTGGGGAACCATCTAGAGCGTCGTGGGACCACTTAGAGCCTTCTAGGACGATTCTAGTACCACAAGGAACCCTCTAGAGCCCCCTGGGACCCATTTAGGGCCTTCTAGGACCCTTCTAGGACCACGAGGAACCCTCTAGAGCCCCCTGGGACCCCCTTAGGGCCTTCTAGGACAATTCTAGCGCCCCCAGGTACCCTCTAGAGCCCCCTGGGACCCCCTTAGGGCCTTCTAGGACCCTTCTAGGACACAGGGAACCCTCAAGAGCCCCCTGGGACCCACTTAGGGCTTTCTAGGGCCATGGTAAGACCCTGGGGAACCCTCCAGAGCACCCTGGGTCCTCTTTAGTGCCTTCTAGTACCCTTCTAGGGCCCCCAGGGACCTTCTAGAGCCCCCTGGTTACCCTTTGAGCCTTCTAGAACCCTTCTAGGAGCCCCAGGAACCCTCTAGAGCCCCCTGGGACCCCCTTAGGGCCTTCAAGGACCCTTCTAGAACCACAAGGAACCCTCTAGAGCCCCCTGGGACCGCTTTAGGGCCTTCTAGGACAATTCTAGGGCCGCCAAGGTCCGCCTAGAGCCCCCGGGACCATTTTAGGGCCTTCTAGGACCCTTCTAGGACCACCAGGAGCCCTCTAGAGCCCCCTAGGACTCACTTAGGGCCTTCTAGGACTCTTCTAGCGTCCCCAGAGACCGTCTAGAGCCCCCTGGGATGCCTTAGAGCCTTCGAGGACCCTTCTAGGACAACGAGGAACCCTCTAGAGCCCCCTGGGACCCCCTTAGGGCCTTCTAGGACCGTTCTAGGACCACGAGAAACCCTCTAGAGCCACCTGGTACTCCCGTAGGGCCTTCTAGGATCATTGTAAGCCCCCAGGGAACCCTCTAGAGCCCTCTGGGACCCTTCTAGGGCTTTCTAGGACCCTTTTAGAATCACCAGGAACCCTCTAGAGCACCCTGGGACCCTTCTAGGGCTTTCTTGGACACTTTTAGAGTCACCAGGAACCCTCTAGAGCCCCCTGGGACCCCTCTAGGACCACGAGAAACCCTCTAGAGCTCCCTGGGACCCACTTAGTGCCTTCTAGGACGCTTCTAGGGACACCAGAGACCCTCTAGAGCCCCCTGGGACACACTGAGGGCCTTCTAGGACCCTTCTAGGACCACGAGGAACCCTCTAGAGCCCCCTGAGACCCGCTTAGGACCTTCTAGGACCCTTCTATGACCACGAGGAACCCTCTAGAGCCACCTAGGACCCCCTTAGGGCCTTCTAGAACCCTTCTTGGACCCCCAGGGACCCTCTAGAGCCCACTGGACCCCCTTAGGGCCTTCTAGGACCCTTCTAGGACCACGAGAAACAATCTAGAGCCCCCTGGGACCCCCTTAGGGCCAACTAGGACCAGTGTAAGACCCTGGGGAACCCTCTAGAGCCCCCTGGGTCCCCTTTAGGGCCTTCTAGGACCCTTCTAGGGACCCCAGGGACCCTCTAGAGCCCACTGGGACTGCCTTAGGGCCTACTAGGACCCTTCTAGGACTATGAGGAACCCTCTAGAGCCCCCTGGGACACACTTAGGGCCATCTAGGACCCTTCTAGGACCCACGGGAACCATCTAGAGCCCCGTGGGACCCCCTTCGGGCCTTCTAGGACACTTCTAAGTCCTCCAGGGACCCTCTAGAGCCCCCTGGGACCGCTTAGAGCCTTCTAGGACCATTCTAGGACATGTGGGTACCCTCTAGAGCCCCCTGGGACCCTTCTAGGGCTTTCTAGGACACGTCTAGAGTCACCAGAAACCCTCTAGAGATCCCTTGGACCCCTTAAGGGCCTTCTAGGACCCTTCTAGGACCACGAGAAAACTTCCAGAGCCCCCTGGGACCCACTTAGGGCCTTCTAGGACCATTTTAAGACCCCGGGGAAGCCTGTAGAGCACCTGGGACCCCTTTAGGGCCTTCTAAGACCATTTTAAGATACCGGGTAACCCTCTAGAGCCCCCTGGGACCCCCTTAGGGCCTTCTAGGACCATGGTAAGACCCCGGGGAACCCTCCAGAGCACCCTGGGTCCTCTTTAGTGCCTTCTAGTACCCTTCTAGGGCCCCCAGAGACCTTCTAGAGCCCCCTGGTTACCCTTTGAGCCTTCTAGAACCCTTCTAGGATCCCCAGGAACCCTCTAGAGCTTCCTGAGACCCCCTTAGGGCCTTCTAGGACCCTTCTAGGACCACAAGGAACCCTCTAGAGCCCCCTGGGACCCCTTTAGGGCCTTCTAGGACAATTCTAGGGCCGCCAGGGTCCGTCTAGAGCCCCCTGGGACCCCTTTAGGGCCTTCTAGGACCCTTCTAGGACCACCAGGAGCCCTCTAGAGCCCCCTAGGACCCACTTAGGGCCTTCTAGGACTCTTCTAGTACCCCCAGGGACCCTCTAGAGCCCCCTGGGACCCTTTTAGGGCCTTCTAGGACCCTCCTAGGACCCACGGGTACCCTCTAGAGCCCTCTGGGACCCTTCTAGGGCTTTCTTGGACCCTTTTAGAATCACCAGGAACCCTCCAGAGTCCCCTGGGACCCTTCTAGGGCTTTCTAGGACCCTTCTAGGACCACGAGGAACCCTCTAGAGCCCCCGGGACCATTTTAGGGCCTTCTAGGACCCTTCTAGGACCACGAGAAACCATCTATAGCTCTCTGGGACCCCTTTAGGGCGTTCTAGGACTCTTCTAGGGTCCCCAGAGACCGTCTAGAGCCCCCTGGGATGCCTTAGAGCCTTCGAGGACCCTTCTAGGACCACGAGGAACCCTCTAGAGCCCCCTGGGACCCCCTTAGGGCATTCTAGGACCCTTCTAGGGCCCCCAGGGACCCTCTAGAGCCCCCTGGGACCCACTTAGGGCCTTCTAAGACCCTTCTAGGACCACCAGGAGCCCTCTATAGCCCTCTGGGACACCTTTTTGCACATTCTAGGACACTTCTAGTGCCCCCAGAGACCCTCTAGAGCTCCCTGGGAGTCTTTAGGGCCTACTAGGGCCCTTCTAGGATCACCAGGAACCCTCTAGAGCCCTCTGGGACCCACTTAGGGCCTTCTAGGACCCTTTTAGGGCCACGAGGAACCCTCTAGAGCCCCCTGGGACCCCCTTAGGGCATTCTAGGACCCTTCTAGGGCCCCCAGGGACCCTCTAGAGCCCCCTGGGACCCCCTTAGGGCTTTCTAAGACCCTTCTAATACCACCAGGAGCCCTCTATAGCCCTCTGGGACCCTCTTTGCGCCTTCTAGGACCCTTCTAGTGCCCCCAGGGACACTCTAGAGCCCCCTTGGACTCCTTAGAGCCTTCTAGGACCCTTCTAGGACCACGAGAAACCCTCTAGAGCCCCCTGGGACCTCCTTAGGTCCTTCGAGGACCGTTCTAGGGTCACCAGGAACCCTCTAGAGCCCTCCTGGACCCACTTAGGGCCTTCTAGGACCCTTCTAGGACCACGAGGAACTCTCTAGAGCCCCCTGGGACTTGCTTAAGGCTTTCTAGGACTCTTCTAGGACCACGAGAAACCATCTAGAGCCCCTTGGGACCCACTTAGGGCATTCTAGGTTCATTTTAAGATCCTGGGGAACCCTCAAGAGCCTCGTGGGACCCCTTAGAGCCTTATAGGACCCTTCTAGGACCAGAAGACACCCTCTAGAGCCCCCTGGGACCCCCTTAGGGCCTTCTAGGACAATTCTAGCGCCCCCAGGGACCCTCTAGAGCCCCCTGGGACACACTTAGGGCCTTCTAGGACCCTTCTAGTACACAGGGAACCCTCAAGAGCCCCCTGGGACCCCCTTAGGGCTTTCTAGGGCCATGGTAAGACCCTGGGGAACCCTCCAGAGCACCCTGGCTCCTCTTTAGTGCCTTCTAGTACCCTTCTAGGGCCCCCAGGGACCTTCTAGAGCCCCCTGGTTACCCTTTGAGCCTTCTAGAACCCTTCTAGGAGCCCCAGGAACCCTCTAGATCCCGCTGGGACCCCCTTAGGGCCTTCTAGGACCCTTCTAGGACCACAAGGAACCCTCTAGAGCCGCCTGGGACCCCTTTAGGGCCTTCTAGGACAATTCTAGGGCCGCCAGGGTCCGTCTAGAGCCCCCTGGGACCCCTTTAGGGCCTTCTAGGACCCTTCTAGGACCACCAGGAGCCCTCTAGAGCTCCCTAGGACCCACTTAGGGCCTTCTAGGACCCTTCTAGTACCCCCAGGGACCCTCTAGAGCCACCTGGGACCCTTTTAGGGCCTTCTAGGACCCTCCTAGGACCCACGGGTACCCTCTAGAGCCCTCTGGGACCCTTCTAGGCCTTTCTTGGACCCTTTTAGAATCACCAGGAACCCTCCAGAGTCCCCTGGGACCCTTCTAGGGCTTTCTAGGACCCTTCTAGGACCACGAGGAACCCTCTAGAGCCCCCGGGACCATTTTAGGGCCTTCTAGGACCCTTCTAAAACCACGAGAAACCATCTATAGCTCTCTGGGACCCCTTTAGGGCGTTCTAGGACTCTTGTAGTGCCCCCAGAGACCCTCTAGAGCCCCCTGGGATGCCTTAGATCCTTCGAGGACCCTTCTAGGACCACGAGGAACCCTCTAGAGCCCCCTGGGACCCCCTTAGGGCATTCTAGGACCCTTCTAGGGCCCCCAGGGACCCTCTAGAGCCCCCTGGGACCCACTTAGGGCTTTCTAAGACCCTTCTAGGACCACCAGGAGCCCTCTATAGCCCTCTGGGACCCTCTTTGCGCCTTCTAGGACCCTTCTAGTGCCCCCAGGGACACTCTAGAGCTCCCTGGGACTCCTTAGAGCCTACTAGGACCCTTCTAGGACCACGAGAAACCCTCTAGAGCCCCCTGGGAGCTTCTTAGGTCCTTCGAGGACCGTTCTAGGGTCACCAGGAACCCTCTAGAGCCCTCTGGGACCCACTTAGGGCCTTCTAGGACCCTTCTAGGACCACGAGGAACTCTCTAGAGCCCCCTGGGACTTGCTTAAGGCATTCTAAGACTCTTCTAGGACCACGAGAAACCATCTAGAGCCCTCTGGGACCCACTTAGGGCATTCTAGGTTCATTTTAAGACCCTGGGGAACCCTCTAGAGCCTCGTGGTACCACTTAGAGCCTTGTAGGACTCTTCTAGGACCAGAAGGAACCCTCTAGAGCCCCCTGGGACCCCCTTAGGGCCTTCTAGGACAATTCTAGCGCCCCCAGGGACCCTCTAGAGCCCCCTGGGACACACTTAGGGCCTTCTAGGACAATTCTAGTACACAGGGAACCCTCAAGAGCCCCCTGGGACCCCCTTAGGGCTTTCTAGGGCCATGGTAAGACCCTGGGGAACCCTCCAGAGCACCCTGGGTCCTCTTTAGTGCCTTCTAGTACCCTTCTAGGGCCCCCAGGGACCTTCTAGAGCCCCCTGGTTACCCTTTGAGCCTTCTAGAACCCTTCTAGGAGCCCCAGGAACACTCTAGAGCCCGCTGGGACCCCCTTAGGGCCTTCTAGGACCCTTCTAGGACCACAAGGAACCCTCTAGAGCCCCCTGGGACCCCTTTAGGGCCTTCTAGGACAATTCTAGGGCCGCCAGGGTCCGTCTAGAGCCCCCTGGGACCCCTTTAGGGCCTTCTAGGACCACCAGGAGCCCTCTAGAGCCCCCTAGGACCCACTTAGGGCCTTCTAGGACTCTTCTAGTACCCCCAGGGACCCTCTAGAGCCCGCTGGGACCCTTTTAGGGCCTTCTAGGACCCTCCTTGGACACACAGGTACCCTCTAGAGCCCTCTGGGACCCTTCTAGGCCTTTCTTGGACCCTTTTAGAATCACCAGGAACCCTCTAGAGCCCTCTGGGACCCACTTAGGGCCTTCTAGGACCCTTCTAGGACCACGAGGAACTCTCTAGAGCCCCCTGGGACTTGCTTAAGGCATTCTAAGACTCTTCTAGGACCACGAGAAACCATCTAGAGCCCTCTGGGAACCACTTAGGGCATTCTAGGTTCATTTTAAGACCCTGGGGAACCCTCTAGAGCCTCGTGGTACCACTTAGAGCCTTGTAGGACCCTTCTAGGACCAGAAGGAACCCTCTAGAGCCCCCTGGGACCCCCTTAGGGCCTTCTAGGACAATTCTAGCGCCCCCAGGGACCCTCTAGAGCCCCCTGGGACACACTTAGGGCCTTCTAGGACCCTTCTAGGACACAGGGAACCCTCAAGAGCCCCCTGGGACCCCCTTAGGGCTTTCTAGGGCCATGGTAAGACCCTGGGGAACCCTCCAGAGCACCCTGGGTCCTCTTTAGTGCCTTCTAGTACCCTTCTAGGGCCCCCAGGGACCTTCTAGAGCCCCCTGGTTACACTTTGAGCCTTCTAGAACCCTTCTAGGAGCCCCAGGAACACTCTAGAGCCCGCTGGGACCCACTTAGGGCCTTCTAAGACCCTTCTAGGACCACAAGGAACCCTCTAGAGCCCCCTGGGACCCCTTTAGGGCCTTCTAGGACAATTCTAGGGCCGCCAGGGTCCGTCTAGAGCCCCCTGGGACCCCTTTAGGGCCTTCTAGGACCACCAGGAGCCCTCTAGAGCCCCCTAGGACCCACTTAGGGCCTTCTAGGACTCTTCTAGTACCCCCAGGGACCCTCTAGAGCCCGCTGGGACCCTTTTAGGGCCTTCTAGGACCCTCCTAGGACACACGGGTACCCTCTAGAGCCCTCTGGGACCCTTCTAGGCATTTCTTGGACCCTTTTAGAATCACCAGGAACCCTCCAGAGTCCCCTGGGACCCTTCTAGGGCTTTCTAGGACCCTTTTAGAATCACCAGGAACCCTCCAGAGTCCCCTGGGACCCTTCTAGGGCTTTCTAGGACCCTTCTAGGACCACGAGGAACCCTCTGGATCTCCCTGGGGTCCCCTTAGGACCTTCTAGGACCCTTCTAGGACCACAAGGAACCCTCTAGAGCCCTCTGTGACACATTTTGTGCCTTCTAGGAGACTTTTAGTGCCCCCAGGGACCCTCTAGGCCCCCCTGTGACCCATTTAGGGCCTTCTAGGACAATTCTAGGGCCCCCAGGGACACTCTAGAGCCCCGTGGGACCCCTTAGAGCATTCTAGGACACTTCTAGGAGCCCCAGGATCCTTCTAGAACCCTCTGGGACCCACTTAGGCCCTTCTAGGACCCTTCTAGGACCACCAGGAACCTTCTAAAGCCCTCTGGGACCCCCTTAAAGCCTTCTAGGACCCTTCTAGTGCTCCCAGGAACCCTCTAGAGCCCCCTGGGACCCCTTTATGGCCTTCTAAGACCCTTCTAGGACCACAAGAAACGCTCTAGAGCCCCCAGGGACTCCCTTAGGGCCTTCTAGGACCCTTCTAGGATCGCCAGGATCCCTTTAGAGCCTTCTGGGACCCACTTAGGTCCTTCTAGTACCGTTCTAGGACCACGAGAAACTCTCTACAGCCCCCTGGGACGCCCTTAGGGCCTTCTAGGACCCTTCTAGGACCACGAGAAACCATCTAGAGCTCCCTGGGAACCCCTTACGGCCTTCTAGGATCATTGTAAGACCCCGGGGAACCCTCTAGAGCTCCCTGGGACCTCTTTAGGCCCTTCTAGGGCCCTTCTAGGACCACCAGGGACACTCTAGAGCCCTCTGGGACCCCCTTAGGGCCTTCTAGGACCATTCTAGTGCCCCCAGGGACCCTCTAGAGCCCCCTGGGACCCCTTTAGGTCCTTCTAGGACCCTTCTAGGGCCACCAGGGACACTCTAAAGCCCCCTGGGACCCCCTTAGGGCCTGCTAGGTGTCTTCTACGACCACGAGGAACCATCTAGAACCCCCTGAGACCACTTAGGACCTTCTAGGACAATTGTATGACCCCAGGGAACCCCCTAGAGTCGTCTGGGACCCCCTTAGGGCCTACTAGGACCATTGTAAGACCCCAGGGAACACTCTAGAGTCCCCTAGGACTCCTTAAGGCCTTCTAGGACCCTTCTAGGACCACGAGAAACCCTCTAGAGCCCCCAGGGACTCCCTTAGGGCCTTCTAGGACCCTTCTAGGATCACCAGGAACCCTCTAGAGCCATCTGGGACCCACTTAGGACCTTCTAGGACCCTTCTAGGACCACGAGAAACCATCCAGAGCCCCCTGGGACTCCTTAGAGCCTTCTAGGACCCTTCTAGGAGTCCCTGAATCCCTCTAGAGCCCCATGGGACCCACTTAGCTCCTTCTAGGACACTTCAAACACCACCAGCATCCCTCTAGAGCTCACTGGGAAGCATTTAGGGCCTTCTAAGACCCTTCTAGGACCACGAGGAACCCTCTAGAGCCCCCTGGGACCATTTTAGGGCCTTCTAGGTCCCTTCTAGGACCACTAGGAACCATGTAGACCCCCTGGGACAATTTAGGACCTTCTAGGACCATTGTAAGACCATGGGGATCCCTGTAGAGCCCTCTGGGACCGGTCTAGGGCCTTCAGATTGGTCCTGGGGGGCTCTAGAAGGGTCTTGGAACCTTCATAAAGGTCCTGACTGGCTCTAGAAGGGTTCTGAGGGGCTCTAGAAGGGTCTGGGGGCATTCAGAAGGGTCCTGAGGGGCTCTAGAAGGGTCTGGGAGCCTTTAGAAGGGTCCTCGGGGGCTCTAGAAAGTCATAGAAGGGTCTTAGAAGGCCCTAACAGCGTCCCAGGGTGCTCCAGAGGGTTTCCAGAAGTCTTAGAAGAGTCCTACAAGGACCTAAGGAGGTGCCAGGGGGCTCCAGAGGCTTCCTGGTGACTCTAGAAGGGTCCTTGAAAGCCCTAAGTGGGTCCCAGGTGGATCTAGCGGGTACCTGTGGGTTCTAGAAGGTTCCTAGAAGGTCGTAAGGGGGTCCCAGGGGGCTCTAGAGGGTTCCTGGTGGTCCTAGAAGGTTCCTAGAAGGTCCTAAGGGGGTCCCAGAGCGCTCTAGAGGTATCCTCGTGGTCGTAGAAGGTTCCTATAAGGTTCTAAGGGGGTCTCAGGGGGCTCTAGATGGTTCCTCGTGGCCCTAGGAGGGTCCTAGAAAGCCCTAAGCGGGTCCCAGGAGGCTCTAGAGGGTTCCTGGTGACTCTAGAAGGGTCCCAGTAAGCCCTAGAAAGGTCCCAGGGGGCTCTAGAGGGTTCCTGGAGACCCTAGAAGAGTCCCAGAAAGCCCTAGAAGGGTTCCACGGGGCTCTAGAGGGTTCTCGTGGGTCCTAGAAGGGTTCTAGAAGGCCCTAAGGGTGCCCAGGGGACTCCAGAGGATTCTTCGTGGTCCTAGAAGAGCTCTAGAAGGCACTAAATAGGTCCAAGGTTGCTCTAGAGGGTTCCTCATGGTCTTAGATGCGTCCGAGAAGGCCCTAAGGGGTCCCAGGGGGCTCTAGAGGGTCCTTGGGGCACTAGAAGGGTCCTAGAAGGCCTTAAGTGGGTCTCAGGTGGCTCTAGGGGTTTCCTCGTTGTCCTAGAAGGGTCCTAGGAGGCCCTAAGTGGGTCCCAGGGGGCTCTAGAGGGTTTCATGTGTTCCTAGAATAACCCAGAAGGCCTTAAGGAGGTCCCAGGTGGCTCTAGATGGTTTCTCGTGGTCCTAGAAGGGTCATAGAAAGCACTAAGGGGGTCCTAGGGAGCTCTAGAGGGTTCCTCGTGGTGCTAGAATGTACCTAGAAGGCTCTAAGGGGGTCCCAAAGAGCTCTAGAGGGTTCTTCGAGGTCTTAGAAGCATCTGAGAAGGCCCTAAGGGGGTTCCAGGGGGCTCTAGAAGGTCCCTGGGGGCCCTAGAAAGGTCCTAGAAGGCCCTAAGAAGGTCCCAGGTGCCTCTAGAGAGTTCCTCGTGGTCTTAGAAGGGTTCTAGAAGGCCCTATGTGGTCCCAGGGGGCTCTAGAGGGTCCCTGGGACACTAGAAGTGTCCTAGAAGGCCCTAAGTGGGTCTCAGGGTGCTCTAGGGGGTTCCTCGTTGTCCTAGAAGTGTCCTAGGAGGCCCTAAGTGGGTCCCAGGGGGCTCTAGAGGGCTCCTGGTGACTCTAGAAGTCTCCTATAAAGCTCTAGAAGGGTCCCAGGGGGCTCTAGAAGGTACATGGTGACACTAGATGGGTCCTAGAAAGACCTAGAATGGTCCCAGAGGGCTCTAGAGGGTTCCCTTGGGTCCTAGAAGCGTCCTAGAAGGCCCTAAGAAGGTCCCAGGTGCCTCTAGAGAGTTCCTCGTGGTCTTAAAAGGGTCTTAGAAGGCCCTAAATGGGTCCCAGGGGGCTCTAGAGGGTTCCTCGTGTTTCTAAAAGGGTCCTATAAGGCCCTAAGGGGGTCCCAGGGGTCTCTAGAGGGTTTCTCGTGGTCCTAGAATGGTCCTAGAAGACACTAAGGGGGTCCCAGGGGGTTCTACATGGTTTCTCGTGGTCCTAGAAGGGACCTAGAAGGGTCTAAGTGGGTCCCAGGGGGCTCCAGAGGGTTTCTCGTGGTCCTTGAAGGGTCCTAGACGGTCCTAAAGTGGTCCGAGGGAGTTCTAGAGGGTTCCTGGTTACTCTAGAAGTGTCCTAGAAAGCCCTAGAAGGGTCCAATGGGGCTCTAGAGGGTTCCCTGTGGTCCTTGAAGGGTCCTAGAAGGCCCTAAAATGGTCCCAGGGGGTTCTAGAGGGTTCCTGGTACTCCTAGAAGAGTCCTATAAGGATCCATGCGGTCCCAAGGGGCTCTAGAGGGTCCCTGGGGGCACTAGAAGGGTCCTAGAAGGCCCTAAAGGGGACCCAGGGGGCTCTAGAGTGTTCGCCGGTGACTTACAATGGTCCTAGAAGGCCCTAAGGGGTACTAGGGGGCTCTAGGTTGTTTCTCATGGTCCTAGAAGGGCCCTAGAAGGCCCTAAAGTGGTTCCAGGGGGCTTTAGAGTGTTCCCCGGGGTCTTACCATGGTCCTAGAAGGCCCTAAGTGGGTCCCAGGGGGCTCTAGAGGGTTTCTCGTGGTCCTAGAAGGGTCCTAGAAGGCCCTAAACTGGTCCCAGGGGGCTGTAGATTGTTTCTCATGGTCCTAGAAGGGTCCTAGAAGTCCCTAAAGGGGTCCCAGGGGGCTCTAGAGGGTTCCTTGTGGCCCTAGAAGGGTCTTAGAAGGCCCTAAGTGTGCCCAGAGGACTCCAGAGGATTCTTCGTGGTCCTAGAAGAGCTCTAGAAGGCACTAAATGGGTCCAAGGTTGCTCTACAGGGTTCCTCGTGGTCTTAGAAGGGTCCTAGAAGGCTCTAAGGTGTCCCAGTGGGCTCTAGAGGGTCCCTGGGGGTCCTAGAAGGGTCCTAGAAGGCCCTAAGGAGGTCCCAGGGGTCTCTAGAGGGTTTCCCAGGGACTTACAATGATCCTAGAAGGCCCTACGGGGGTCCCAGGTGTCTCTAGAGGGTTTCTTGTGGTCCTAGAAGGGTCCTAGAAGGCCCTAAGGGGGTCCCAGGGGACTCTAGAGGGTTCCTGGTGCCTCTACAAGGGTCTTAGAAAATCCTAGAAATTTCCCAGGGGGTTCTAGATGGTTCCTTGTAGTTCTAGAAGTGTTCTAGAAGGCCTTTAATGGGTCCCATGGGGCTCTAGAGGGTTCCTCGTGGTCCTAGAATGGTCCTAGAATGCCCCAAGGGGTTCCCAGGGGGCTCTAGAGGGTTCCTGGGGCTCCTAGAAGGGTCCTAGAAGGCTCTAAGGGGGTCCCAGTGTGCTCTAGAAGGTCCCTGGGGGCACTAGAAGGGTCCTAGAAGGCACTAAATCGGTCCCAAGGGGCTCTAGAGGGTTCCCCGGCATCTTACAATGGTCCTACATGGCCCTAAGTTGTCCCAGGAGGCTCTAGAGGGTTCCATGTGTTCCTAGAATAACCCAGAAGGCCCTAAGGAGGTCCCAGGTGGCTCTAGATGGTTTCTCGTTGTCCTAGAAGGGTCATAGAAGGCTCTAAGGGGGTCCTAGGGAGCTCTAGAGGGTTCCTCGTGGTGCTAGAATGTACCTAGAAGGCTCTAAGGGGGTCCCAGGTGGCTCTAGAGGGTTCTTTGTGGTCTTAGAAGCGTCCGACAAGGCCCTAAGTGGGTCCCAGAGGGCTCTAGAAGGTCCCTGGGGGCCCTAGAAATGTCCTAGAAGGCCCTAAGGAGGTCCCAGGTGCCTCTAGAGAGTTTCTTGTGGTCTTAGAAGGGTTCTAGAAGGCCCTATGGTGTCCCAGGGGGCTCTAGAGGGTCCCTGGGACACTAGAAGTGTCCTAGAAGGCCCTAAGTTGGTTTCAGGGTGCTCTAGGGGGTTCCTGATGTCCTAGAATTGTCCTAGGAGGCCCTAAGTGGGTCCCAGGGGGCTCTAGAGGGCTCCTGGTGACTCTAGAAGTCTCCTATAAAGCTCTAGAAGGGTCCCAGAAGGCTCTAGAGTGTTCCCGTGGGTCCTAGAAGGGTCCTAGAAGGCCCTAAAGGGGTCCCAAGGGGGTCTAGATGGTTCCTCGTGGTCCTAAAAGGGTCTTAGAAGGCCCTAAATGGGTCCCAGGGGGCTCTAGAGGGTTCCTCGTGGTTCTAAAAGGGTCCTAGAAGGCCCTAAAGGGGACCCAGGGGGCTCTAGAGGGTCCTTCGTGGTCTTAGAAGCGTCCGAGAAGGCCCTAAGGGTGTCCCAGGGGGCTCTAGAAGGTCCCTGGGGGCCCTAGAATGGTCCTAGAAGGCCCTAAGGAGGTCCCAGGGGGCTCTAGAGGGTTCCTGGTGGTCCTAGAAGGATTCTAGAAGGCCCTAAGTGGTTCCCAGAGGGCTCTAGAGGGTTTCTCGTTGTCCTAGAAGGGTCCTAGGAGGCCCTAAATGGGGCCCAGGGAGCTCTAGACGGTTCCTCGTGGTCCTAGGAGGATCCTAGAAGGACCTAAGTGGTTCCCAGAGGGCTCTGGATGGTTTCTTGTGGTCTTAGAATGGACCTAGAAGGCCCTAAAGTGGTCCCAGTGAACTCTAGAGGGTTCCTGGGGTTCCTAGAAGGGCCCTAGAAAGGTCTAAGAGGTTCCAGGGGGCTCTAGAGGGTCTCCGGGCGCCCTAGAATAGTCCTAGAAGGCCCTAAAGGGGTCCCAGGGGGCTCTAGAGCGTTCCCCGGGGTCTTACCATGGTCCTAGAAGGCCCTAAGTGGGTCCCAGGGGGCTCTAGAAGGTTTCTCGTGGTCCTAGAAGGGTCCTAGAAAGTCCTAAAGGGGTCCAAGGGAGCTTTAGAGGGTTCCTGGTGAATCTAGAAGTGTCCTAGAAAGCCCTAGAAGGGTCCCAGGGGGCTCTAGAGGTTTCCCTGTGGTCCTAGAAGGGTCCTAGAAGACCCTAAAGTGGTCCCAGGGGGCTCTAGATGGCTCCTGGTGCTCCTAGAAGGGTCCTAGAAGGCTCTAAGCTGTCCCAGGGGACTCTAGAGGGTACCTAGAGGGCCTAGAAGTGACCTAGAAGGCCCTAAAGGGGTCCCAGGGGGCTCTAGATGGTGCCTGTGGGTCCTAGAAGGGTCTTAGAAGGCCCTAAGGTGGTCCCAGGGGGCTCTAGAGGGTTCCTCGTGGTCCTAGAAGGGTTCTACAAAGCCCTAAGGGGTCCCAGTGGGCTCTAGAGGGTTCCTGGTGGTTTTAGAAGGCTCCCAGGGGTCTTTAGAGGGTCCCTGGGGGCCCTAGAAGTATCCTAGAAGGCACTAAAGGGGTCCCAGGGGGCTCTAGAGTGTTCCCCGTGGTCTTACAATCGTCCTAGAAGGCCCTAAGGGGGTACCAGGGGTCTCTAGGTTGTTTCTCGTGGTCCTAAAAGGGTCCTAGAAGGCCCTAAAGTGGTCCCAGGGGGCTCTAGAGGGTTCCTGGTGGTCCTAGAAGGGTCCTAGAAGGCACTAAAGGGGTCCCAGGGGTCTCTAGAAGGTTCCCAGGGGTCTTACAATGATCCTAGAAGGCTCTAAGTGGGTCCCATGGGGCTCTAGATGGTTTCTCGTGGTCCTAGAAGGGTCCTAGAAGGCCCTAAAGGGGTCCCAGGGGGCTCTAGATTGTTTCTCGAGGTCCTAGAAGCGTCCTAGAAGGCCGTAAGTGCGTCCCAGGGGGCTCTACAGGGTTCCTGGTGGTCCTAGAAGGATTCTAGAAGGCCCTAAGTGGTTCTCAGAGGGCTCTAGAGGGTTCCTCGTGGTCCTAGAAGGGTCTTAGAAGGCCATAAAGGGGTCCCAGGGTGCTCTAGAGGTCTTTAGTATGGATCTGGGGGGCTCTAGAAGGGTCTGGGCGCTTTTAGAATGGATGTGAGAAGCTCTAGAAGGGTTCAGGGTCTTTTTGAATCTCCCTGGGGGGCTCTAGAAGGGTCTGGGGGCTTTTAGAATTGTCCAGATGGGCTCTAGAAGGGTCTAGGGTCCTTTAGAATGGGTCTGGGGTTCTCTAGAAGGGTCTGGGGTCTTTTAAAATGGACGTGAGAAGATCTAGATGGGTCCAGGGGCCTTTAGAATGTCGCTGAGGGCCTCTAGAAGGGTCTGGGGTCCTCTAGAAGGGACGTGAGATGCTCTAGAAGGGTCCAGGGTCCTTTAGAAGGTCTCTGGCATCTCTAGAAGGGTCTGGAGGCTTCTAGAAGGGATGTGAGAAGCTCTAGAAGGGTCCAGGGGCCTTTAGAACGTCTCTGGGGGGCTCTAGAAGGGTCTGGGGGCCTTTAGAAAGGACGTGAGAATCTCTAGAAGGGTCCAGGGGCCTTTAGAACGTCTCTGGGGGGCTCTAGTGGGTTCTGGGGTCTTTTAGAAGGACTCTGGGGCCCTCTAGAAGGGTCTAGGGTCCATTAGAATGGGTCTGGGAGGATTTAGAAGGGTCTAGATGCCTTTAGAACGTCTCTGGGGGGTCTAGAAGGGTCTGGGGTCTTTTAGAAGCGACGTGAGAAGCTGTAGAAGGGTCCAGGGTCCTTTAGAAGGTCTCTGGGGGGCTCTAGAAGGGTCTGTGGGCATTTAGAAGGGATGTGAGTGGCTGTAGAAGGGTCTGGGCGCCTTTAGAAGGTCTCTGGGGGGCTCTAGAAAGGTCTGGGTTCTTTTAGAAGGGACGTGAGAAGCTCTAGAAGGGTCCAAGGACCTTTAAAATAGTTCTGGGGGCTCTAGAGGAGTCTGGAGGCTGTTAGAATGGTCCAGATGGGCTCTAGAATGGCCTGGTCGCGTTTAGAAGGTCTCTGGGGGGCTCTCGAAGGGTCTGGGGTCTTTTAGAAGGGACGTGAGAAGCTCTAGAAGGGTCCAGGGGCCTTTAGAAGGTCTCTGGGGGGCACTCAAAGGGTCTGGGGGCTTTTAGAAGGGACGTGAGAAGCTCTGGAAGGGCCCAGGGGCCTTTAGAAGGGCTCTGGGGAGTCTGGAATGGTCTGGGGGCCTTTAGAATGGTCCAGAAGGGCTCTAGAATGGTCTTGGCACTTTTAGAAGGGCCCCGGTGGGTGCTAGAATGGTCTGGGGTCTTTTAGAATGGACGTCAGGTGCTCTAGAAGGGTCTGGGGGCTTTTAGAAGGGTCCAGTGGAGCTCTAGGAGGGTCTGGGGGCCTTTAGAAGGGCTCTGGCGGTCTTTAGAGACATCTGGGGGCCTTTAGAAGGACTCTGGGGGCCTCTAGAAGGGTCTAGAGGCCTTTAGATTTGTCTAGAGGGGCTCTAGAAGGACTAATCCCCTAACCCTAAAACTTAACCCTAACCCCCTATCCCCAACCCTGACCCTAACCGGATAACCATAACCCTAATCCCTATCCCCCTAACCCTAATCCCTAACACGCTAACCCTAACCCTCACCCTAAACCCTAACCCTAACCCCTAACCCTAACCCTCACCCTAAACCCTAACCCTAACCCTAACCCAACCCTGACCCTAACCCTAACCATAAACCCTAACCCTAACCCTAATGACCCTAAACTCTAACCCTCACCCTAACCCCTAACCATAACCATAACCCTAACCATAACCCTAACCCTTATGACCCTAACCCTAACCTTAACCCTAATCTAACCCTAACCCCTAACCCTAAGCCTAAACCCTAACCCTAAACCCTAACCCTAACCCTTACCCCTAACCCTAAACCTAACCCTAAACCTAACCCTAACCCTAATGACCCTAACCCTAACCCTATTGACCCTAACCCTAAACCTAACCCCTAAACCCTAACCCTAATGACCCTAACACTAACCCTAACCCAACCCTAACCCTAACCCTAAACCCTAACCCCTAACTCTAACCCCTAACACTAACCCTAATGACCATAACCCTAACCCTATACCCCTAACCATAACCCTAACCCTTATGACCGTAACCCTAACCTTAACCCTAATCTAACCCTAACCTAACCCTAACCCTAACCCCTAACCCTAACCCTAATGACCCTAACCCTAAACCTAACCCCTAACCCTAATGACCCTAATCCTAACCCTAACCCTAAACACAAACCCTAACCCTAACCCCTAACCCCTAACCCTAACCCCTAACTCTAACCCCTAACCCCTAACCATAACCCTAATGACCCTAACCCTAACCCTAACACTAACCCTAACCCTAACCCCTAACCCTAACCCTAACCCTAACCCTAAACCCTAACCCTAAACCCTAACCCTAACCATAACCCCTAACCCCTAACCCTAACCCCTAACTCTAACCCCTAACCCTAACCCTAATGACCCTAACCCTAACCCTAACCCTATACCCCTATCCATATCCCCTAACCCTTACCCAAATCCTAACCCTAACCCTAATGACCCTAAGCCTAACACTAACCCCTAACTTCTAGAGCTTCTCACGTCCCTACTAAAAGCCCCTGGAGCCTTCTAGAGCCCCCTGGGTCCCTTCTAAAAGTGCCAAGACCCTTCTAGAGCCCATCTGGACAATTCTAAAGGCCCCCAGACCCCTCTGGACCCCCCAGAGACCTTCTAAAGGCTCCTGGACCCTTCTAGAGCTTCTCACGTCCCTTCTAAAAGCCCCCAGACCCTTCTAGAGCCCCCCAGAGACATTATAAAGGCCCCTGGACCCTTCTAGAGCTTCTCATGACCCTTCTAAAAGCCCCCAGACCCATCTAGAGCCCCCCAGAGTCATTCTAAAGGCACCTGGACCCTTCAAGAGCTTCTCACGCCCATTCTAAAAGAACCCAGACCCTTCTAGAGCCCCCCAGAGAGCTTCAAAAAGACCCTGAACCCTTCTAGAGCTTCTTACATCCCTTCTAAAAGCCCCCAGACCCTTCTAGAGCCCCCCAGATCCAATCTAAAGATATCTAGAGCCCCCTGGGACCCCTTTACGGCCTTCTAAGACCCTTCACGGACCACGAGGAGCCATCTAGAGCCCCCTGGGACCCCTTAAGGCCTTCTAGGACCCATCTAGGACCACGAGAATCCCTCTAGAGCCCCCTGGGACCTCTTTAGGGCCTTCTTGGACCCTTCTAGGGCCCCCCAGGGACCCTCTAGAACCCACTGGGACCCACTTAGGGCCTTCTAGGACCCTTCTAGGACCACGAGAAACCCTCTAGAGCCACCTGGGACTCCCGTAGGGCCTTCTAGGATCATTGTAAGCCCCCAGGGAACCCTCTAGAGCCCTCTGGGACCCTTCTAGGGCTTTCTAGGACCCTTTTAGAATCACCAGGAACCCTCTAGAGCACCCTGGGACCCTTCTAGGGCTTTCTTGGACACTTTTAGAGTCACCAGGAACCCTCTAGAGCCCCCTGGGACCCCTCTAGGACCACGAGAAACCCTCTAGAGCTGCCTGGGACCCACTTAGTGCCTTCTAGGACGCTTCTAGGGACACCAGAGACCCTCTAGAGCCCCCTGGGACACACTTAGGGCCTTCTAGGACCCTTCTAGGACCACGAGGAACCCTCTAGAGCCCCCTGAGACCCGCTTAGGACCTTCTAGGACCCTTCTATGACCACGAGGAACCCTCTAGAGCCACCTAGGACCCCCTTAGGGCCTTCTAGAACCCTTCTTGGACCCCCAGGGACCCTCTAGAGCCCACTGGCCCCCCTTAGGGCCTTCTAGGACCCTTCTAGGACCACGAGAAACAATCTAGAGCCCCCTGGGACCCCCTTAGGGCCAACTAGGACCAGTGTAAGACCCTGGGGAACCCTCTAGAGCCCCCTGGGTTCCCTTTAGGGCCTTCTAGGACCCTTCTAGGGACCCCAGGGACCCTCTAGAGCCCACTGGGACTGCCTTAGGGCCTACTAGGACCCTTCTAGGACTATGAGGAACCCTCTAGAGCCCCCTGGGACACACTTAGGGCCATCTAGGACCCTTCTAGGACCCACGGGAACCATCTAGAGCCCCGTGGGACCCCCTTCGGGCCTTCTAGGACACTTCTAAGTCCTCCAGGGACCCTCTAGAGCCCCCTGGGACCGCTTAGAGCCTTCTAGGACCCTTCTAGGACCTGTGGGTACCCTCTAGAGCCCCCTGGGACCCTTCTAGGGCTTTCTAGGACACGTCTAGAGTCACCAGAAACCCTCTAGAGATCCCTTAGACCCCTTAAGGGCCTTCTAGGACCCTTCTAGGACCACGAGAAAACTTCCAGAGCCCCCTGGGACCCACTTAGGGCCTTCTAGGACCATTTTAAGACCCCGGGGAACCCTGTAGAGCCCCCTGGGACCCCTTTAGGGCCTTCTAAGACCATTTTAAGATATCGGGTAACCCTCTAGAGCCCCCTGGGACCCCCTTAGGGCCTTCTAGGACCATGGTAAGACCCCGGGGAACCCTCCAGAGCACCCTGGGTCCTCTTTAGTGCCTTCTAGTACCCTTCTAGGGCCCCCAGGGACCTTCTAGAGCCCCCTGGTTACACTTTGAGCCTTCTAGAACCCTTCTAGGAGCCCCAGGAACCCTCTAGAGCTTCCTGAGACCCCCTTAGGGCCTTCTAGGACCCTTCTAGGATGGCGAGGAACCCTCTAGAGCCCTCTGGGACCCCCTTAGGGCCTTCTAGGGCCCTTCTAGTGCAGGCAGGGACCCTCTAGAGCCCCCTGGGACCCACTTAGGGCCTTCTAGGACCATTTTAAGACTCTCTGGAACCATCTAGAGCCCCCTGGGAAAACTTAGAGCATTCTAGGACCCTTCTAGGACCCCAGGAATATTCTAGAACCCCCTGGGACCACCTTAGGGCCTTCTAGTACCGTTCTAGGACCACCAGGAACCCTCTAGAGCCCCCTGTGACCCCCCTAGGGCCTTCTAGGACCCTTCTCGGACCACCAGGAACCCTCTAGAGCCCCCTGTGACACTCTTAGGGCCTTCTAGGACTCTTCTAGGACCACGAGGAAACCATCTAGAGCCCCCTGGGTCCCGCTTAGGGCCTTCTAGGACCATGGTAAGACCCCGGGGAACCCTCTAGAGCACCCTGGGTCCTCTATACAGCCTTCTAGGACCCTTCTAGGACCACCAGGATCCCTCTAGAGCCCCCTGGGACCCACTTAGGGCCATCTAGGGGTCTTCTAGGACCACGAGTAACCATCTAGAGACCCGTGGGATGACTTAAGGGCCTTCTAGGGATCTTCTAGGGCCACGAGTAACCATCTAGAGACATGTGGGACCACTTAAGGGCCTTCTTGGACACTTCTTGGTCCACAAGAGACCCTCTAGAGCCCCCTGGGACCGCTTAGAGTCTTCTAGGTCCATTCTATGAGCCCCAGGAAACACATAGAGCCCCCTGGGACCCCTTTAGGGCCTTCTAGGACCCTTCTAGGACCACCAGGAGCCCTCTAGAGCCCCCTAGGACCCACTTAGGGCCTTCTAGGACTCTTCTAGTACCCCCAGGGACCCTCTAGAGCCCGCTGGGACCCTTTTAGGGCCTTCTAGGACCCTCCTAGGACCCACGGGTACCCTCTAGAGCCCTCTGGGACCCTTCTAGGGCTTTCTTGGACCCTTTTAGAATCACCAGGAACCCTCCAGAGTCCCCTGGGACCCTTCTAGGGCTTTCTAGGACCCTTCTAGGACCACGAGGAACCCTCTAGAGCCCCCTGGGACCCCCTTAGGGCATTCTAGGACCCTTCTAGGGCCCCCAGGGATCCTCTAGAGCCCCCTGGGACCCACTTAGGGCCTTCTAAGACCCTTCTAGGACCACCAGGAGCCCTCTATAGCCCTCTGGGACACCTTTTTGCACATTCTAGGACACTTCTACTGCCCCCAGAGACCCTCTAGAGCTCCCTGGGAGTCTTTAGGGCCTTCTAGGACCCTTCTAGGACCACGAGGAACCCTCTAGAGCCCCCTGGGACCCACTTAGGGCATTCTAGGACCCTTCTAGGGCCCCCAGGGACCCTCTAGAGCCCCCTGGGACCCCCTTAGGGCTTTCTAAGACCCTTCTAGGACCACCAGGAGCCCTCTATAGCCCTCTGGGACCCTCTTTGCGCCTTCTAGGGCCCTTCTAGGAACCCCAGGAACCCTCTAGAGTTCACTGGGACCACTTTAGGGCCTTCTAGGTCCATTCTAAGACCACAAGAAACCATCCAGAGCCCTCTGGGAACCACTTAGGTCCTTCTAGGATCCTCCTAGGACCACGAGGAACCGTCTAGAGCTCCCTGGGCCCCATTTAGGGCCTCCTAGGACCCTTCTAGGACAACGAGAAACCCTCTAGAGCCCTCTGGGAACCACTTAGGGCCTTCTAGAATCCTTCTAGGACCACCAGGAACCCTCTAGAGCCCCCTGGGACCTCCTTCGGTCCTTCTAGGACCGTTCTAGGGTCACCAGGAACCATCTAGAGCCCTCTGGGACCCACTTAGGGCCTTCTAGGACCCTTCTAGGACCACGAGGAACTCTCTAGAGCCCCCTGGGACTTGCTTAAGGCCTTCTAGGACTCTTCTAGGACCACGAGAAACCATCTAGAGCCCCCTGGGACCCACTTAGGGCATTCTAGGTTCATTTTAAGACCCTGGGAAACCCTCTAGAGCCTCGTGGTACCACTTAGAGCCTTGTAGGACCCTTCTAGGACCAGAAGGAACCCTCTAGAGCCCCCTGGGACCCCCTTAGGGCCTTCTAGGACAATTCTAGCGCCCCCAGGGACCCTCTAGAGCCCCCTGGGACACACGTAGGGCCTTCTAGGACCCTTCTAGGACACAGGGAACCCTCAAGAGCCCCCTGGGACCCCCTTAGGGCTTTCTAGGGCCATGGTAAGACCCTGGGGAACCCTCCAGAGCACCCTGGGTCCTCTTTAGTGCCTTCTAGTACCCTTCTAGGGCCCCCAGGGACCTTCTAGAGCCCCCTGGTTACACTTTGAGCCTTCTAGAACCCTTCTAGGAGCCCCAGGAACCCTCTAGAGCCCCCTGGGACCCCTTTAGGGCCTTCTAGAACAATTCTAGGGCCGCCAGGGTCCCTCTAGAGCCCCCTGGGACCCCTTTAGGGCCTTCTAGGACCCTTCTAGGACCACCAGGAGCCCTCTAGAGCCCCCTAGGACCCACTTAGGGCCTTCTAGGACTCTTCTAGTACCCCCAGGGACCCTCTAGAGCCCGCTGGGACCCCCTTAGGGCCTTCTAGGACAATTCTAGGGCCGCCAGGGTCCCTCTAGAGCCCCCTGGGACCCCTTTAGGGCCTTCTAGGACCCTTCTAGGACCACCAGGAGCCCTCTAGAGCCCCCTAGGATCCACTTAGGGCCTTCTAGGACTCTTCTAGTACCCCCAGGGACCCTCTAGAGCCCCATGGGACCCTTTTAGGGCCTTCTAGGACCCTCCTAGGACCCACGGGTACCCTCTAGAGCCCTCTGGGACCCTTCTAGGGCTTTCTTGGACCATTTTAGAATCACCAGGAACACTCCAGAGTCCCCTGGGACCCTTCTAGGGCTTTCTAGGACCCTTCTAGGACCACGAGGAACCCTCTAGAGCCCCCTGGGACCATTTTAGGGCCTTCTAGGACCCTTCTAGGACCACGAGATACCATCTATAGCTCTCTGGGACCCCTTTAGGGCGTTCTAGGACTCTTCTAGGGTCCCCAGAGACCGTCTAGAGCCCCCTGGGATGACTTAGAGCCTTCGAGGACCCTTCTAGGACCACGAGGAACCCTCTAGAGCCCACTGGGACCCCTTTAGTGCCCTCTAGGACAATTCTAGGGCCGCCAGGGTCCCTCTAGAGCCCCCTGGGACCCCTTCAGGGCCTTCTAGGACCCTTCTAGGACCACCAGGAGCCCTCTAGAGCCCCCTAGGACCCACTTAGGGCCTTCTAGGACTGTTCTAGTACCCCCAGGGACCCTCTAGAGCCCGCTGGGACCCCCTTAGGGCCTTCTAGGACAATTCTAGGGCCGCCAGGGTCCCTCTAGAGCCCCCTGGGACACCTTAGGGTCTTCTAGGGCTCTTCTAGCGCCCCCAGTGACCCTCTAGACCCCCCTGGAACTTGCTTAAGTCCTTCTAGAACCCTTCTAGGGCCACGAGGAACCCTCTAGAGCCCCCTGGGACCCCCTTAGGGCCTTCTAGGTCCATGGTAAAACCCTGGGGAACCCTCTAGAGCACCCTGGGTCCTATTTAAGGCCTTCTAGTACACTTCTAGGGCCCCCAGGGACCTTCTAGAGCCCCCTGGGTCCACTTAGGGCCTTTTAGGACCATTCTAGGACCAGGAGGAACCATCTAGAGCCCTCTGAGAACCCCTTAGGGCCTTCTAGGACCATTTTAAGTCTCCGGGGAACCATCTAGAGGCCCCTGAGACCCCTTAGAACATTCTAGGACCCTTCTATGACCACGAGGAACCTTCTAGAACCACCTGGGACCCCCTTAGGGCCGTCTAGGACCCTTCTCGGACCACCAGGAACCCTCTAGAGCCCCCTGGGACTTGCTTAAGGCCTTCTAGGACTCTTCTAGGACCACGAGGAAACCAGATAGAGCCCCCTGGGACCCACTTAGGGCCTTCTAGGACCATGGTAGGACCCCGGGGAACCCTCTAGAGCACCCTGCGTCCTCTTTAGGGCCTTCTAGTACACTTCTAGGGACCCAGGGACTTTCTAGAGCCCCCTGGTTCCCTTTAGAGCCTTCTAGAACCCTTCTAGGAGCCCCAGGAACCCTCTAGAGCCCTCTGGGACTCTCTTTGCGCCTTCTAGGACCCTTCTAGGACCACGAGGAACCCTCTAGAGCCCTCTGGGACCCCCTTAGGTCCTTCTAGGACCCTTCTAGACCCCCCAATAACCCTCTAGATCCCTCTGGGACCCCCTTAGGGCCTTCTAGCACCCTTCTAGGACCACATGGATCTCTCTAGATCCCACTGGGACCCCCTAAGAACTTCAAGGACCTTTCTAGGACCACAAGAAACCAACTAGAACCCCTTGGGACTCACATAGGGCCTTCTAGGATCATTGTAAGACCCTGGGGAACCATCTAGAGCGTCGTGGGACCACTTAGAGCCTTCTAGGACGATTCTAGTACCACAAGGAACCCTCTAGAGCCCCCTGGGACCCATTTAGGGCCTTCTAGGACCCTTCTAGGACCACGAGGAACCCTCTAGAGCCCCCGGGACCCCCTTAGGGCCTTCTAGGACAATTCTAGCGCCCCCAGGTACCCTCTAGAGCCCCCTGGGACCCCCTTAGGGCTTTCTAGGGCCATGGTAAGACCCTGGGGAACCCTCCAGAGCACCCTGGGTCCTCTTTATTGCCTTCTAGTACCCTTCTAGGGCCCCCAGGGACCTTCTAGAGCCCCCTGGTTACCCTTTGAGCCTTCTAGAACCCTTCTAGGAGCCCCAGGAACCCTCTAGAGCCCGCTGGGACCCCCTTAGGGCCTTCTAGGACCCTTCTAGGACCACAAGGAACCCTCTAGAGCCCTCTGGGACCCCTTTAGGGCCTTCTAGGACAATTCTAGGGCCGCCAGGGTCCGTCTAGAGCCCCCGGGACCATTTTAGGGCCTTCTAGGACCCTTCTAGGACCACCAGGAGCCCTCTAGAGCCCTCTAGGACTCACTTAGGGCCTTCTAGGACTCTTCTAGTGTCCCCAGAGACAGTCTAGAGCCCCCTGGGATGCCTTAGAGCCTTCGAGGACCCTTCTAGGACCATGAGGAACCCTCTAGAGCCCCCTGGGACCCCCTTAGGGCATTCTAGGACCCTTCTAGGGCCCCCAGGGACCCTCTAGAGCCCCCTGGGACCCACTTAGGGCCTTCTAAGACCCTTCTAGGACCACCAGGAGCCCTCTATAGCCCTCTGGGACACCTTTTTGCACATTCTAGGACACTTCTACTGCCCCCAGAGACCCTCTAGAGCTCCCTGGGAGTCTTTAGGGCCTACTAGGACCCTTCTAGGATCACCAGGAACCCTCTAGAGCCCTCTGGGACCCACTTAGGGCCTTCTAGGACCCTTCTAGGACCACGAGGAACCCTCTAGAGCCCCCTGGGACTTGCTTAAGGCCTTCTAGGGTTATTGTAAGACCCTGGGGAACCCTCAAGAGCCTCGTGGGACCCCTTAGAGCCTTCTAGGACCCTTCTAGGACCACGAGGATCCCTCTAGAGCCCCCTGGGACACCTTAGGGCCTTCTAGGGCTCTTCTAGCGCCCCCAGTGACCCTCTAGACCCCCCTGGAACTTGCTTAAGTCCTTCTAGAACCCTTCTAGGGCCACGAGGAACCCTCTAGAGCCCCCTGGGACCCCCTTAGGGCCTTCTAGGTCCATGGTAAAACCCCGGGGAACCCTCTAGAGCACCCTGGGTCCTATTTAAGGCCTTCTAGTACACTTCTAGGGCCCCCAGGGACCTTCTAGAGCCCCCTGGGTCCACTTAGGGCCTTTTAGGACCATTCTAGGACCAGGAGGAACCATCTAGAGCCCTCTGAGAACCCCTTAGGGCCTTCTAAGACCATTTAAAGTCTCCGGGGAACCATCTAGAGACCCCTGAGACCCCTTAGAACATTCTAGGACCCTTCTATGACCACGAGGAACCTTCTAGAACCACCTGGGACCCCCTTAGGGCCGTCTAGGACCCTTCTCGGACCACCAGGAATCCTCTAGAGCCCTCTGGGACCCACTTAGGGCCTTCTAGGACCCTTCTAGGACCACGAGGAACCCTCTAGAGCCCTCTGGGACCCCCTTAGGTCCTTCTAGGACCCTTCTAGACCCCCCAATAACCCTCTAGATCCCTCTGGGACCCCCTTAGGGCCTTCTAGCACCCTTCTAGGACCACGAGGAACTCTCTAGAGCCCACTGGGACCCCTTTAAGAACTTCAAGGACCCTTCTAGGACCACAAGAAACCATCTAGAACCACTTGGGACTCACATAGGGCCTTCTAGGATCATTGTAAGACCCTGGGGAACCATCTAGAGCGTCGTGGGACCACTTAGAGCCTTCTAGGACGATTCTAGTACCACGAGGAACCCTCTAGAGCCCCCTGGGACCAATTTAGGGCCTTCTAGGACCCTTCTAGGACCACGAGGAACCCTCTAGAGCCCCCTGGGACCCCCTTAGGGCCTTCTAGGATAATTCTAGCGCCCCCAGGGACCCTCTAGAGCCCCCTGGGACCCCCTTAGGGCCTTCTAGGACCCTTCTAGGACACAGGGAACCCTCAAGAGCCCCCTGGGACCCCCTTAGGGCTTTCTAGGGCCATGGTAAGACCCTGGGGAACCCTCCAGAGCACCCTGGGTCCTCTTTAGTGCCTTCTAGTACCCTTCTAGGGCCCCCAGGGACCTTCTAGAGCCCCCTGGTTACCCTTTGAGCCTTCTAGAACCCTTCTAGGAGCCCCAGGAACCCTCTAGAGCCCGCTGGGACCCACTTAGGGCCTTCTAGGACCCTTCTAGGACCACAAGGAACCCTCTAGAGCCCGCTGGGACCCCTTTAGGGCCTTCTAGGACCCTTCTAGGACCACCAGGAGCCCTCTAGAGCCCCCTAGGACTCACTTAGGGCCTTCTAGGGCTCTTCTAGTACCCCCAGGGACCCTCTAGAGCCCCCTGGGACCCTTTTAGGGCCTTCTAGGACCCTCCTAGGACCCACGGGTACCCTCTAGAGCCCTCTGGGACCCTTCTAGGGCTTTCTTGGACCCTTTTAGAATCACCAGGAACCCTCCAGAGTCCCCTGGGACCCTTCTAGGGCTTTCTAGGACCCTTCTAGGACCACGAGGAACCCTCTAGAGCCCCCAGGACCATTTTAGAGCTTTCTAGGACGCTTCTAGGACCACGAGAAACCATCTATAGATCTCTGGGACCCCTTTAGGGCGTTCTAGGACTCTTCTAGGGTCCCCAGAGACCGTCTAGAGCCCCCTGGGATGCCTTAGAGCCTTCGAGGACCCTTCTAGGACCACGAGGAACCCTCTAGAGCCCCCTGGGACCCCCTTAGGGCATTCTAGGACCCTTCTAGGGCCCCCAGGGACCCTCTAGAGCCCCCTGGGACCCACTTAGGGCCTTCTAAGACCCTTCTAGGACCACCAGGAGCCCTCTATAGCCCTCTGGGACACCTTTTTGCACATTCTAGGACACTTCTAGTGCCCCCAGAGACCCTCTAGAGCTCCCTGGGAGTCTTTAGGGCCTACTAGGACCCTTCTAGGATCACCAGGAACCCTCTAGAGCCCTCTGGGACCCACTTAGGGCCTTCTAGGACCCTTCTAGGACCATGAGGAACCCTCTAGAGCCACCTGGGACCCACTTAGGGCATTCTAGGACCATTGTAGGGCCCCCAGGGACCCTCTAGAGCCCCCTGGGACCCCCTTAGGGCTTTCTAAGACCCTTCTAGGACCACCAGGAGCCCTCTATAGCCCTCTGGGACCCTCTTTGCGCCTTCTAGGACCCTTCTAGGACCACGAGAAACCCTCTAGAGCCCCCTGGGACCTCCTTAGGTCCTTCGAGGACCGTTCTAGGGTCACCAGGAACCCTCTAGAGCCCTCTGGGACCCACTTAGGGCCTTCTAGGACCCTTCTAGGACCACGAGGAACTCTTCAGAGCGCCCTGGGACTTGCTTAAGGCCTTCTAAGACTCTTCTAGGACCACGAGAAACCATCTAGAGCCCCCTGGGACCCACTTAGGGCATTCTAGGTTCATTTTAAGACCCTGGGGAACCCTCTAGAGCCTCGTGGTACCACTTAGAGCCTTGTAGGACTCTTCTAGGACCAGAAGGAACCCTCTAGAGCCCCCTGGGACCCCCTTAGGGCCTTCTAGGACAATTCTAGCGCCCCCAGGGACCCTCTAGAGCCCCCTGGGACACACTTAGGGCCTTCTAGGACCCTTCTAGGACACAGGGAACCCTCAAGAGCCCCCTGGGACCCACTTAGGGCTTTCTAGGGCCATGGTAAGACCCTGGGGAACCCTCCAGAGCACCCTGGGTCCTCTTTAGTGCCTTCTAGTACCCTTCTAGGGCCCCCAGGGACCTTCTAGAGCCCCCTGGTTACTCTTTGAGCCTTCTAGAACCCTTCTAGGAGCCCCAGGAACCCTCTAGAGCCCGCTGGGACCCCCTTAGGGCCTTCTAGGACCCTTCTAGGACCACAAGGAACCCTCTAGAGCCCCCTGGGACCCCTTTAGGGCCTTCTAGGACAATTCTAGGGCTGCCAGGGTCCCTCTAGAGCCCCCTGGGACCCCTTTAGGGCCTTCTAGGACCACCAGGAGCCCTCTAGAGCCCCCTAGGACCCACTTAGGGCCTTCTAGGACCCTTCTAGGACCACGAGGAACCCTCTAGAGCCCGCTGGGACCCTTTTAGGGCCTTCTAGGACCCTCCTAGGACCAATGGGTACCCTCTAGAGCCCTCTGGGACCCTTCTAGGGCTTTCTTGGACCCTTTTATAATCACCAGGAACCCTCCAGAGTCCCCTGGGACCCTTCTAGGGCTTTCTAGGACCCTTCTAGGACCACGAGGAACCCTCTGGATCTCCCTGGGGTCCCCTTAGGGCCTTCTAGGACCCTTCTAGGACCACAAGGAACCCTCTAGAGCCCTCTGTGACACATTTTGTGCCTTCTAGGAGACTTTTAGTGCCCCCAGGGACCCTCTAGGCCCCCCTGTGACCCATTTAGGGCCTTCTAGGACAATTCTAGGGCCCCCAGGGACACTCTAGAGCCCCGTGGGACCCCTTAGAGCATTCTAGGACACTTCTAGGAGCCCCAGGAACCTTCTAGAACCCTCTGGGACCCACTTAGGCCCTTCTAGGACCCTTCTAGGACCACCAGGAACCTTCTAAAGCCCTCTTTGACCCCCTTAAAGCCTTCTAAGACCCTTCTAGTGCTCCCAGGAACCCTCTAGAGCCCCCTGGGACCCCTTTATGGCCTTCTAAGACCCTTCTAGGACCACAAGAAACGCTCTAGAGCCCCCAGGGACTCCCTTAGGGCCTTCTAGGACCCTTCTAGGATCACCAGGATCCTTTTAGAGCCTTCTGGGACCCACTTAGGTCCTTCTAGTACCGTTCTAGGACCACGAGAAACTCTCTACAGCCCCCTGGGACGCCCTTAGGGCCTTCTAGGACCCTTCTAGGACCACGAGAAACCATCTAGAGCTCCCTGGGAACCCCTTACGGCCTTCTAGGATCATTGTAAGACCCCGGGGAACCCTCTAGAGCTCCCTGGGACCTCTTTAGTCCCTTCTAGGGCCCTTCTAGGACCACCAGGGACACTCTAGAGCCCTCTGGGACCCCCTTAGGGCCTTCTAGGACCATTCTAGTGCCCCCAGGGACCCTCTAGAGCCCCCTGGGACCCCTTTAGGTCCTTCTAGGACCCTTCTAGGGCCACCAGGGACACTCTAAAGCCCCCTGGGACCCCCTTAGGGCCTGCTAGGTGTCTTCTACGACCACGAGGAACCATCTAGAACCCCCTGAGACCACTTAGGACCTTCTAGGACAATTGTATGACCCCAGGGAACCCCCTAGAGTCGTCTGGGACCCCCTTAGGGCCTACTAGGACCATTGTAAGACCCCAGGGAACACTCTAGAGTCCCCTAGGACTCCTTAAGGCCTTCTAGGACCCTTCTAGGACCACGAGAAACCCTCTAGAGCCCCCAGGGACTCCCTTAGGGCCTTCTAGGACCCTTCTAGGATCACCAGGAACCCTCTAGAGCCATCTGGGACCCACTTAGGACCTTCTAGGACCCTTCTAGGACCACGAGAAACCATCCAGAGCCCCCTGGGACTCCTTAGAGCCTTCTAGGACCCTTCTAGGAGTCCCTGAATCCCTCTAGAGCCCCATGGGACCCACTTAGGTCCTTCTAGGACACTTCAAACACCACCAGCATCCCTCTAGAGCTCACTGGGAAGCATTTAGGGCCTTCTAAGACCCTTCTAGGACCACGAGGAACCCTCTAGAGCCCCCTGGGACCATTTTAGGGCCTTCTAGGTCCCTTCTAGGACCACTAGGAACCATGTAGACCCCCTGGGACAATTTAGGACCTTCTAGGACCATTGTAAGACCATGGGGATCCCTGTAGAGCCCTCTGGGACCCCCTTAGGACCTTCTAGGACCCTTCTAGGACCACCAGGATCCCTCTAGAGCCCCCTGGAACCACCTTAGGGCCTTCTAAAACCCTTCTAGGACCTTGAGGAACCCTCTAGAGCTCTTTGGGACCCCTATAGAAGGGTCTGGAGGCCTTCAGAAGGGTCTGGATGGGCTCTAGAAAGGTCTGGGGGCCTTCAGAATGGCCCTGGGGGGATCTAGAAGGGTCTGGAGGCCTTCAGAAGGGTCCTGAGTGGCTCTAGAAGGGTCTGGGGGCCTTCAGAAGGGCCCTGGGGGGATCTAGAAGGGTCTGGAGGCCTTCAGAAGGGTCCTGAGCGGCTCTAGAATGGTCTGGGGGCATTCAGAAGGGTCTGGATGGGCTCTAGAAGGGTCTGGGGTCCTTCAGAATGGCCCTGGGGGGATCTAGAATGGTCTGGAAGCCATCAGAAGGGCCCTGATTGGCTCTAGAACCGTCTGGGGGCATTCAGAATGGCCCAGGGGAACTAGAAGGGTCTGGAGACCTTCAGAAGGGTCCTGAGCGGCTCTAGAAGGGTCTGGGGGCTTTCAGAAGGGCCCCGGGTGGGCTCTAGAAGGGTCTGGAGGCCTTCAGAAGGGTCCTGAGGGGCTCTAGAAGGGTCCAACTTGGATCTCAAACGGTCTAGGGCCTTCAGATTGGTCCTGGGGGGCTCTAGAAGGGTCTTGGAACCTTCATAAAGGTCCTGACTGGCTCTAGAAGGGTTCTGAGGGGCTCTAGAAGGGTCTGGGGGCATTCAGAAGGGTCCTGAGGGGCTCTAGAAGGGTCTGGGAGCCTTTAGAAGGGTCCTCGGGGGCTCTAGAAAGTCATAGAAGGGTCTTAGAAGGCCCTAACAGTGTCCCAGGGTGCTCCAGGGGGTTTCCAGAAGTCTTAGAAGAGTCCTACAAAAACCTAAGGAGGTCCCAGGGGGCTCCAGAGGCTTCCTGGTGACTCTAGAAGGGTCCTTGAAAGCCCTAAGTGGGTCCCAGGTGGATCTAGCGGGTACCTGTGGGTTCTAGAAGGTTCCTAGAAGGTCGTAAGGGGGTCCCAGGGGGCTCTAGAGGGTTCCTGGTGGTCCTAGAAGGTTCCTAGAAGGTCCTAAGGGGGTCCCAGAGCGCTCTAGAGGTATCCTCGTGGTCGTAGAAGGTTCCTATGAGCTTCTAAGTTGGTTTCAGGGTGCTCTAGGGGGTTCCTCATGTCCTAGAATTGTCCTAGGAGGCCTTAAGTGGGTCCCAGGGGGCTCTAGAGGGCTCCTGGTGACTCTAGAAGTCTCCTATAAAGCTCTAGAAGGGTCCCAGAAGGCTCTAGAGGGTTCCTGGTGACACTAGAAGGGTCCTAGAAAGACCTAGAATGGTCCCAGAGGGCTCTAGAGGGTTCCCGTGGGTCCTAGAAGGGTCCTAGAAGGCCCTAAAGGGGTCCCAAGGGGGTCTAGATGGTTCCTCATGGTCCTAAAAGGGTCTTAGAAGGCCCTAAATGGGTCCCAGGGGGCTCTAGAGGGTTCCTCGTGTTTCTAAAAGGGTCCTAGAAGGCCCTAAAGGGGACCCAGGGGGCTCTAGAGGGTCCTTTGTGGTCTTAGAAGCATCCGAGAAGGCCCTAAGGGTGTCCCAGGGGGCTCTAGAAGGTCCCTGGGGGCCCTAGAATGGTCCTAGAAGGCCCTAAGGAGGTCCCAGGGGGCTCTAGAGGGTTCCTGGTGGTCCTAGAAGGATTCTAGAAGGCCCTAAGTGGTTCCCAGAGGGCTCTAGAGGGTTTCTCGTTGTCCTAGAAGGGTCCTAGGAGGCCCTAAATGGGGCCCAGGGAGCTCTAGACGGTTCCTCGTGGTCCTAGGAGGATCCTAGAAGGACCTAAGTGGTTCCCAGAGGGCTCTGGATGGTTTCTTGTGGTCTTAGAATGGACCTAGAAGGCCCTAAAGTGGTCCCAGTGAACTCTAGAGGGTTCCTGGGGTTCCTAGAAGGGCCCTAGAAAGGTCTAAGAGGTTCCAGGGGGCTCTAGAGGGTCTCCGGGCGCCCTAGAATAGTCCTAGAAGGCCCTAAAGGGGTTCCAGGGGGCTCTAGAGCGTTCCCCGGGGTCTTACCATGGTCCTAGAAGGCCCTAAGTGGGTCCCAGGGGGCTCTAGAAGGTTTCTCGTGGTCCTAGAAGGGTCCTAGAAAGTCCTAAAGGGGTCCAAGGGAGCTTTAGAGGGTTCCTGGTGAATCTAGAAGTGTCCTAGAAAGCCCTAGAAGGGTCCCAGGGGGCTCTAGAGGTTTCCCTGTGGTCCTAGAAGGGTCCTAGAAGACCCTAAAGTGGTCCCAGGGGGCTCTAGATGGCTCCTGGTGCTCCTAGAAGGGTCCTAGAAGGCTCTAAGCTGTCCCAGGGGACTCTAGAGGGTACCTAGAGGGCCTAGAAGTGACCTAGAAGGCCCTAAAGGGGTCCCAGGGGGCTCTAGATGGTGCCTGTGGGTCCTAGAAGGGTCTTAGAAGGCCCTAAGGTGGTCCCAGGGGGCTCTAGAGGGTTCCTCGTGGTCCTAGAAGGGTTCTACAAAGCCCTAAGGGGTCCCAGTGGGCTCTAGAGGGTTCTTGGTGGTTTTAGAAGTCTCCCAGGGGTCTTTAGAGGGTCCCTGGAGGCCCTAGAAGTATCCTAGAAGGCACTAAAGGGGACCCAGGGGGCTCTAGAGTGTTCCCCGTGGTCTTACAATCGTCCTAGAAGGCCCTAAGGGGGTACCAGGGGTCTCTAGGTTGTTTCTCGTGGTCCTAAAAGGGTCCTAGAAGGCCCTAAAGTGGTCCCAGGGGGCTCTAGAGGGTTCCTGGTGGTCCTAGAAGAGTCCTAGAAGGCACTAAAGGGGTCCCAGGGGTCTCTAGAAGGTTCCCAGGGGTCTTACAATGATCCTAGAAGGCTCTAAGTGGGTCCCATGGGGCTCTAGATGGTTTCTCGTGGTCCTAGAAGCGTCCTAGAAGGCCGTAAGTGCATCCCAGGGGGCTCTAGAGGGTTCCTGGTGGTCCTAGAAGGATTCTAGAAGGCCCTAAGTGGTTCTCAGAGGGCTCTAGAGGGTTCCTCGTGGTCCTAGAAGGGTCTTAGAAGGCCATAAAGGGGTCCCAGGGTGCTCTAGAGGTCTTTAGTATGGATCTGGGGGGCTCTAGAAGGGTCTGGGCGCTTTTAGAATGGATGTGAGAAGCTCTAGAAGGGTTCAGGGTCTTTTTGAATCTCCCTGGGGGGCTCTAGAAGGGTCTGGGGGCTTTTAGAATTGTCCAGATGGGCTCTAGAAGGGTCTAGGGTCCTTTAGAATGGGTCTGGGGTGCTCTAGAAGGGTCTGGGGTCTTTTAAAATGGACGTGAGAAGATCTAGATGGGTCCAGGGGCCTTTAGAATGTCGCTGAGGGCCTCTAGAAGGGTCTGGGGTCCTCTAGAAGGGACGTGAGATGCTCTAGAAGGGTCCAGGGTCCTTTAGAAGGTCTCTGGCGTCTCTAGAAGGGTCTGGAGGCTTCTAGAAGGGATGTGAGAAGCTCTAGAAGGGTCCAGGGGCCTTTAGAACGTCTCTGGGGGGCTCTAGTGGGATCTGGGGTCTTTTAGAAGGACTCTGGGGCCCTCTAGAAGGGTCTAGGCTCCATTAGAATGGGTCTGGGAGGATTTAGAAGGGTCTAGATGCCTTTAGAACGTCTCTGGGGGGTCTAGAAGGGTCTGGGGTCTTTTAGAAGCGACGTGAGAAGCTCTAGAAGGGTCCAGGGTCCTTTAGAAGGTCTCTGGGGGGCTCTAGAAGGGTCTGTGGGCATTTAGAAGGGATGTGAGTGGCTGTAGAAGGGTCTGGGCGCCTTTAGAAGGTCTCTGGGGGGCTCTAGAAAGGTCTGGGTTCTTTTAGAAGGGACGTGAGAAGCTCTAGAAGGGTCCAAGGACCTTTAAAATAGTTCTGGGGGCTCTAGAGGAGTCTGGAGGCTGTTAGAATGGTCCAGATGGGCTCTAGAATGGCCTGGTCGCTTTTAGAAGGTCTCTGGGGGGCTCTCGAAGGGTCTGGGTTCTTTTAGAAGGGACGTGAGAAGCTCTAGAAGGGTCCAGGGGCCTTTAGAAGGTCTCTGGGGGGCACTCAAAGGGTCTGGGGGCTTTTAGAAGGGACGTGAGAAGCTCTGGAAGGGTCCAGGGGCCTTTAGAAGGGCTCTGGGGAGTCTAGAATGGTCTGGGGGCCTCTAGAATGGTCCAGAAGGGCTCTAGAATGGTCTTGGCACTTTTAGAAGGGCCCCGGTGGGTGCTAGAATGGTCTGGGGTCTTTTAGAATGGACATCAGGTGCTCTAGAAGGGTCTGGGGGCTTTTAGAAGGGTCCAGTGGAGCTCTAGGAGGGTCTGGGGGCCTTTAGAAGGGCTCTGGCGGTCTTTAGAGACATCTGGGGGCCTTTAGAAGGACTCTGGGGGCCTCTAGAAGGGTCTAGAGGCCTTTAGATTTGTCTAGAGGGGCTCTAGAAGGACTAATCCCCTAACCCTAACACTTAACCCTAACCCCCTATCCCCAACCCTGACCCTAACCGGATAACCATAACCCTAATCCCTATCCCCCTAACCCTAATCCCTAACACCCTAACCCTAACCCTAATCCCTTACACCCTAACCCTAACCCCGTAACCCTAAGCACATAACACTAAACCCTAACCCTAACCCTAACCTTAACCCCTAACCCTAACCCTCACCCTAAACCCTAACCATAACCCTAACCCTAACCCAACCCTGACCCTAACCCTAACCACAAACCCTAACCCCTAACCCTAACTCTAACCCTAACCCTAACCCTAATGACCCTAAACTCTAACCCTCACCCTAACCCCTAACCATAACCATAACCCTAACCATAACCCTAACCCTTATGACCCTAACCCTAACCTTAACCCTAATCTAACCCTAACCTAACCCTAACCCTAACCACTAAGCCTAACCCTAACCCCTAACCCTAAGCCTAAACCCTAACCCTAAACCCTAACCCTAAACCTAACCCTAAACCTAACCCTAACCCTAACCCTAATGACCCTAACCCTAACCCTAACCCTAATGAGCCTAACCCTAACCCTAAACCTAACCCCTAACCCTAACCCTAACCCTAAACCTAACCCCTAACCCCTAACCCTAATGACCCTAACACTAACCCTAACCCAACCCTAACCCTAACCCTAACCCTAAACCCTAACCCTAAACCCTAACCCCTAACCCCTAACCCTAACCCCTAACTCTAACCCCTAACCCCTAACCCTAATGACCCTAACCCTAACCCTAACCCTAACCATAAACCCTAACCCTAACACTAACCCTAACCCCAACCCCTAACCCTAACCCTAAACCTAAACCCTAACCCTAACCCCTAACCCCTAACCCCTAACTCTAACCCCTAACCCCTAACCCTAACCCTAACCCCTAACCCTAACCCCTAACCCTAAACCCTAACTCTAACCATAACCCCTAACCCCTTACCCTAACCCTAATGACCCTAACCCTAACACTAACCCCTAACTTCTAGAGCTTCTCACGTCCCTTCTAAAAGCCCCTGGACCCTTCTAGAGCCCCCTGGGTCCCTTCTAAAAGTGCCAAGACCCTTCTAGAGCCCATCTGGACAATTCTAAAGGCCCCCAGATCCCTCTGGACCCCCCAGAGACCTTCTAAAGGCCCCTGGACCCTTCTAGAGCTTCTCACGTCCCTTCTAAAAGCCCCCAGACCCTTCTAGAGCCCCCCAGAGACATTATAAAGGTCCCTGGACCCTTCTAGAGCTTCTCATGACCCTTTTAAAAGCCCCCAGACCCATCTAGAGCCCCCCAGAGACAATATAAAGGCACCTGGACCCTTCAAGAGCTTCTCACGCCCATTCTAAAAGAACCCAGACCCTTCTAGAGCCCCCCAGAGAGCTTCAAAAAGACCCTGAACCCTTCTAGAGCTTCTTACATCCCTTCTAAAAGCCCCCAGACCCTTCTAGAGCCCCCCAGATCCAATCTAAAGATATCTAGAGCCCCCTGGGACCCCTTTACGGCCTTCTAAGACCCTTCTAGGACCACGAGGAGCCATCTAGAGCCCCCTGGGACCCCTTAAGGCCTTCTAGGACCCATCTAGGACCACGAGAATCCCTCTAGAGCCCCCTGGGACCTCTTTAGGGCCTTCTTGGACCCTTCTAGGGCCCCCCAGGGACCCTCTAGAACCCACTGGGACCCACTTAGGGCCTTCTAGGACCCTTCTAGGACCACGAGAAACCCTCTAGAGCCACCTGGGACTCCCGTAGGGCCTTCTAGGATCATTGTAAGCCCCCAGGGAACCCTCTAGAGCCCTCTGGGACCCTTCTAGGGCTTTCTAGGACCCTTTTAGAATCACCAGGAACCCTCTAGAGCACCCTGGGACCCTTCTAGGGCTTTCTTGGACACTTTTAGAGTCACCAGGAACCCTCTAGAGCCCCCTGGGACCCCTCTAGGACCACGAGAAACCCTCTAGAGCTCCCTGGGACCCACTTAGTGCCTTCTAGGACGCTTCTAGGGACACCAGAGACCCTCTAGAGCCCCCTGGGACACACTTAGGGCCTTCTAGGACCCTTCTAGGACCACGAGGAACCCTCTAGAGCCCCCTGAGACCCGCTTAGGACCTTCTAGGACCCTTCTATGACCACGAGGAACCCTCTAGAGCCACCTAGGACCCCCTTAGGGCCTTCTAGAACCCTTCTTGGACCCCCAGGGACCCTCTAGAGCCCACTGGACCCCCTTAGGGCCTTCTAGGACCCTTCTAGGACCACGAGAAACAATCTAGAGCCCCCTGGGACCCCCTTAGGGCCAACTAGGACCAGTGTAAGACCCTGGGGAACCCTCTAGACCCCCCTGGGTCCCCTTTAGGGCCTTCTAGGACCCTTCTAGGGACCCCAGGGACCCTCTAGAGCCCACTGGGACTGCCTTAGGGCCTACTAGGACCCTTCTAGGACTATGAGGAACCCTCTAGAGCCCCCTGGGACACACTTAGGGCCATCTAGGACCCTTCTAGGACCCACGGGAACCATCTAGAGCCCCGTGGGACCCCCTTCGGGCCTTCTAGGACACTTCTAAGTCCTCCAGGGACCCTCTAGAGCCCCCTGGGACCGCTTAGAGCCTTCTAGGACCCTTCTAGGACCTGTGGGTACCCTCTAGAGCCCCCGGGACCCTTCTAGGGCTTTCTAGGACACGTCTAGAGTCACCAGAAACCCTCTAGAGATCCCTTGGACCCCTTAAGGGCCTTCTAGGACCCTTCTAGGACCACGAGAAAACTTCCAGAGCCCCCTGGGACCCACTCAGGGCCTTCTAGGACCATTTTAAGACTCTCTGGAACCATCTAGAGCCCCCTGGGAAAACTTAGAGCATTCTAGGACCCTTCTAGGACCCCAGGAATATTCTAGAACCCCCTGGGACCACCTTAGGGCCTTCTAGTACCGTTCTAGGACCACCAGGAACCCTCTAGAGCCCCCTGTGACCCCCCTAGGGCCTTCTAGGACCCTTCTCGGACCACCAGGAACCCTCTAGAGCCCCCTGTGACACTCTTAGGGCCTTCTAGGACTCTTCTAGGACCACGAGGAAACCATCTAGAGCCCCCTGGGTCCCGCTTAGGGCCTTCTAGGACCATGGTAAGACCCCGGGGAACCCTCTAGAGCACCCTGGGTCCTCTATACAGCCTTCTAGGACCCTTCTAGGACCACCAGGATCCCTCTAGAGCCCCCTGGGACCCACTTAGGGCCATCTAGGGGTCTTCTAGGACCACGAGTAACCATCTAGAGACCCGTGGGATGACTTAAGGTCCTTCTAGGGATCTTCTAGGGCCACGAGTAACCATCTAGAGACATGTGGGACCACTTAAGGGCCTTCTTGGACACTTCTTGGTCCACAAGAGACCCTCTAGAGCCCCCTGGGACCGCTTAGAGTCTTCTAGGTCCATTCTATGAGCCCCAGGAAACACATAGAGCCCCCTGGGACCCCTTTAGGGCCTTCTAGGACCCTTCTAGGACCACCAGGAGCCCTCTAGAGGCCCCTAGGACCCACTTAGGGCCTTCTAGGACTCTTCTAGTATCCCCAGGGACCCTCTAGAGCCCGCTGGGACCCTTTTAGGGCCTTCTAGGACCCTCCTAGGACCCACGGGTACCCTCTAGAGCCCTCTGGGACCCTTCTAGGGCTTTCTTGGACCCTTTTAGAATCACCAGGAACCCTCCAGAGTCCCCTGGGACCCTTCTAGGGCTTTCTAGGACCCTTCTAGGACCACGAGGAACCCTCTAGAGACCCCTGGGACCCCCTTAGGGCATTCTAGGACCCTTCTAGGGCCCCCAGGGACCCTCTAGAGCCCCCTGGGACCCACTTAGGGCCTTCTAAGACCCTTCTAGGACCACCAGGAGCCCTCTATAGCCCTCTGGGACACCTTTTTGCACATTCTAGGACACTTCTACTGCCCCCAGAGACCCTCTAGAGCTCCCTGGGAGTCTTTAGGGTCTTCTAGGACCCTTCTAGGACCACGAGGAACCCTCTAGAGCCCCCTGGGACCCACTTAGGGCATTCTAGGACCCTTCTAGGGCCCCCAGGGACCCTCTAGAGCCCCCTGGGACCCCCTTAGGGCTTTCTAAGACCCTTCTAGGACCACCAGGAGCCCTCTATAGCCCTCTGGGACCCTCTTTGCGCCTTCTAGGACCCTTCTAGTGCCCCCAGGGACACTCTAGAGCCCCCTGGGACTCCTTAGGGCCTACTAGGACCCTTCTAGGACCACGAGAAATCCTCTAGAGCCCCCTGGGACCTCCTTTGGTCCTTCTAGGACCGTTCTAGGGTCACCAGGAACCCTCTAGAGCCCTCTGGGACCCACTTAGGGCCTTCTAGGACCCTTCTAGGACCACGAGGAACTCTCTAGAGCCCCCTGGGACTTGCTTAAGGCCTTCTAGGACTCTTCTAGGACCACGAGAAACCATCTAGAGCCCCCTGGGACCCACTTAGGGCATTCTAGGTTCATTTTAAGACCCTGGGGAACCCTCTAGAGCCTCGTGGTACCACTTAGAGCCTTGTAGGACCCTTCTAGGACCAGAAGGAACCCTCTAGAGCCCCCTGGGACCCCCTTAGGGCCTTCTAGGACAATTCTAGCGCCCCCAGGGACCCTCTAGAGCCCCCTGGGACCCCCTTAGGGCTTTCTAGGTCCATGGTAAGACCCTGGGGAACCCTCCAGAGCACCCTGGGTCCTCTTTAGTGCCTTCTAGTACCCTTCTAGGGCCCCCAGGGACCTTCTAGAGCCCCCTGGTTACCCTTTGAGCCTTCTAGAACCCTTCTAGGAGCCCCAGGAACCCTCTAGAGCCCGCTGGGACCCCCTTAGGGCCTTCTAGGACCCTTCTAGGACCACAAGGAACCCTCTAGAGCCCCCTGGGACCCCTTTAGGGCCTTCTAGAACAATTCTAGGGCCGCCAGGGTCCGTCTAGAGCCCCCTGGGACCCCTTTAGGGCCTTCTAGGACCCTTCTAGGACCACCAGGAGCCCTCTAGAGCCCCCTAGGACCCACTTAGGGCCGTCTAGGACTCTTCTAGTACCCCCAGGGACCCTCTAGAGCCCGCTGGGACCCCCTTAGGGCCTTCTAGGACAATTCTAGGGCCGCCAGGGTCCCTCTAGAGCCCCCTGGGACCCCTTTAGGGCCTTCTAGGACCCTTCTAGGACCACCAGGAGCCCTCTAGAGCCCCCTAGGACCCACTTAGGGCCTTCTAGGACTCTTCTAGTACCCCCAGGGACCCTCTAGAGCCCGCTGGGACCCCCTTAGGGCCTTCTAGGACAATTCTAGGGCCGCCAGGGTCCCTCTAGAGCCCCCTGGGACCCCTTTAGGGCCTTCTAGGACCCTTCTAGGACCACCAGGAGCCCTCTAGAGCCCCCTAGGATCCACTTAGGGCCTTCTAGGACTCTTCTAGTACCCCCAGGGACCCTCTAGAGCCACCTGGGACCCTTTTAGGGCCTTCTAGGACCCTCCTAGGACCCACGGGTACACTCTAGAGCCCTCTGGGACCCTTCTAGGGCTTTCTTGGACCATTTTAGAATCACCAGGAACACTCCAGAGTCCCCTGGGACCCTTCTAGGGCTTTCTAGGACCCTTCTAGGACCACGAGGAACCCTCTAGAGCCCCCTGGGACCATTTTAGGCCCTTCTAGGACCCTTCTAGGACCACGAGATACCATCTATAGCTCTCTGGGACCCCTTTAGGGCGTTCTAGGACTCTTCTAGGGTCCCCAGAGACCGTCTAGAGCCCCCTGGGATGACTTAGAGCCTTCGAGGACCATTCTAGGACCACGAGAAACCCTCTAGAGCCCCCTGGGACCCCTTTAGGGCCCTCTAGGACAATTCTAGGGCCGCCAGGGTCCCTCTAGAGCCCCCTGGGACCCCTTTAGGGCCTTCTAGGACCCTTCTAGGACCACCAGGAGCCCTCTAGAGCCCCCTAGGACCCACTTAGGGCCTTCTAGGACTCTTCTAGTACCCCCAGGGACCCTCTAGAGCCCGCTGGGACCCCCTTAGGGCCTTCTAGGACAATTCTAGGGCCGCCAGGGTCCCTCTAGAGCCCCCTGGGACACCTTAGGGTCTTCTAGGGCTCTTCTAGCGCCCCCAGTGACCCTCTAGACCCCCCTGGAACTTGCTTAAGTCCTTCTAGAACCCTTCTAGGGCCACGAGGAACCCTCTAGAGCCCCCTGGGACCCCCTTAGGGCCTTCTAGGTCCATGGTAAAACCCCGGGGAACCCTCTAGAGCACCCTGGGTCCTATTTCAGGCCTTCTAGTACACTTCTAGGGCCCCCAGGGACCTTCTAGAGCCCCCTGGGTCCACTTAGGGCCTTTTAGGACCATTCTAGGACCAGGAGGAACCATCTAGAGCCCTCTGAGAACCCCTTAGGGCCTTCTAGGACCATTTTAAGTCTCCGGGGAACCATCTAGAGGCCCCTGAGACCCCTTAGAACATTCTAGGACCCTTCTATGACCACGAGGAACCTTCTAGAACCACCTGGGACCCCCTTAGGGCCGTCTAGGACCCTTCTCGGACCACAAGGAACCCTCTAGAGCCCCCTGGGACTTGCTTAAGGCCTTCTAGGACTCTTCTAGGACCACGAGGAAACCAGATAGAGCCCCCTGGGACCCACTTAGGGCCTTCTAGGACCATGGTAGGACCCCGGGGAACCCTCTAGAGCACCCTGCGTCCTCTTTAGGGCCTTCTAGTACACTTCTAGGGACCCAGGGACTTTCTAGAGCCCCCTGGTTCCCTTTAGAGCCTTCTAGAACCCTTCTAGGAGCCCCAGGAACCCTCTAGAGCCCTCTGGGACTCTCTTTGCGCCTTCTAGGACCCTTCTAGGACCACGAGGAACCCTCTAGAGCCCTCTGGGACCCCCTTAGGTCCTTCTAGGACACTTCTAGACCCCCCAATAACCCTCTAGATCCCTCTGGGACCCCTTAGGGCCTTCTAGCACCCTTCTAGGACCACATGGATCTCTCTAGATCCCACTGGGACCCCCTAAGAACTTCAAGGACCTTTCTAAGACCACAAGAAACCATCTAGAACCCCTTGGGACTCACATAGGGCCTTCTAGGATCATTGTAAGACCCTGGGGAACCATCTAGAGCGTCGTGGGACCACTTAGAGCCTTCTAGGACGATTCTAGTACCACAAGGAACCCTCTAGAGCCCCCTGGGACCCATTTAGGGCCTTCTAGGACCCTTCTAGGACCACGAGGAACCCTCTAGAGCCCCCGGGACCCCCTTAGGGCCTTCTAGGACAATTCTAGCGCCCCCAGGTACCCTCTAGAGCCCCCTGGGACCCCCTTAGGGCTTTCTAGGGCCATGGTAAGACCGTGGGGAACCCTCCAGAGCACCCTGGGTCCTCTTTAGTGCCTTCTAGTACCCTTCTAGGGCCACCAGGGACCTTCTAGAGCCCCCTGGTTACCCTTTGAGCCTTCTAGAACCCTTCTAGGAGCCCCAGGAACCCTCTAGAGCCCGCTGGGACCCCCTTAGGGCCTTCTAGGACCCTTCTAGGACCACAAGGAACCCTCTAGAGCCCTCTGGGACCCCTTTAGGGCCTTCTAGGACAATTCTAGGGCCGCCAGGGTCCGTCTAGAGCCCCCGGGACCATTTTAGGGCCTTCTAGGACCCTTCTAGGACCACCAGGAGCCCTCTAGAGCCCTCTAGGACTCACTTAGGGCCTTCTAGGACTCTTCTAGTGTCCCCAGAGACAGTCTAGAGCCCCCTGGGATGCCTTAGAGCCTTCGAGGACCCTTCTAGGACCATGAGGAACCCTCTAGAGCCCCCTGGGACCCCCTTAGGGCATTCTAGGACCCTTCTAGGGCCCCCAGGGACCCTCTAGAGCCCCCTGGGACCCACTTAGGGCCTTCTAAGACCCTTCTAGGACCACCAGGAGCCCTCTATAACCCTCTGGGACACCTTTTTGCACATTCTAGGACACTTCTAGTGCCCCCAGAGACCCTCTAGAGCTCCCTGGGAGTCTTTAGGGCCTACTAGGACCCTTCTAGGATCACCAGGAACCCTCTAGAGCCCTCTGGGACCCACTTAGGGCCTTCTAGGACCCTTCTAGGACCACGAGGAACCCTCTAGAGCCCCCTGGGACTTGCTTAAGGCCTTCTAGAACCCTTCTAGGACCAGGAGAAACACTCTAGAGCCCCCTGGGACTCCCTTAGGGCCTTCTAGGGTTATTGTAAGACCCTGGGGAACCCTCAAGAGCCTCGTGGGACCCCTTAGAGCCTTCTAGGACCCTTCTAGGACCACGAGGATCCCTCTAGAGCCCCCTGGGACACCTTAGGGCCTTCTAGGGCTCTTCTAGCGCCCCCAGTGACCCTCTAGACCCCCCTGGAACTTGCTTAAGTCCTTCGAAAACCCTTCTAGGGCCACGAGGAACCCTCTAGAGCCCCCTGGGACCCCCTTAGGGCCTTCTAGGTCCATGGTAAAACCCCGGGGAACCCTCTAGAGCACCCTGGGTCCTATTTAAGGCCTTCTAGTACACTTCTAGGGCCCCCAGGGACCTTCTAGAGCCCCCTGGGTCCACTTAGGGCCTTTTAGGACCATTCTAGGACCAGGAGGAACCATCTAGAGCCCTCTGAGAACCCCTTAGGGCCTTCTAGGACCATTCTAAGTCTCCGGGGAACCATCTAGAGGCCCCTGAGACCCCTTAGAACACTCTAGGACCCTTCTATGACCACGAGGAACCTTCTAGAACCACCTGGGACCCCCTTAGGGCCGTCTAGGACCCTTCTCGGACCACCAGAAACCCTCTAGAGCCCCCTGGGACTTGCTTAAGGCCTTCTAGGACTCTTCTAGGACCACGAGGAAACCAGATAGAGCCCCCTGGGACCCCCTTAGGGCCTTCTAGGACCATGGTAAGACCCCGGGGAACCCTCTAGAGCACCCTGCGTCCTCTTTAGGGCCTTCTAGTACCCTTCTAGGACCACCAGGAGCGCTCTATAGCCCTCTGGGACACCTTTTTGCACATTCTAGGACACTTCTAGTGTCCCCAGAGACCCTCTAGAGCTCCCTGGGAGTCTTTAGGGCCTACTAGGACCCTTCTAGGATCACCAGGAACCCTCTAGAGCCCTCTGGGACCCACTTAGGGCCTTCTAGGACCCTTCTAGGACCACGAGGAACCCTCTAGAGCCCCCTGGGACCCCCTTAGGGCATTCTAGGACCCTTCTAGGGCCCCCAGGGACCCTCTAGAGCCCCCTGGGACCCCCTTAGGGCTTTCTAAGACCCTTCTAGTACCACCAGGAGCCCTCTATAGCCCTCTGGGACCCTCTTTGCGCCTTCTAGGACCCTTCTAGTGCCCCCAGGGACACTCTAGAGCCCCCTGGGACTTCTTAGAGCCTACTAGGACCCTTCTAGGACCACGAGAAACCCTCTAGAGCCCCCTGGGACCTCCTTAGGTCCTTCGAGGACCGTTCTAGGGTCACCAGGAACCCTCTAGAGCCCTCTGGGACCCACTTAGGGCCTTCTAGGACCCTTCTAGGACCACGAGGAACTCTCTAGAGCCCCCTGGGACTTGCTTAAGGCCTTCTAGGACTCTTCTAGGACCACGAGAAACCATCTAGAGCCCCCTGGGACCCACTTAGGGCATTCTAGGTTCATTTTAAGACCCTGGGGAACCCTCTAGAGCCTCGTGGTACCACTTAGAGCCTTGTAGGACCCTTCTAGGACCAGAAGGAACCCTCTAGAGCCCCCTGGGACCCCCTTAGGGCCTTCTAGGACAATTCTAGCGCCCCCAGGGACCCTCTAGAGCCCCCTGGGACCCCCTTAGGGCCTTCTAGGACCCTTCTAGGACACAGGGAACCATCAAGAGCCCCCTGGGACCCCCTTAGGGCTTTCTAGGGCCATGGTAAGACCCTGGGGAACCCTCCAGAGCACCCTGGGTCCTCTTTAGTGCCTTCTAGTACCCTTCTAGGGCCCCCAGGGACCTTCTAGAGCCCCCTGGTTACCCTTTGAGCCTTCTAGAACCCTTCTAGGAGCCCCAGGAACCCTCTAGAGCCCGCTGGGACCCCCTTAGGGCCTTCTAGGACCCTTCTAGGACCACAAGGAACCCTCTAGAGCCCCCTGGGACCCCTTTAGGGCCTTCTAGGACAATTCTAGGGCCGCCAGGGTCCGTCTAGAGCCCCCTGGGACCCCTTTAGGGCCTTCTAGGACCCTTCTAGGACCACCAGGAGCCCTCTAGAGCCCCCTAGGACCCACTTAGGGCCTTCTAGGACTCATCTAGTACCCCCAGGGACCCTCTAGAGCCCCCTGGGACCCTTTTAGGGCCTTCTAGGACCCTCCTAGGACCCACGGGTACCCTCTAGAGCCCTCTGGGACCCTTCTAGGCCTTTCTAGGACCCTTCTAGGACAACGAGGAACCCTCTAGAGCCCCCGGGACCATTTTAGGGCCTTCTAGGACCCTTCTAGGACCACGAGAAACCATCTATAGCTCTCTGGGACCCCTTTAGGGCGTTCTAGGACCCTTCTAGGGTCCCCAGAGACCGTCTAGAGCCCCCTGGGATGCCTTAGAGCCTTCGAGGACCCTTCTAGGACCACCAGGAGCCCTCTATAGCCCTCTGGGACACCTTTTTGCACATTCTAGGACACTTCTAGTGCCCCCAGATACCCTCTAGAGCTCCCTGGTAGTCTTTAGGGCTTACTAGGACCCTTCTAGGATCACCAGGAACCCTCTAGAGCCATCTGGGACCCACTTAGGGCCTTCTAGGACCCTTCTAGGACCACGAGGAACCCTCTAGAGCCCCCTGGGACCCCCTTAGGGCATTCTAGGACCCTTCTAGGGCCCCCAGGGACCCTCTAGAGCCCCCTGGGACCCCCTTAGGGCTTTCTAAGACCCTTCTAGGACCACCAGGAGCCCTCTATAGCCCTCTGGGACCCTCTTTGCGCCTTCTAGGACCCTTCTAATGCCCCCAGGGACACTCTAGAGCCCCCTGGGACTCTTTAGGGCCTACTAGGACCCTTCTAGGACCACGAGGAACCCTCTAGAGACCCCTGGGACCCCCTTAGGGCATTCTAGGACCCTTCTAGGGCCCCCAGGGACCCTCTAGAGCCCCCTGGGACCCCCTTAGGGCTTTCTAAGACCCTTCTAGGACCACCAGGAGCCCTCTATAGCCCTCTGGGACCCTCTTTGCGCCTTCTAGGACCCTTCTAGTGCCCCCAGGGACACTCTAGAGCCCCCTGGGACTCCTTAGGGCCTACTAGGACCGTTCTAGGACCACGAGAAACCATCTATAGCTCTCTGGGACCCCTTTAGGGCGTTCTAGGACTCTTCTAGGGTCCCCAGAGACCGTCTAGAGCCCCCTGGGATGACTTAGAGCCTTCGAGGACCCTTCTAGGACCACGAGGAACCCTCTAGAGCCCACTGGGACCCCTTTAGGGCCTTCTAGGACAATTCTAGGGCCGCCAGGGTCCCTCTAGAGCCCGCTAGGACCTCTTTAGGGTCTTCTAGGACAATTCTAGGACCACCAGGAGCCCTCTAGAGCCCCGTAGGACCCACTTAGGGCCTTCTAGGACTCTTCTAGTACCCCCAGGGACCATCTAGAGCCCGCTGGGACCACCTTAGGGCCTTCTAAGACCATTTTAAGATATCGGGTAACCCTCTAGAGCCCCCTGGGACCCCCTTAGGGCCTTCTAGGACCATGGTAAGACCCCGGGGAACCCTCCAGAGCACCCTGGGTCCTCTTTAGTGCCTTCTAGTACCCTTCTAGGGCCCCCAGAGACCTTCTAGAGCCCCCTGGTTACACTTTGAGCCTTCTAGAACCCTTCTAGGAGCCCCAGGAACCCTCTAGAGCTTCCTAAGGCCCCCTTAGGGCCTTCTAGGACCCTTCTAGGACGGCGAGGAACCCTCTAGAGCCCCCTGGGACCCACTCAGGGCCTTCTAGGACCATTTTAAGACTCTCTGGAACCATCTAGAGCCCCCTGGGAAAACTTAGAGCATTCTAGGACCCTTCTAGGACCCCAGGAATATTCTAGAACCCCCTGAGACCACCTTAGGGCCTTCTAGTACCGTTCTAGGACCACCAGGAACCCTCTAGAGCCCCCTGTGACCCCCTTAGGGCCTTCTAGGACCCTTCTCGGACCACCAGGAACCCTCTAGAGCCCCCTGTGACACTCTTAGGGCCTTCTAGGACTCTTCTAGGACCACGAGGAAACCATCTAGAGCCCCCTGGGTCCCGCTTAGGGCCTTCTAGGACCATGGTAAGACCCCGGGGAACCCTCTAGAGCACCCTGGGTCCTCTATACAGCCTTCTAGGACCCTTCTAGGACCACCAGGATCCCTCTAGAGCCCCCTGGGACCCACTTAGGGCCATCTAGGGGTCTTCTAGGACCACGAGTAACCATCTAGAGACCCGTGGGATGACTTAAGGGCCTTCTAGGGGTCTTCTAGGGCCACGAGTAACCATCTAGAGACATGTGGGACCACTTAAGGGCCTTCTTGGACACTTCTTGGTCCACAAGAGACCCTCTAGAGCCCCCTGGGACCGCTTAGAGTCTTCTAGGTCCATTCTATGAGCCCCAGGAAACACATAGAGCCCCCTGGGACCCCTTTAGGGCCTTCCAGGACCCTTCTAGGACCACGAGGAACTCTCTAGAGCCCCCTGAGACTTGCTTAAGGCCTTCTAGGACTCTTCTAGGACCACAAGAAACCATCTAGAGCCCCCTGGGACCCACTTAGGGCATTCTAGGTTCATTTTAAGACCCTGGGAAACCCTCTAGAGCCTCGTGGTACCACTTAGAGCCTTGTAGGACCCTTCTAGGACCAGAAGGAACCTTCTAGAGCCCCCTGGGACCCCCTTAAGGCCTTCTAGGACAATTCTAGCGCCCCCAGGGACCCTCTAGAGCCCCTTGGGACACACTTAGGGCCTTCTAGGACCCTTCTAGGACACAGGGAACCCTCAAGAGCCCCCTGGGACCCCCTTAGGGCTTTCTAGGGCCATGGTAAGACCCTGGGGAACCCTCCAGAGCACCCTGGGTCCTCTTTAGTGCCTTCTAGTACCCTTCTAGGGCCCCCAGGGACCTTCTAGAGCCCCCTGGTTACCCTTTGAGCCTTCTAGAACCCTTCTAGGAGCCCCAGGAACCCTCTAGAGCCCGCTGGGACCCACTTAGGGCCTTCCAGGACTCTTCTAGTACCCCCAGGGACCCTCTAGAGCCCCCTGGGACCCTTTTAGGGCCTTCTAGGACCCTCCTAGGACCCACGGGTACCCTCTAGAGCCCTCTGGGACCATTCTAGGCCTTTCTTGGACCCTTCTAGGACCACGAGGAACCCTCTAGAGCCCCCTGGGACCCCCTTAGGGCATTCTAGGACCCTTCTAGGGCCCCCAGGGACCCTCTAGAGCCCCCTGGGACCCACTTAGGGCCTTCTAAGACCCTTCTAGGACCACCAGGAGCCCTCTATAGCCCTCTGGGACACCTTTTTGCACATTCTAGGACACTTCTAGTGCCCCCAGAGACCCTCTAGAGCTCCCTGGGAGTCTTTAGGGCCTACTAGGACCCTTCTAGGATCACCAGGAACCCTCTAGAGCCCTCTGGGACCCACTTAGGGCCTTCTAGGACCCTTCTAGGACCACGAGGAACCCTCTAGAGCCCCCTGGGACTTGCTTAAGGCCTTCTAGAACCCTTCTAGGACCAGGAGAAACACTCTAGAGCCCCCTGGGACTCCCTTAGGGCCTTCTAGGGTTATTGTAAGACGCTGGGGAACCCTCAAGAGCCTCGTGGGACCCCTTAGAGCCTTCTAGGACCTTTCTAGGACCACGAGGATCCCTCTAGAGCCCCCTGGGACACCTTAGGGCCTTCTAGGACAATTCTAGCGCCCCCAGTGACCCTCTAGACCCCCCTGGAACTTGCTTAAGTCCTTCGAAAACCCTTCTAGGGCCACGAGGAACCCTCTAGAGCCCCCTGGGACCCCCTTAGGGCCTTCTAGGACCCTTCTAGGACCACAAGGAACCCTCTAGAGCCCCCTGGGACCCCTTTAGGGCCTTCTAGGACAATTCTAGGGCCGCCAGGGTCCGTCTAGAGCCCCCTGGGACCCCTTTAGGGCCTTCTAGGACCCTTCTAGGACCACCAGGAGCCCTCTAGAGCCCCCTAGGACCCACTTAGGGCCTTCTAGGACTCATCTAGTACCCCCAGGGACCCTCTAGAGCCCCCTGGGACCCTTTTAGGGCCTTCTAGGACCCTCCTAGGACCCACGGGTACCCTCTAGAGCCCTCTGGGACCCTTCTAGGGCTTTCTTGGACCCTTTTAGAATCACCAGGAACCCTCCAGAGTCCCCTGGGACCCTTCTAGGGCTTTCTAGGACCCTTCTAGGACAACGAGGAACCCTCTAGAGCCCCCGGGACCATTTTAGGGCCTTCTAGGACCCTTCTAGGACCACGAGAAACCATCTATAGCTCTCTGGGACCCCTTTAGGACGTTCTAGGACTCTTCTAGGGTCCCCAGAGACCGTCTAGAGCCCCCTGGGATGCCTTAGAGCCTTCGAGGACCCTTCTAGGACCACGAGGAACCCTCTAGAGCCCCCTGGGACCCCCTTAGGGCATTCTAGGACCCTTCTAGGGCCCCCAGGGACCCTCTAGAGCCCCCTGGGACCCACTTAGGGCCTTCTAAGACCCTTCTAGGACCACCAGGAGCCCTCTAGAGCCCTCTGGGACACCTTTTTGCACATTCTAGGACACTTCTAGTGCCCCCAGAGACCCTCTAGAGCTCCCTGGGAGTCTTTAGGGCCTACTAGGACCCTTCTAGGATCACCAGGAACCCTCTAGAGCCCTCTGGGACCCACTTAGGGCCTTCTAGGACCCTTCTAGGACCACGAGGAACCCTCTAGAGCCCCCTGGGACCCCCTTAGGGCATTCTAGGACCCTTCTAGGGCCCCCAGGGACCCTCTAGAGCCCCCTGGGACCACCTTAGGGCTTTCTAAGACCCTTCTAGGACCACCAGGAGCCCTCTATAGCCCTCTGGGACCCTCTTTGCGCCTTCTAGGACCCTTCTAGTGCCCCCAGGGACACTCTAGAGCCCCCTGGGACTCCTTAGGGCCTACTAGGACCCTTCTAGGACCACGAGAAACCCTCTAGAGCCCCCTGGGACCTACTTAGGGCCTTCTAGGACCATTCTAGGGTCACCAGGAACCCTCTAGAGCCCTCTGGGACCCACTTAGGTCCTTCTAGGACCCTTGTAGGACCACGAGGAACTCTCTAGAGCCCCCTGGGACTTGCTTAAGGCCTTCTAGGACCCTTCTAGGACCACAAGGAACCCTCTAGAGCCCCCTGGGACCCCTTTAGGGCCTTCTAGGACAATTCTAGGGCCGCCAGGGTCCATCTAGAGCCCCCTGGGACCCCTTTAAGGCCTTCTAGGACCCTTCTAGGACCACCAGAAGCCCTCTAGAGCCCCCTGGGACCCACTTAGGGCCTTCTAGGACTCTTCTAGTACCCCCAGGGACCCTCTAGAGCCCGCTGGGACCCTTTTAGGGCCTTCTAGGACCCTCCTAGGACACACGGGTACCCTCTAGAGCCCTCTGGGACCCTTCTAGGCCTTTCTTGGACCCTTTTAGAATCACCAGGAACCCTCTAGAGCCCCCGGGACCATTTTAGGGCCTTCTAGGACCCTTCTAGGACCACGAGAAACCATCTATAGCTCTCTGGGACCCCTTTAGGGCGTTCTAGGACTCTTCTAGGGTCCCCAGAGACCGTCTAGACCCCCCGGGATGCCTTAGAGCCTTCGAGGACCCTTCTAGGACCACGAGGAACCCTCTAGAGCCCCCTGGGACCCCCTTAGGGCATTCTAGGACCCTTCTAGGGCCCCCACGGACCCTCTAGAGCCCCTTGGGTCCCACTTAGGGCCTTCTAAGACCCTTCTAGGACCACCAGGAGCCCTCTATAGCCCTCTGGGACACCTTTTTGCACATTCTAGGACACTTCTAGTGCCCCCAGAGACCCTCTAGAGCTCCCTGGGAGTCTTTAGGGCCTACTAGGACCCTTCTAGGATCACCAGGAACCCTCTAGAGCCCTCTGGGACCCACTTAGGGCCTTCTAGGACCCTTCTAGGACCACGAGGAACCCTCTAGAGCCCCCTGGGACCCCCTTAGGGCATTCTAGGACCCTTCTAGGGCCCCCAGGGACCCTCTAGAGCCCCCTGGGACTCCCTTAGGGCTTTCTAAGACCCTTCTAGGACCACCAGGAGCCCTCTATAGCCCTCTGGGACCCTCTTTGCGCCTTCTAGGACCCTTCTAGTGCCCCCAGGGACACTCTAGAGCCCCCTGGGACTCCTTAGGGCCTACTAGGACCCTTCTAGGACCACGAGAAACCCTCTAGAGCCCCCTGGGACCTCTTTAGGTCCTTCTAGGACCGTTCTAGGGTCACCAGGAACCCTCTAGAGCCCTCTGGGACCCACTTAGGGCCTTCTAGGACCCTTCTAGGACCACGAGGAACTCTCTAGAGCCCCCTGGGACTTTCTTAAGGCCTTCTAAGACTCTTCTAGGACCACGAGAAACCATCTAGAGCCCCCTGGGACCCACTTAGGGTATTCTAGGTTCATTTTAAGACCCTGGGGAACCCTCTAGAGCCTCGTGGTACCACTTAGAGTCTTGTAGGACTCTTCTAGGACCAGAAGGAACCCTCTAGAGCCCCCTGGGACCCCCTTAAGGCCTTCTAGGACAATTCTAGCGCCCCCAGGGACCCTCTAGAGCCCCCTGGGACACACTTAAGGCCTTCTAGGACCCTTCTAGGACACAGGGAACCCTCAAGAGCCCCCTGGGACCCCCTTAGGGCTTTCTAGGGCCATGGTAAGACCCTGGGGAACCCTCCAGAGCACCCTGGGTCCTCTTTAGTGCCTTCTAGTACCCTTCTAGGGCCCCCAGGGACCTTCTAGAGCCCCCTGGTTACCCTTTGAGCCTTCTAGAACCCTTCTAGGAGCCCCAGGAACCCTCTAGAGCCCCCTGGGACCCCCTTAGGGCCTTCTAGGACCCTTCTAGGACCACAAGGAACCCTCTAGAGCCCCCTGGGACCCCTTTAGGGCCTTCTAGGACAATTCTAGGGCTGCCAGGGTCCGTCTAGAGCCCCCTGGGACCCCTTTAGGGCCTTCTAGGACCACCAGGAGCCCTCTAGAGCCCCCTAGGACCCACTTAGGGCCTTCTAGGACTCTTCTAGTACCCACGGCTACCCTCTAGAGCCCCCTGGGACCCTTTTAGGGCCTTCTAGGACCCTCCTAGGACCCACGGGTACCCTCTAGAGCCCTCTGGGACCCTTCTAGGCCTTTCTTGGACCCTTTTAGAATCACCAGGAACCCTCCAGAGTCCCCTGGGACCCTTCTAGGGCTTTCTAGGACCCTTTTAGAATCACCAGGAACCCTCCAGAGTCCCCTGGGACCCTTCTAGGGCTTTCTAGGACCCTTCTAGGACCACGAGGAACCCTCTGGATCTCCCTGGAACCCCCTTAGGGCCTTCTAGGACCCTTCTAGGACCACAAGGAACCCTCTAGAGCCCTCTGTGACACATTTTGTGCCTTCTAGGAGACTTTTAGTGCCCCCAGGGACCCTCTAGGCCCCCCTGTGACCCCTTTAGGGCCTTCTAGGACAATTCTAGGGCCCCCAGGGACACTCTAGAGCCCCGTGGGACCCCTTAGAGCATTCTAGGACACTTCTAGGAGCCCCAGGAACCTTCTAGAACCCTCTGGGACCCACTTAGGCCCTTCTAGGACCCTTCTAGGACCACCAGGAACCTTCTAAAGCCCTCTGGGACCCCCTTAAAGCCTTCTAGGACCCTTCTAGTGCTCCCAGGAACCCTCTAGAGCCCCCTGGGACCCCTTTATGGCCTTCTAAGACCCTTCTAGGACCACAAGAAACGCTCTAGAGCCCCCAGGGACTCCCTTAGGGCCTTCTAGGACCCTTCTAGGATCACCAGGATCCCTTTAGAGCCTTCTGGGACCCACTTAGGTCCTTCTAGTACCGTTCTAGGACCACGAGAAACTCTCTACAGCCCCCTGGGACGCGCTTAGGGCCTTCTAGAACCCTTCTAGGACCACGAGAAACCATCTAGAGCTCCCTGAGAACCCCTTACGGCCTTCTAGGATCATTGTAAGACCCCGGGGAACCCTCTAGAGCTCCCTGGGACCTCTTTAGGCCCTTCTAGGGCCCTTCTAGGACCACCAGGGACACTCTAGAGCCCTCTGGGACCCCCTTAGGGCCTTCTAGGACCATTCTAGTGCCCCCAGGGACCCTCTAGAGCCCCCTGGGACCCCTTTAGGTCCTTCTAGGACCCTTCTAGGGCCACCAGGGACACTCTAAAGCCCCCTGGGACCCCCTTAGGGCCTGCTAGGTGTCTTCTACGACCACGAGGAACCATCTAGAACCCCCTGAGACCACTTAGGACCTTCTAGGACAATTGTATGACCCCAGGGAACCCCCTAGAGTCGTCTGGGACCCCCTTAGGGCCTACTAGGACCATTGTAAGACCCCAGGGAACACTCTAGAGTCCCCTAGGACTCCTTAAGGCCTTCTAGGACCCTTCTAGGACCACGAGAAACCCTCTAGAGCCCCCAGGGACTCCCTTAGGGCCTTCTAGGACCCTTCTAGGATCACCAGGAACGCTCTAGAGCCATCTGGGACCCACTTAGGACCTTCTAGGACCCTTCTAGGACCACGAGAAACCATCCAGAGCCCCCTGGGACTCCTTAGAGCCTTCTAGGACCCTTCTAGGAGTCCCTGAATCCCTCTAGAGCCCCATGGGACCCACTTAGGTCCTTCTAGGACACTTCAAACACCACCAGCATCCCTCTAGAGCTCACTGGGAAGCATTTAGGGCCTTCTAAGACCCTTCTAGGACCACGAGGAACCCTCTAGAGCCCCCTGGGACCATTTTAGGGCCTTCTAGGTCCCTTCTAGGACCACTAGGAACCATGTAGACCCCCTGGGACAATTTAGGACCTTCTAGGACCATTGTAAGACCATGGGGATCCCTGTAGAGCCCTCTGGGACCCCCTTAGGACCTTCTAGGACCCTTCTAGGACCACCAGGATCCCTCTAGAGCCCCCTGGAACCACCTTAGGGCCTTCTAAAACCCTTCTAGGACCTTGAGGAACCCTCTAGAGCTCTTTGGGACCCCTATAGAAGGGTCTGGAGGCCTTCAGAAGGGTCTGGATGGGCTCTAGAAAGGTCTGGGGGCCTTCAGAATGGCCCTGGGGGGATCTAGAAGGGTCTGGAGACCTTCAGAAGGGTCCTGAGTGGCTCTAGAAGGGTCTGGGGGCCTTCAGAAGGGCCCTGGGGGGATCTAGAAGGGTCTGGAGGCCTTCAGAAGGGTCCTGAGCGGCTCTAGAATGGTCTGGGGGCATTCAGAAGGGTCTGGATGGGCTCTAGAAGGGTCTGGGGTCCTTCAGAATGGCCCTGGGGGGATCTAGAATGGTCTGGAAGCCATCAGAAGGGCCCTGATTGGCTCTAGAACCGTCTGGGGGCATTCAGAATGGCCCAGGGGAACTAGAAGGGTCTGGAGACCTTCAGAAGGGTCCTGAGCGGCTCTAGAAGGGTCTGGGGGCTTTCAGAAGGGCCCCGGGTGGGCTCTAGAAGGGTCTGGAGGCCTTCAGAAGGGTCCTGAGGGGCTCTAGAAGGGTCCAACTTGGATCTCAAACGGTCTAGGGCCTTCAGATTGGTCCTGGGGGGCTCTAGAAGGGTCTTGGAACCTTCATAAAGGTCCTGACTGTCTCTAGAAGGGTTCTGAGGGGCTCTAGAAGGGTCTGGGGGCATTCAGAAGGGTCCTGAGGGGCTCTAGAAGGGTCTGGGAGCCTTTAGAAGGGTCCTCGGGGGCTCTAGAAAGTCATAGAAGGGTCTTAGAAGGCCCTAACAGCGTCCCAGGGTGCTCCAGAGTGTTTCCAGAAGTCTTAGAAGAGTCCTACAAGGACCTAAGGAGGTGCCAGGGGGCTCCAGAGGCTTCCTGGTGACTCTAGAAGGGTCCTTGAAAGCCCTAAGTGGGTCCCAGGTGGATCTAGCGGGTACCTGTGGGTTCTAGAAGGTTCCTAGAAGGTCCTAAGGGGGTCCCAGGGGGCTCTAGAGGGTTCCTGGTGGTCCTAGAAGGTTCCTAGAAGGTCCTAAGGGGGTCCCAGAGCGCTCTAGAGGTATCCTCGTGGTCGTAGAAGGTTCCTATAAGGTTCTAAGGGGGTCTCAGGGGGCTCTAGATGGTTCCTCGTGGCCCTAGGAGGGTCCTAGAAAGCCCTAAGCGGGTCCCAGGAGGCTCTAGAGGGTTCCTGGTGACTCTAGAAGGGTCCCAGTAAGCCCTAGAAAGGTCCCAGGGGGCTCTAGAGGGTTCCTGGAGACCCTAGAAGAGTCCAAGAAAGCCCTAGATGGGTCCCACGGGGCTCTAGAGGGTTCTCGTGGGTCCTAGAAGGGTTCTAGAAGGCCCTAAGGGTGCCCAGAAGACTCCAGAGGATTCTTCGTGGTCCTAGAAGAGCTCTAGAAGGCACTAAATAGGTCCAAGGTTGCTCTAGAGGGTTCCTCGTGGTCTTAGAAGCGTCCGAGAAGGCCCTAAGGGGTCCCAGGGGGCTCTAGAGGGTCCTTGGGGCACTAGAAGGGTCCTAGAAGGCATTAAGTGGGTCTCAGGTGGCTCTAGGGGTTTCCTCGTTGTCCTAGAAGGGTCCTAGGAGGCCCTAAGGAGGTCCCAGGGGGCTCTAGAGGGTTTCATGTGTTCCTAGAATAACCCAGAAGGCCCTAAGGAGGTCCCAGGTGGCTCTAGATGGTTTCTCGTGGTCCTAGAAGGGTCATAGAAAGCACTAAGGGGGTCCTAGGGAGCTCTAGAGGGTTCCTCGTGGTGCTAGAATGTACCTAGAAGGCTCTAAGGGGGTCCCAAAGAGCTCTAGAGGGTTCTTCGAGGTCTTAGAAGCATCTGAGAAGGCCCTAAGGGGGTTCCAGGGGGCTCTAGAAGGTCCCTGGGGGCCCTAGAAAGGTCCTAGAAGGCCCTAAGAAGGTCCCAGGTGCCTCTAGAGAGTTCCTCGTGGTCTTAGAAGGGTTCTAGAAGGCCCTATGTGGTCCCAGGGGGCTCTAGAGTGTCCCTGGGACACTAGAAGTGTCCTAGAAGACCCTAAGTGGGTCTCAGGGTGCTCTAGGGGGTTCCTCGTTGTCCTAGAAGTGTCCTAGGAGGCCCTAAGTGGGTCCCAGGGGGCTCTAGAGGGCTCCTGGTGACTCTAGAAGTCTCCTATAAAGCTCTAGAAGGGTCCCAGGGGGCTCTAGAAGGTACACGGTGACACTAGACGGGTCCTAGAAAGACCTAGAATGGTCCCAGAGGGCTCTAGAGGGTTCCCTTGGGTCCTAGAAGCGTCCTAGAAGGCCCTAAAGGGGTCCCAGGGGGCTCTAGATGGTTCCTCGTGGTCTTAAAAGGGTCTTAGAAGGCCCTAAATGGGTCCCAGGGGGGTCTAGAGGGTTCCTCGTGTTTCTAAAAGGGTCCTATAAGGCCCTAAGGGGGTCCCAGGGGTCTCTAGAGGGTTTCTCGTGGTCCTAGAATGGTCCTAGAAGACACTAAGGGGGTCCCAGGGGGTTCTACATGGTTTCTCTTGGTCCTAGAAGGCACCTAGAAGGGTCTAAATGGGTCCCAGGGGGCTCTAGAGGGTTTCTCGTGGTCCTTGAAGGGTCCTAGACGGTCCTAAAGTGGTCCGAGGGAGTTCTAGAGGGTTCCTGGTTACTCTAGAAGTGTCCTAGAAAGCCCTAGAAGGGTCCAATGGGGCTCTAGAGGGTTCCCTGTGGTCCTTGAAGGGTCCTAGAAGGCCCTAAAATGGTCCCAGGGGGTTCTAGAGGGTTCCTGGTACTCCTAGAAGAGTCCTATAAGGATCCATGCGGTCCCAGGGGGCTCTAGAGGGTCCCTGGGGGCCCTAGAAGGGTCCTAGAAGGCCCTAAAGGGGACCCAGGGGGCTCTAGAGTGTTCGCCGGTGACTTACAATGGTCCTAGAAGGCCCTAAGGGGGTACTAGGGGGCTCTAGGTTGTTTCTCATGGTCCTAGAAGGGCCCTAGAAGGCCCTAAAGTGGTTCCAGGGGGCTTTAGAGTGTTCCCCGGGGTCTTACCATGGTCCTAGAAGGCCCTAAGTGGGTCCCAGGGGGCTCTAGAGGGTTTCTCGTGGTCCTAGAAGGGTCCTAGAAGGCCCTAAACTGGTCCCAGGGGGCTGTAGATTGTTTCTCATGGTCCTAGAAGGGTCCTAGAAGTCCCTAAAGGGGTCCCAGGGGGCTCTAGAGGGTTCCTTGTGGCCCTAGAAGGGTCTTAGAAGGCCCTAAGTGTGCCCAGAGGACTCCAGAGGATTCTTCGTGGTCCTAGAAGAGCTCTAGAAGGCACTAAATGGGTCCAAGGTTGCTCTACAGGGTTCCTCGTGGTCTTAGAAGGGTCCTAGAAGGCTCTAAGGGGTCCCAGTGGGCTCTAGAGGGTCCCTGGGGGTCCTAGAAGGCCCTAAGGAGGTCCCAGGGGTCTCTAGAGTGTTTCCCAGGGACTTACAATGATCCTAGAAGGCCCTACGGGGGTCCCAGGTGTCTCTAGAGGGTTTCTCGTGGTCCTAGAAGGGTCCTAGAAGGCCCTAAGGGGGTCCCAGGGGACTCTAGAGGGTTCCTGGGGGCCCTAGAAAGGTCCTAGAAGGCCCTAAGAAGGTCCCAGGTGCCTCTAGAGAGTTCCTCGTGGTCTTAGAAGGGTTCTAGAAGGCCCTATGTGGTCCCAGGGGGCTCTAGAGTGTCCCTGGGACACTAGAAGTGTCCTAGAAGGCCCTAAGTGGGTCTCAGGGTGCTCTAGGGGGTTCCTCGTTGTCCTAGAAGTGTCCTAGGAGGCCCTAAGTGGGTCCCAGGGGGCTCTAGAGGGCTCCTGGTGACTCTAGAAGTCTCCTATAAAGCTCTAGAAGGGTCCCAGGGGGCTCTAGAAGGTACATGGTGACACTAGACGGGTCCTAGAAAGACCTAGAATGGTCCCAGAGGGCTCTAGAGGGTTCCCTTGGGTCCTAGAAGGGTCCTAGAAGGCCCTAAAGGGGTCCCAGGGGGCTCTAGATGGTTCCTCGTGGTCTTAAAAGGGTCTTAGAAGGCCCTAAATGGGTCCCAGGGGGGTCTAGAGGGTTCCTCGTGTTTCTAAAAGGGTCCTATAAGGCCCTAAGGGGGTCCCAGGGGTCTCTAGAGGGTTTCTCGTGGTCCTAGAATGGTCCTAGAAGACACTAAGGGGGTCCCAGGGGGTTCTACATGGTTTCTCGTGGTCCTAGAAGGCACCTAGAAGGGTCTAAATGGGTCCCAGGGGGCTCTAGAGGGTTTCTCGTGGTCCTTGAAGGGTCCTAGACGGTCCTAAAGTGGTCCGAGGGAGTTCTAGAGGGTTCCTGGTTACTCTAGAAGTGTCCTAGAAAGCCCTAGAAGGGTCCAATGGGGCCTAGAAGGCCCTAAGGGGGTCCCAGGGGACTCTAGAGGGTTCCTGGTGCCTCTACAAGGGTCTTAGAAAATCCTAGAATTTTCCCAGGGGGTTCTAGATGGTTCCTTGTAGTTCTAGAAGTGTTCTAGAAGGCCTTTAATGGGTCCCATGGGGCTCTAGAGGGTTCCTCGTGGTCCTAGAATGGTCCTAGAATGCCCCAAGGGGTTCCCAGGGGGCTCTAGAGGGTTCCTGGGGCTCCTAGAAGGGTCCTAGAAGGCTCTAAGGGGGTCCCAGTGTGCTCTAGAAGGTCCCTGGGGGCACTAGAAGGGTCCTAGAAGGCACTAAATCGGTCCCAAGGGGCTCTAGAGGGTTCCCCAGCATCTTACAATGGTCCTACATGGCCCTAAGTTGTCCCAGGAGGCTCTAGAGGGTTCCATGTGTTCCTAGAATAACCCAGAAGGCCCTAAGGAGGTCCCAGGTGGCTCTAGATGGTTTCTCGTTGTCCTAGAAGGGTCATAGAAGGCTCTAAGGGGGTCCTAGGGAGCTCTAGAGGGTTCCTCGTGGTGCTAGAATTTACCTAGAAGGCTCTAAGGGGGTCCCAGGTGGCTCTAGAAGGTTCTTTGTGGTCTTAGAAGCGTCCGAGAAGGCCCTAAGTGGGTCCCAGAGGGCTGTAGAAGGTCCCTGGGGGCCCTAGAAATGTCCTAGAAGGCCCTAAGGAGGTCCCAGGTGCCTCTAGAGAGTTTCTCGTGGTCTTAGAAGGGTTCTAGAAGGCCCTATGGGGTCCCAGGGGGCTCTAGAGGGTCCCTGGGACACTAGAAGTGTCCTAGAAGGCCCTAAGTTGGTTTCAGGGTGCTCTAGGGGGTTCCTCATGTCCTAGAATTGTCCTAGGAGGCCCTAAGTGGGTCCCAGGGGGCTCTAGAGGGCTCCTGGTGACTCTAGAAGTCTCCTATAAAGCTCTAGAAGGGTCCCAGAAGGCTCTAGAGGGTTCCTGGTGACACTAGAAGGGTCCTAGAAAGACCTAGAATGGTCCCAGAGGGCTCTAGAGGGTTCCCGTGGGTCCTAGAAGGGTCCTAGAAGGCCCTAAAGGGGTCCCAAGGGGGTCTAGAGTGTTCCTCGTGGTCCTAAAAGGGTCTTAGAAGGCCCTAAATGGGTCCCAGGGGGCTCTAGAGGGTTCCTCATGGTTCTAAAAGGGTCCTAGAAGGCCCTAAAGGGGACCCAGGGGGCTCTAGAGGGTCCTTCGTGGTCTTAGAAGCGTCCGAGAAGGCCCTAAGGGTGTCCCAGGGGGCTCTAGAAGGTCCCTGGGGGCCCTAGAATGGTCCTAGAAGGCCCTAAGGAGGTCCCAGGGGGCTCTAGAGGGTTCCTGGTGGTCCTAGAAGGATTCTAGAAGGCCCTAAGTGGTTCCCAGAGGGCTCTAGAGGGTTTCTCGTTGTCCTAGAAGGGTCCTAGGAGGCCCTAAATGGGGCCCAGGGAGCTCTAGACGGTTCCTCGTGGTCCTAGGAGGATCCTAGAAGGACCTAAGTGGTTCCCAGAGGGCTCTGGATGGTTTCTTGTGGTCTTAGAATGGACCTAGAAGGCCCTAAAGTGGTCCCAGTGAACTCTAGAGGGTTCCTGGGGTTCCTAGAAGGGCCCTAGAAAGGTCTAAGGGGTTCCAGGGGGCTCTAGAGGGTCTCCGGGCGCCCTAGAATAGTCCTAGAAGGCCCTAAAGGGGTCCCAGGGGGCTCTAGAGCGTTCCCCGGGGTCTTACCATGGTCCTAGAAGGCCCTAAGTGGGTCCCAGGGGGCTCTAGAAGGTTTCTCGTGGTCCTAGAAGGGTCCTAGAAAGTCCTAAAGGGGTCCAAGGGAGCTTTAGAGGGTTCCTGGTGAATCTAGAAGTGTCCTAGAAAGCCCTAGAAGGGTCCCAGGGGGCTCTAGAGGTTTCCCTGTGGTCCTAGAAGGGTCCTAGAAGACCCTAAAGTGGTCCCAGGGGGCTCTAGATGGCTCCTGGTGCTCCTAGAAGGGTCCTAGAAGGCTCTAAGCTGTCCCAGGGGACTCTAGAGGGTACCTAGAGGGCCTAGAAGTGACCTAGAAGGCCCTAAAGGGGTCCCAGGGGGCTCTAGATGGTGCCTGTGGGTCCTAGAAGGGTCTTAGAAGGCCCTAAGGTGGTCCCAGGGGGCTCTAGAGGGTTCCTCGTGGTCCTAGAAGGGTTCTACAAAGCCCTAAGGGGTCCCAGTGGGATCTAGAGGGTTCCTGGTGGTTTTAGAAGGCTCCCAGGGGTCTTTAGAGGGTCCCTGGAGGCCCTAGAAGTATCCTAGAAGGCACTAAATGGGACCCAGGGGGCTCTAGAGTGTTCCCCGTGGTCTTACAATCGTCCTAGAAGGCCCTAAGGGGGTACCAGGGGTCTCTAGGTTGTTTCTCGTGGTCCTAAAAGGGTCCTAGAAGGCCCTAAAGTGGTCCCAGGGGGCTCTAGAGGGTTCCTGGTGGTCCTAGAAGGGTCCTAGAAGGCACTAAAGGGGTCCCAGGGGTCTCTAGAAGGTTCCCAGGGGTCTTACAATGATCCTAGAAGGCTCTAAGTGGGTCCCATGGGGCTCTAGATGGTTTCTCGTGGTCCTAGAAGGGTCCTAGAAGGCCCTAAAGGGGTCCCAGGGGGCTCTAGATGGTTCCTCGTGGTCTTAAAAGGGTCTTAGAAGGCCCTAAATGGGTCCCAGGGGGGTCTAGAGGGTTCCTCGTGTTTCTAAAAGGGTCCTATAAGGCCCTAAGGGGGTCCCAGGGGTCTCTAGAGGGTTTCTCGTGGTCCTAGAATGGTCCTAGAAGACACTAAGGGGGTCCCAGGGGGTTCTACATGGTTTCTCGTGGTCCTAGAAGGCACCTAGAAGGGTCTAAATGGGTCCCAGGGGGCTCTAGAGGGTTTCTCGTGGTCCTTGAAGGGTCCTAGACGGTCCTAAAGTGGTCCGAGGGAGTTCTAGAGGGTTCCTGGTTACTCTAGAAGTGTCCTAGAAAGCCCTAGAAGGGTCCAATGGGGCCTAGAAGGCCCTAAGGGGGTCCCAGGGGACTCTAGAGGGTTCCTGGTGCCTCTACAAGGGTCTTAGAAAATCCTAGAATTTTCCCAGGGGGTTCTAGATGGTTCCTTGTAGTTCTAGAAGTGTTCTAGAAGGCCTTTAATGGGTCCCATGGGGCTCTAGAGGGTTCCTCGTGGTCCTAGAATGGTCCTAGAATGCCCCAAGGGGTTCCCAGGGGGCTCTAGAGGGTTCCTGGGGCTCCTAGAAGGGTCCTAGAAGGCTCTAAGGGGGTCCCAGTGTGCTCTAGAAGGTCCCTGGGGGCACTAGAAGGGTCCTAGAAGGCACTAAATCGGTCCCAAGGGGCTCTAGAGGGTTCCCCAGCATCTTACAATGGTCCTACATGGCCCTAAGTTGTCCCAGGAGGCTCTAGAGGGTTCCATGTGTTCCTAGAATAACCCAGAAGGCCCTAAGGAGGTCCCAGGTGGCTCTAGATGGTTTCTCGTTGTCCTAGAAGGGTCATAGAAGGCTCTAAGGGGGTCCTAGGGAGCTCTAGAGGGTTCCTCGTGGTGCTAGAATTTACCTAGAAGGCTCTAAGGGGGTCCCAGGTGGCTCTAGAAGGTTCTTTGTGGTCTTAGAAGCGTCCGAGAAGGCCCTAAGTGGGTCCCAGAGGGCTGTAGAAGGTCCCTGGGGGCCCTAGAAATGTCCTAGAAGGCCCTAAGGAGGTCCCAGGTGCCTCTAGAGAGTTTCTCGTGGTCTTAGAAGGGTTCTAGAAGGCCCTATGGGGTCCCAGGGGGCTCTAGAGGGTCCCTGGGACACTAGAAGTGTCCTAGAAGGCCCTAAGTTGGTTTCAGGGTGCTCTAGGGGGTTCCTCATGTCCTAGAATTGTCCTAGGAGGCCCTAAGTGGGTCCCAGGGGGCTCTAGAGGGCTCCTGGTGACTCTAGAAGTCTCCTATAAAGCTCTAGAAGGGTCCCAGAAGGCTCTAGAGGGTTCCTGGTGACACTAGAAGGGTCCTAGAAAGACCTAGAATGGTCCCAGAGGGCTCTAGAGGGTTCCCGTGGGTCCTAGAAGGGTCCTAGAAGGCCCTAAAGGGGTCCCAAGGGGGTCTAGAGTGTTCCTCGTGGTCCTAAAAGGGTCTTAGAAGGCCCTAAATGGGTCCCAGGGGGCTCTAGAGGGTTCCTCATGGTTCTAAAAGGGTCCTAGAAGGCCCTAAAGGGGACCCAGGGGGCTCTAGAGGGTCCTTCGTGGTCTTAGAAGCGTCCGAGAAGGCCCTAAGGGTGTCCCAGGGGGCTCTAGAAGGTCCCTGGGGGCCCTAGAATGGTCCTAGAAGGCCCTAAGGAGGTCCCAGGGGGCTCTAGAGGGTTCCTGGTGGTCCTAGAAGGATTCTAGAAGGCCCTAAGTGGTTCCCAGAGGGCTCTAGAGGGTTTCTCGTTGTCCTAGAAGGGTCCTAGGAGGCCCTAAATGGGGCCCAGGGAGCTCTAGACGGTTCCTCGTGGTCCTAGGAGGATCCTAGAAGGACCTAAGTGGTTCCCAGAGGGCTCTGGATGGTTTCTTGTGGTCTTAGAATGGACCTAGAAGGCCCTAAAGTGGTCCCAGTGAACTCTAGAGGGTTCCTGGGGTTCCTAGAAGGGCCCTAGAAAGGTCTAAGGGGTTCCAGGGGGCTCTAGAGGGTCTCCGGGCGCCCTAGAATAGTCCTAGAAGGCCCTAAAGGGGTCCCAGGGGGCTCTAGAGCGTTCCCCGGGGTCTTACCATGGTCCTAGAAGGCCCTAAGTGGGTCCCAGGGGGCTCTAGAAGGTTTCTCGTGGTCCTAGAAGGGTCCTAGAAAGTCCTAAAGGGGTCCAAGGGAGCTTTAGAGGGTTCCTGGTGAATCTAGAAGTGTCCTAGAAAGCCCTAGAAGGGTCCCAGGGGGCTCTAGAGGTTTCCCTGTGGTCCTAGAAGGGTCCTAGAAGACCCTAAAGTGGTCCCAGGGGGCTCTAGATGGCTCCTGGTGCTCCTAGAAGGGTCCTAGAAGGCTCTAAGCTGTCCCAGGGGACTCTAGAGGGTACCTAGAGGGCCTAGAAGTGACCTAGAAGGCCCTAAAGGGGTCCCAGGGGGCTCTAGATGGTGCCTGTGGGTCCTAGAAGGGTCTTAGAAGGCCCTAAGGTGGTCCCAGGGGGCTCTAGAGGGTTCCTCGTGGTCCTAGAAGGGTTCTACAAAGCCCTAAGGGGTCCCAGTGGGATCTAGAGGGTTCCTGGTGGTTTTAGAAGGCTCCCAGGGGTCTTTAGAGGGTCCCTGGAGGCCCTAGAAGTATCCTAGAAGGCACTAAATGGGACCCAGGGGGCTCTAGAGTGTTCCCCGTGGTCTTACAATCGTCCTAGAAGGCCCTAAGGGGGTACCAGGGGTCTCTAGGTTGTTTCTCGTGGTCCTAAAAGGGTCCTAGAAGGCCCTAAAGTGGTCCCAGGGGGCTCTAGAGGGTTCCTGGTGGTCCTAGAAGGGTCCTAGAAGGCACTAAAGGGGTCCCAGGGGTCTCTAGAAGGTTCCCAGGGGTCTTACAATGATCCTAGAAGGCTCTAAGTGGGTCCCATGGGGCTCTAGATGGTTTCTCGTGGTCCTAGAAGGGTCCTAGAAGGCCCTAAAGGGGTCCCAGGGGGCTCTAGATTGTTTCTCGAGGTCCTAGAAGCGTCCTAGAAGGCCGTAAGTGCGTCCCAGGGGGCTCTAGAGGGTTCCTGGTGGTCCTAGAAGGATTCTAGAAGGCCCTAAGTGGTTCTCAGAGGGCTCTAGAGGGTTCCTCGTGGTCCTAGAAGGGTCTTAGAAGGCCATAAAGGGGTCCCAGGGTGCTCTAGAGGTCTTTAGTATGGATCTGGGGGGCTCTAGAAGGGTCTGGGCGCTTTTAGAATGGATGTGAGAAGCTCTAGAAGGGTTCAGGGTCTTTTTGAATCTCCCTGGGGGGCTCTAGAAGGGTCTGGGGGCTTTTAGAATTGTCCAGATGGGCTCTAGAAGGGTCTAGGGTCCTTTAGAATGGGTCTGGGGTGCTCTAGAAGGGTCTGGGGTCTTTTAAAATGGATGTGAGAAGATCTAGATGGGTCCAGGGGCCTTTAGAATGTCGCTGAGGGCCTCTAGAAGGGTCTGGGGTCCTCTAGAAGGGACGTGAGATGCTCTAGAAGGGTCCAGGGTCCTTTAGAAGGTCTCTGGCGGCTCTAGAAGGGTCTGGAGGCTTCTAGAAGGGATGTGAGAAGCTCTAGAAGGGTCCAGGGGCCTTTAGAACGTCTCTGGGGGGCTCTAGAAGGGTCTGGGGGCCTTTAGAAAGGACGTGAGAATCTCTAGAAGGGTCCAGGGGCCTTTAGAAGGTCTCTGGGGGGCTCTAGTGGGATCTGGGGTCTTTTAGAAGGACTCTGGGGCCCTCTAGAAGGGTCTAGGGTGCATTAGAATGGGTCTGGGAGGATTTAGAAGGGTCTAGATGCCTTTAGAACGTCTCTGGGGGGTCTAGAAGGGTCTGGGGTCTTTTAGAAGCGACGTGAGAAGCTCTAGAAGGGTCCAGGGTCCTTTAGAAGGTCTCTGGGGGGCTCTAGAAGGGTCTGTGGGCATTTAGAAGGGATGTGAGTGGCTGTAGAAGGGTCTGGGCGCCTTTAGAAGGTCTCTGGGGGGCTCTAGAAAGGTCTGGGTTCTTTTAGAAGGGACGTGAGAAGCTCTAGAAGGGTCCAAGGACCTTTAAAATAGTTCTGGGGGCTCTAGAGGAGTCTGGAGGCTGTTAGAATGGTCCAGATGGGCTCTAGAATGGCCTGGTCGCTTTTAGAAGGTCTCTGGGGGGCTCTCGAAGGGTCTGGGTTCTTTTAGAAGGGACGTGAGAAGCTCTAGAAGGGTCCAAGGACCTTTAAAATAGTTCTGGGGGCTCTAGAGGAGTCTGGAGGCTGTTAGAATGGTCCAGATGGGCTCTAGAATGGCCTGGTCGCTTTTAGAAGGTCTCTGGGGGGCTCTCGAAGGGTCTGGGGTCTTTTAGAAGGGACGTGAAAAGCTCTAGAAGGGTCCAGGGGCCTTTAGAAGGTCTCTGGGGGGCACTCAAAGGGTCTGGGGGCTTTTAGAAGGGACATGAGAAGCTCTGGAAGGGTCCAGGGGCCTTTAGAAGGGCTCTGGGGAGTCTGGAATGGTCTGGGGGCCTCTAGAATGGTCCAGAAGGGCTCTAGAATGGTCTTGGCACTTTTAGAAGGGCCCCGGTGGGTGCTAGAATGGTCTGGGGTCTTTTAGAATGGACGTCAGGTGCTCTAGAAGGGTCTGGGGGCTTTTAGAAGGGTCCAGTGGAGCTCTAGGAGGGTCTGGGGGCCTTTAGAAGGGCTCTGGCGGTCTTTAGAGACATCTGGGGGCCTTTAGAAGGACTCTGGGGGCCTCTAGAAGGGTCTAGAGGCCTTTAGATTTGTCTAGAGGGGCTCTAGAAGGACTAATCCCCTAACCCAAACACTTAACCCTAACCCCCTATCCCCAACCCTGACCCTAACCGGATAACCATAACCCTAATCCCTATCCCCCTAACCCTAATCCCTAACACCCTCACCCTAACCCTAATCTCTTACACCCTAACCCTAACCCCGTAACCCTAAGCACATAACATGAAACCCTAACCCTAACCCTAACCCTAAACCTAACCCAACCCTGACCCTAACCCTAACCATAAACCCTAACCCCTAACCCTAACCCTAATGACCCTAAACTCTAACCCTCACCCTAACCCCTAACCATAACCATAACCCTAACCATAACCCTAACCCTTATGACCCTAACCCTAACCTTAACCCTAATCTAACCCTAACCCTAACCCCTAAGCCTAACCCTAACCCCTAACCCTAAGCCTAAACCCTAACCCTAAACCCTAACCCTAACCCTTACCCCTAACCCTAAACCTAACCCTAAACCTAACCCTAACCCTAATGACCCTAACCCTAACCCTAATGACCCTAACCCTAAACCTAACCCCTAAACCCTAACCCTAATGACCCTAACACTAACCCTAACCCAACCCTAACCCTAACCCCTAACCCTAAACCCTAACCCCTAACACTAACCCCTAACTCTAACCCCTAACACTAACCCTAATGACCCTAACCCTAACCCTATACCCCTAACCATAACCCTAACCCTTATGACCGTAACCCTAACCTTAACCCTAATCTAACCCTAACCTAACCCTAACCCCTAACCCTAACCCTAATGACCCTAACCCTAAACCTAACCCCTAACCCTAACCCTAAACCTAACCCCTAACCCCTAACCCTAATGACCCTAATCCTAACCCTAACCCTAACCCTAAACACAAACCCTAACCCTAACCCCTAACCCCTAACCCTAACCCCTAACTCTAACCCCTAACTCTAACCCCTAACCCCTAACCCTAACCCTAATGACCCTAACCCTAACCCTAACACTAACCCTAACCCAACCCTAACCCTAACCCTAACCCTAACCCCTAACCCTAACCCTAAACCCTAACCCTAAACCTAAACCCTAACCCTAACCATAACCCCTAACCCCTAACCCTAACCCCTAACTCTAACCCCTAACCCTAACCCTAATGACCCTAACCCTAACCCTAACCCTATACCCCTATCCATAACCCCTAACCCTAACCCAAATCCTAACCCTAACCCTAATGACCCTAACCCTAACACTAACCCCTAACTTCTAGAGCTTCTCACGTCCCTACTAAAAGCCCCTGGACCCTTCTAGAGCCCCCTGGGTCCCTTCTAAAAGTGCCAAGAGCCTTCTAGAGCCCATCTGGACAATTCTAAAGGCCCCCAGATCCCTCTGGACCCCCCAGAGACCTTCTAAAGGCCCCTGGACCCTTCTAGAGCTTCTCACGTCCCTTCTAAAAGCCCCCAGACCCTTCTAGAGCCCCCCAGAGACCTTCTAAAGGCCCCTGGACCCTTCTAGAGCTTCTCATGACCCTTTTAAAAGCCCCCAGACCCATCTAGAGCCCCCCAGAGACATTCTAAAGGCACCTGGACCCTTCAAGAGCTTCTCACGCCCATTCTAAAAGAACCCAGACCCTTCTAGAGCCCCCCAGAGAGCTTCAAAAAGACCCTGAACCCTTCTAGAGCTTCTTAAATCCCTTCTAAAAGCCCCCAGACCCTTCTAGAGCCCCCCAGATCCAATCTAAAGATATCTAGAGCCCCCTGGGACCCCTTTACGGCCTTCTAAGACCCTTCTAGGACCACGAGGAGCCATCTAGAGCCCCCTGGGACCCCTTAAGGCCTTCTAGGACCCATCTAGGACCACGAGAATCCCTCTAGAGCCCCCTGGGACCTCTTTAGGGCCTTCTTGGACCCTTCTAGGGCCCCCCAGGGACCCTCTAGAACCCACTGGGACCCACTTAGGGCCTTCTAGGACCCTTCTAGGACCACGAGAAACCCTCTAGAGCCACCTGGGACTCCCGTAGGGCCTTCTAGGATCATTGTAAGCCCCCAGGGAACCCTCTAGAGCCCTCTGGGACCCTTCTAGGGCTTTCTAGGACCCTTTTAGAATCACCAGGAACCCTCTAGAGCACCCTGGGACCCTTCTAGGGCTTTCTTGGACACTTTTAGAGTCACCAGGAACCCTCTAGAGCCCCCTGGGACCCCTCTAGGACCACGAGAAACCCTCTAGAGCTGCCTGGGACCCACTTAGTGCCTTCTAGGACGCTTCTAGGGACACCAGAGACCCTCTAGAGCCCCCTGGGACACACTTAGGGCCTTCTAGGACCCTTCTAGGACCACGAGGAACCCTCTAGAGCCCCCTGAGACCCGCTTAGGACCTTCTAGGACCCTTCTATGACCACGAGGAACCCTCTAGAGCCACCTAGGACCCCCTTAGGGCCTTCTAGAACCCTTCTTGGACCCCCAGGGACCCTCTAGAGCCCACTGGACCCCCTTAGGGCCTTCTAGGACCCTTCTAGGACCACGAGAAACAATCTAGAGCCCCCTGGGACCCCCTTAGGGCCAACTAGGACCAGTGTAAGACCCTGGGGAACCCTCTAGAGCCCCCTGGGTCCCCTTTAGGGCCTTCTAGGACCCTTCTAGGGACCCCAGGGACCCTCTAGAGCCCACTGGGACTGCCTTAGGGCCTACTAGGACCCTTCTAGGACTATGAGGAACCCTCTAGAGCCCCCTGAGACACACTTAGGGCCATCTAGGACCCTTCTAGGACCCACGGGAACCATCTAGAGCCCCGTGGGACCCCCTTCGGGCATTCTAGGACACTTCTAAGTCCTCCAGGGACCCTCTAGAGCCCCCTGGGACCGCTTAGAGCCTTCTAGGACCCTTCTAGGACCTGTGGGTACCCTCTAGAGGCCCCTGGGACCGCTTAGAGCCTTCTAGGACCCTTCTAGGACCTGTGGGTACCCTCTAGAGCCCCCTGGGACCCTTCTAGGGCTTTCTAGGACACGTCTAGAGTCACCAGAAACCCTCTAGAGATCCCTTGGACCCCTTAAGGGCCTTCTAGGACCCTTCTAGGACCACGAGAAAAATTCCAGAGCCCCCTGGGACCAACTTAGGGCCTTCTAGGACCATTTTAAGACCCCGGGGAACCCTGTAGAGCCCCCTGGGACCCCTTTAGGGCCTTCTAAGACCATTTTAAGATATCGGGTAACCCTCTAGAGCCCCCTGGGACCCCCTTAGGGCCTTCTAGGACCATGGTAAGACCCCGGGGAACCCTCCAGAGCACCCTGGGTCCTCTTTAGTGCCTTCTAGTACCCTTCTAGGGCCCCCAGAGACCTTCTAGAGCCCCCTGGTTACACTTTGAGCCTTCTAGAACCCTTCTAGGAGCCCCAGGAACCCTCTAGAGCTTCCTGAGACCCCCTTAGGGCCTTCTAGGACCCTTCTAGGACGGCGAGGAACCCTCTAGAGCCCTCTGGGACCCCCTTAGGGCCTTCTAGGGCCCTTCTAGTACAGGCAGGGACCCTCTAGAGCCCCCTAGGACCCACTCAGGGCCTTCTAGGACCATTTTAAGACTCTCTGGAACCATCTAGAGCCCCCTGGGAAAACTTAGAGCATTCTAGGACACTTCTAGGACTCCAGGAATATTCTAGAACCCCCTGGGAGCACCTTAGGGCCTTCTAGTACCGTTCTAGGACCACCAGGAACCCTCTAGAGCCCCCTGTGACCCCCTTAGTGCCTTCTAGGACCCTTCTCGGACCACCAGGAACCCTCTAGAGCCCCCTGTGACACTCTTAGGGCCTTCTAGGACTCTTCTAGGACCACGAGGAAACCATCTAGAGCCCCCTGGGTCCCGCTTAGGGCCTTCTAGGAACATGGTAAGACCCCGGGGAACCCTCTAGAGCACCCTGGGTCCTCTATACAGCCTTCTAGGACCCTTCTAGGACCACCAGGATCCCTCTAGAGCCCCCTGGGACCCACTTAGGGCCATCTAGGGGTCTTCTAGGACCACGAGTAACCATCTAGAGACCCGTGGGATGACTTAAGGGCCTTCTAGGGGTCTTCTAGGGCCACGAGTAACCATCTAGAGACATGTGGGACCACTTAAGGGCCTTCTTGGACACTTCTTGGTCCACAAGAGACCCTCTAGAGCCCCCTGGGACCACTTAGAGCCTTCTAGGTCCATTCTATGAGCCCCAGGAAACACATAGAGCCCCCTGGGACCCCTTTAGGGCCTTCTAGGACCCTTCTAGGACCACCAGGAGCCCTCTAGAGCCCCCTAGGACCCACTTAGGGCCTTCTAGGACTCTTCTAGTACCCCCAGGGACCCTCTAGAGCCCCCTGGGACCCTTTTAGGGCCTTCTAGGACCCTCCTAGGACCCACGGGTACCCTCTAGAGCCCTCTGGGACCCTTCTAGGGCTTTCTTGGACCCTTTTAGAATCACCAGGAACCCTCCAGAGCCCCCTGGGACCCCCTTAGGGCATTCTAGGACCCTTCTAGGGCCCCCAGGGACCCTCTAGAGCCCCCTGGGACCCACTTAGGGCCTTCTAAGACCCTTCTAGGACCACCAGGAGCCCTCTATAGCCCTCTGGGACACCTTTTTGCACATTCTAGGACACTTCTAGTGCCCCCAGAGACCCTCTAGAGCTCCCTGGGAGTCTTTAGAGCCTTCTAGGACCCTTCTAGGACCACGAGGAACCCTCTAGAGCCCCCTGGGACCCACTTAGGGCATTCTAGGACCCTTCTAGGGCCCCCAGGGACCCTCTAGAGCCCCCTGGGACCCCCTTAGGGCTTTCTAAGACCCTTCTAGGACCACCAGGAGCCCTCTATAGCCCTCTGGGACCCTCTTTGCGCCTTCTAGCACCCTTCTAGTGCCCCCAGGGACACTCTAGAGCCCCCTGGGACTCCTTAGGGCCTACTAGGACCCTTCTAGGACCACGAGAAATCCTCTAGAGCCCCCTGGGACCTCCTTAGGTCCTTCTAGGACCGTTCTAGGGTCACCAGGAACCCTCTAGAGCCCTCTGGGACCCACTTAGGGCCTTCTAGGACCCTTCTAGGACCACGAGGAACTCTCTAGAGCCCCCTGGGACTTGCTTAAGGCCTTCTAGGACTCTTCTAGGACCACGAGAAACCATCTAGAGCCCCCTGGGACCCACTTAGGGCATTCTAGGTTCATTTTAAGACCCTGGGAAACCCTCTAGAGCCTCGTGGTACCACTTAGAGCCTTGTAGGACCCTTCTAGGACCAGAAGGAACCCTCTAGAGCCCCCTGGGACCCCCTTAGTGCCTTCTAGGACAATTCTAGCGCCCCCAGGGACCCTCTAGAGCCCCCTGGGACACACTTAGTGCCTTCTAGGACCCTTCTAGTACACAGGGAACCCTCAAGAGCCCCCTGGGACCCCCTTAGGGCTTTCTAGGGCCATGGTAAGACCCTGGGGAACCCTCCAGAGCACCCTGGGTCCTCTTTAGTGCCTTCTAGTACCCTTCTAGGGCCCCCAGGGACCTTCTAGAGCCCCCTGGTTACCCTTTGAGCCTTCTAGAACCCTTCTAGGAGCCCCAGGAACCCTCTAGAGCCCCCTGGGACCCCTTTAAGGCCTTCTAGGACAATTCTAGGGCCGCCAGGGTCCGTCTAGAGCCCCCTGGGACCCCTTTAGGGCCTTCTAGGACCCTTCTAGGACCACCAGGAGCCCTCTAGAGCCCCCTAGGACCCACTTAGGGCCTTCTAGGACTCTTCTAGTACCCCCAGGGACCCTCTAGATGCCGCTGGGACCCCCTTAGGGCCTTCTAGGACAATTCTAGGGCCGCCAGGGTCCGTCTAGAGCCCCCTGGGACCATTTTAGGGCCTTCTAGGACCCTTCTAGGACCACCAGGAGCCCTCTATAGCTCTCTGGGACCCCTTTAGGGCGTTCTAGGACTCTTCTAGGGTCCCCAGAGACCGTCTAGAGCCCCCTGGGATGCCTTAGAGCCTTCGAGGACCCTTCTAGGACCACGAGGAACCCTCTAGAGCCCCCTGGGACCCCCTTAGGGTATTCTAGGACCCTTCTAGGGCCCCCAGGGACCCTCTAGAGCCCCCTGGGACCCACTTAGGGCCTTCTAAGACCCTTCTAGGACCACCAGGAGCCCTCTATAGCCCTCTGGGACACCTTTTTGCACATTCTAGGACACTTCTAGTGCCCCCAGAGACCCTCTAGAGCTCCCTGGGAGTCTTTAGGGCCTACTAGGACCCTTCTACGATCACCAGGAACCCTCTAGAGCCCTCTGGGACCCACTTAGGGCCTTCTAGGACCCTTCTAGGACCACGAGGAACCCTCTAGAGCCCCCTGGGACTTGCTTAAGTCCTTCTAGAACCCTTCTAGGACCAGGAGAAACACTCTACAGCCCCCTGGGACTCCCTTAGGGCCTTCTAGGATCGTTATAAGACCCTGGGGAACCCTCAAGAGCCTCGTGGGACCCCTTAGAGCCTTCTTGGACCCTTCTAGGACCACGAGGATCCCTCTAGAGCCCCCTGGGACAACTTAGGGCCTTCTAGGGCTCTTCTAGCGCCCCCAGTGACCCTCTAGACCCCCCTGGAACTTGCTTAAGTCCTTCTAGAACCCTTCTAGGGCCACGAGGAACCCTCTAGAGCCCCCTGGGACCCCCTTAGGGCCTTCTAGGTCCATGGTAAAACCCCGGGGAACCCTCTAGACCACCCTGGGTCCTATTTAAGGCCTTCTAGTACACTTCTAGGGCCCCCAGGGACCTTCTAGAGCCCCCTGGGTCCACTTAGGGCCTTTTAGGACCATTCTAGGACCAGGAGGAACCATCTAGAGCCCTCTGAGAAACCCTTAGGGCCTTCTAGGGCCATTTTAAGTCTCCGGGGAACCATCTAGAGGCCCCTGAGACCCCTTAGAACATTCTAGGACCCTTCTATGACCACGAGGAACCTTCTAGAACCACCTGGGACCCCCTTAGGGCCGTCTAGGACCCTTCTCGGACCACCAGGAACCCTCTAGAGCCCCCTGGGACTTGCTTAAGGCCTTCTAGTACTCTTCTAGGACCACGAGGAAACCAGATAGAGCCCCCTGGGACCCACTTAGGGCCTTCTAGGACCATGGTAAGACCCCGGGGAACCCTCTAGAGCACCCTGCGTCCTCTTTAGGGCCTTCTAGTACACTTCTAGGGACCCAGGGACTTTCTAGAGCCCCCTGGTTCCCTTTAGAGCCTTCTAGAACCCTTCTAGGAGCCCCAGGAACCCTCTAGAGCCCTCTGGGATTCTCTTTGCGCCTTCTAGGACCCTTCTAGGACCACGAGGAACCCTCTAGAGCCCTCTGGGACCCCCTTAGGTCCTTCTAGGACCCTTCTAGACCCCCCAATAACCCTCTAGATCCCTCTGGGACCCCCTTAGGGCCTTCTAGCACCCTTCTAGGACCACAAGGATCTCTCTAGAGCCCACTAGAACCCCCTAAGAACTTCAAGGACCTTTCTAGGACCACAAGAAACCATCTAGAACCCCTTGGGACCCACATAGGGCCTTCTAGGATCATTGTAAGACCCTGGGGAACCATCTAGAGCGTCGTGGGACCACTTAGAGCCTTCTAGGACGATTCTAGTACCACAAGGAACCCTCTAGAGCCCCCTGGGACCCATTTAGGGCCTTCTAGGAACATTCTAGGACCACGAGGAACCCTCTAGAGCCCCCTGGGACCCCCTTAGGGCCTTCTAGGACAATTCTAGCGCCCCCAGGGACCCTCTAGAGCCCCCTGGGACACACTTAGTGCCTTCTAGGACCCTTCTAGGACACAGGGAACCCTCAAGAGCCCCCTGGGACCCCCTTAGGGCTTTCTAGGGCCATGGTAAGACCCTGGGGAACCCTCCAGAGCACCCTGGGTCCTCTTTAGTGCCTTCTAGTACCCTTCTAGGGCCCCCAGGGACCTTCTAGTGCCCCCTGGTTACACTTTGAGCCTTCTAGAACCCTTCTAGGAGCCCCAGGAACCCTCTAGAGCCCGCTGGGACCCCCTTAGGGCCTTCTAGGACCCTTCTAGGACCACAAGGAACCCTCTAGAGCCGCCTGGGACCCCTTTAGGGCCTTCTAGGACAATTCTAGGACCACCAGGAGCTCTCTAGAGCCCCCTAGGACTCACTTAGGGCCTTCTAGGACTCTTCTAGCGTCCCCAGAGACAGTCTAGAGCCCCCTGGGATGCCTTAGAGCCTTCGAGGACCCTTCTAGGACCATGAGGAACCCTCTAGAGCCCCCTGGGACCCCCTTAGGGCATTCTAGGACCCTTCTAGGGCCCCCACGGACCCTCTAGAGCCCCCTGGGACCCACTTAGGGCCTTCTAAGACCCTTCTAGGACCACCAGGAGCCCTCTAGAGCCCTCTGGGACACCTTTTTGCACATTCTAGGACACTTCTAGTGCCCCCAGAGACCCTCTAGAGCTCCCTGGGAGTCTTTAGGGCCTACTAGGACCCTTCTAGGATCACCAGGAACCCTCTAGAGCCCTCTGGGACCCACTTAGGGCCTTCTAGGACCACGAGGAACCCTCTAGAGCCCCCTGGGACTTGCTTAAGGCCTTCTAGAACCCTTCTAGGACCAGGAGAAACACTCTACAGCCCCCTGGGACTCCCTTAGGGCCTTCTAGGATCATTATAAGACCCTGGGGAACCCTCAAGAGCCTCGTGGGACCCCTTAGAGCCTTCTAGGACCCTTCTAGGACCACGAGGATCCCTCTAGAGCCCCCTGGGACACCTTAGGGCCTTCTAGGGCTCTTCTAGCGCCCCCAGTGACCCTCTAGACCCCCCTGGAACTTGCTTAAGTCCTTCTAGAACCCTTCTAGGGCCACGAGGAACCCTCTAGAGCCCCCTGGGACCCCCTTAGGGCCTTCTAGGTCCATGGTAAAACCCCGGGGAACCCTCTAGAGCACCCTGGGTCCTATTTAAGGCCTTCTAGTACACTTCTAGGGCCCCCAGGGACCTTCTAGAGCCCCCTGGGTCCACTTAGGGCCTTTTAGGACCATTCTAGGACCAGGAGGAACCATCTAGAGCCCTCTGAGAACCCCTTAGGGCCTTCTAAGACCATTTAAAGTCTCCGGGGAACCATCTAGAGGCCCCTGAGACCCCTTAGAACATTCTAGGACCCTTCTATGACCACGAGGAACCTTCTAGAACCACCTGGGACCCCCTTAGGGCCGTCTAGGACCCTTCTCGGACCACAAGGAACCCTCTAGAGCCCCCTGGGACTTGCTTAAGGCCTTCTAGTACTCTTCTAGGACCACGAGGAACCCAGATAGAGCCCCCTGGGACCAACTTAGGGCCCTCTAGGACCATGGAAAGACCCCGGGAAACCCTCTAGAGCACCCTGCGTCCTCTTTAGGGCCTTCTAGTACACTTCTAGGGACCAAGGGACTTTCTAGAGCCCCCTGGTTCCCTTTAGAGCCTTCTAGAACCCTTCTAGGAGCCCCAGGAACCGTCTAGAGCCATCTGGGACCCCCTTAGGGCCTTCTAGGACCCTTCTAGGACCACGAGGAACCCTCTAGAGCCCTCTGGGACCCCCTTAGGTCCTTCTAGGACCATTCTAGACCCCCCAATAACCCTCTAGACCCCTCTGGGACCCCCTTAGGGCCTTCTAGCACCCTTCTAGGACCACGAGGAACTCTCTAGAGCCCACTGGGTCCCCTTTAAGAACTTCAAGGACCCTTCTAGGACCACAAGAAACCATCTAGAACCCCTTGGGACTCACATAGGGCCTTCTAGGATCATTGTAAGACCCTGGGGAACCATCTAGAGCGTCGTGGGACCACTTAGAGCCTTCTAGGACGATTCTAGTACCACGAGGAACCCTCTAGAGCCCCCTGGGACCAATTTAGGGCCTTCTAGGACCCTTCTAGGACCACGAGGAACCCTCAAGAGCCCCCTGGGACACCCTTAGGGCTTTCTAGGGCCATGGTAAGACCCTGGGGAACCCTCCAGAGCACCCTGGGTCCTCTTTAGTTCCTTCTAGTACCCTTCTAGGGCCCCCAGGGACCTTCTAGAGGCCCCTGGTTACCCTTTGAGCCTTCTAGAACCCTTCTAGGAGCCCCAGGAATACTCTAGAGCCCGCTGGGACCCCCTTAGGGCCTTCTAGGACCCTTCTAGGACCACAAGGAACCCTCTAGAGCCCCCTGGGACCCCTTTAGGGCCTTCTAGGACAATTCTAGGGCCGCCAGGGTCCGTCTAGAGCCCCCGGGACCCCTTTAGGGCCTTCTAGGACCCTTCTAGGACCACCAGGAGCCCTCTAGAGCCCCCTAGGACTCACTTAGGGCCTTCTAGGACTCTTCTAGTACCCCCAGGGACCCTCTAGAGCCCCCTGGGACCCTTTTAGGGCCTTCTAGGACCCTCCTAGGACCCACGGGTACCCTCTAGAGCCCTCTGGGACCCTTCTAGGGCTTTCTTGGACCCTTTTAGAATCACCAGGAACCCTCCAGAGTCCCCTGGGACCCTTCTAGGGCTTTCTAGGACCCTTCTAGGACCACGAGGAACCCTCTAGAGCCCCCTGGACCAATTTAGGGCCTTCGAGGACCCTTCTAGGACCACGAGAAACCATCTATAGCTCTCTGGGACCCCTTTAGGGCGTTCTAGGACTCTTCTAGGGTCCCCAGAGACCGTCTAGAGCCCCCTGGGATGCCTTAGAGCCTTCGAGGACCCTTCTATGACCACTAGGAACCCTCTTGAGCCCCCTGGGACCCCCTTAGGGCATTCTAGGACCCTTCTAGGGCCCCCAGGGACCCTCTAGAGCCCCCTGGGACCCACTTAGGGCCTTCTAAGACCCTTCTAGGACCACCAGGAGCCCTCTAGAGCCCTCTGGGACACCTTTTTGCACATTCTAGGACACTTCTAGTGCCCCCAGAGACCCTCTAGAGCTCCCTGGGAGTCTTTAGGGCCTACTAGGACCCTTCTAGGATCACCAGGAACCCTCTAGAGCCCTCTGGGACCCACTTAGGGCCTTCTAGGACCCTTCTAGGACCACGAGGAACACTCTAGAGCCCCCTGGGACCCCCTTAGGGCATTCTAGGACCCTTCTAGGGCCCCAGGGACCCTCTAGAGCCCCCTGGGACCCCCTTAGGGCTTTCTAAGACCCTTCTAGGACCACCAGGAGCCCTCTATAGCCCTCTGGGACCCTCTTTGCGCCTTCTAGGACCCTTCTAGTGCCCCCAGGGACACTCTAGAGCCCCCTGGGACTCCTTAGGGCCTACTAGGACCCTTCTAGGACCACAAGAAATCCTCTAGAGCCCCCTGGGACCTCCTTAGGTCCTTCTAGGACCGTTCTAGGGTCACCAGGAACCCTCTAGAGCCCTCTGGGACCCACTTAGGGCCTTCTAAGACCCTTCTAGGACCACGAGGAACCCTCTAGAGCCCCCTGGGACCCTTTTAGGGCCTTCTAGGACCCTCCTAGGACCCACGGGTACCCTCTAGAGCCCTCTGGGACCCTTCTAGGGCTTTCTTGGACCCTTTTAGAATCACCAGGAACCCTCCAGGGTCCCCTGGGACCCTTCTAGGGCTTTCTAGGACCTTTCTAGGACCACGAGGAACCCTCTGTATCTCCCTGGGGTCCCCTTAGGGCCTTCTAGGACCCTTCTAGGACCACAAGGAACCCTCTAGAGCCCTCTGTGACACATTTTGTGCCTTCTAGGAGACTTTTAGTGCCCCCAGGGACCCTCTAGGCCCCCCTGTGACCCATTTGGGGCCTTCTAGGACAATTCTAGGGCCCCCAGGGACACTCTAGAGCCCCGTGGGACCCCTTAGAGCATTCTAGGACACTTCTAGGAGCCCCAGGGACCTTCTAGAACCCTCTGGGACCCACTTAGGCCCTTCTAGGACCCTTCTAGGACCACCAGGAACCTTCTAAAGCCCTCTGGGACCCCCTTAAAGCCTTCTAGGACCCTTCTAGTGCTCCCAGGAACCCTCTAGAGCCCCCTGGGACCCCTTTATGGCCTTCTAAGACCCTTCTAGGACCACAAGAAACGCTCTAGAGCCCCCAGGGACTCCCTTAGGGCCTTCTAGGACCCTTCTAGGATCACCAGGATCCCTTTAGAGCCTTCTGGGACCCACTTAGGTCCTTCTAGTACCGTTCTAGGACCACGAGAAACTCTCTACAGCCCCCTGGGACGCCCTTAGGGCCTTCTAGGACCCTTCTAGGACCACGAGAAACCATCTAGAGCTCCCTGGGAACCCCTTACGGCCTTCTAGGATCATTGTAAGACCCCGGGGAGCCCTCTAGAGCTCCCTGGGACCTCTTTAGGCCCTTCTAGGGCCCTTCTAGGACCACCAGGGACACTCTAGAGCCCTCTGGGACCCCCTTAGGGCCTTCTAGGACCATTCTAGTGCCCCCAGGGACCCTCTAGAGCCCCCTGGGACCCCTTTAGGTCCTTCTAGGACCCTTCTAGGGCCACCAGGGACACTCTAAAGCCCCCTGGGACCCCCTTAGGGCCTGCTAGGTGTCTTCTATGACCACGAGGAACCATCTAGAACCCCCTGAGACCACTTAGGACCTTCTAGGACAATTGTATGACCCCAGGGAACCCCCTAGAGTCGTCTGGGACCCCCTTAGGGCCTACTAGGACCATTGTAAGACCCCAGGGAACACTCTAGAGTCCCCTAGGACTCCTTAAGGCCTTCTAGGACCCTTCTAGGACCACGAGAAACCCTCTAGAGCCCCCAGGGACTCCCTTAGGGCCTTCTAGGACCCTTCTAGGATCACCAGGAACCCTCTAGAGCCATCTGGGACCCACTTAGGACCTTCTAGGACCCTTCTAGGACCACGAGAAACCATCCAGAGCCCCCTGGGACTCCTTAGAGCCTTCTAGGACCCTTATAGGAGTCCCTGAATCCCTCTAGAGCCCCATGGGACCCACTTAGGTCCTTCTAGGACACTTCAAACACCACCAGCATCCCTCTAGAGCTCACTGGGAAGCATTTAGGGCCTTCTAAGACCCTTCTAGGACCACGAGGAACCCTCTAGAGCCCCCTGGGACCATTTTAGGGCCTTCTAGGTCCCTTCTAGGACCACTAGGAACCATGTAGACCCCCTGGGACAATTTAGGACCTTCTAGGACCATTGTAAGACCATGGGGATCCCTGTAGAGCCCTCTGGGACCCCCTTAGGACCTTCTAGGACCCTTCTAGGACCACCAGGATCCCTCTAGAGCCCCCTGGAACCACCTTAGGGCCTTCTAAAACCCTTCTAGGACCTTGAGGAACCCTCTAGAGCTCTTTGGGACCCCTATAGAAGGGTCTGGAGGCCTTCAGAAGGGTCTGGATGGGCTCTAGAAAGGTCTGGGGGCCTTCAGAATGGCCCTGGGGGGATCTAGAAGGGTCTGGAGGCCTTCAGAAGGGTCCTGAGTGGCTCTAGAAGGGTCTGGGGGCCTTCAGAAGGGCTCTGGGGGGATCTAGAAGGGTCTGGAGGCCTTCAGAAGGGTCCTGAGCGGCTCTAGAATGGTCTGGGGGCATTCAGAAGGGTCTGGATGGGCTCTAGAAGGGTCTGGGGTCCTTCAGAATGGCCCTGGGGGGATCTAGAATGGTCTGGAAGCCATCAGAAGGGTCCTGAGTGGCTCTAGAACCATCTGGGGGCATTCAGAATGGCCCAGGGGAACTAGAAGGGTCTGGAGACCTTCAGAAGTGTCCTGGGCGGCTCTAGAAGGGTCTGGGGGCCGTCAGAAGGGCCGTGGGTGGGCTCTAGAAGGGTCTGGGGGCCTTCAGAAGGGCCCCGGGTGGGCTCTAGAAGGGTCTGGAGGCCTTCAGAAGGGTCCTGAGGGGCTCTAGAAGGGTCCAACTTGGATCTCAAACGGTCTAGGGCCTTCAGATTGGTCCTGGGGGGCTCTAGAAGGGTCTTGGAACCTTCATAAAGGTCCTGACTGGCTCTAGAAGGGTTCTGAGGGGCTCTAGAAGGGTCTGGGGGCATTCAGAAGGGTCCTGAGGGGCTCTAGAAGGGTCTGGGAGCCTTTAGAAGGGTCCTCGGGGGCTCTAGAAAGTCATAGAAGGGTCTTAGAAGGCCCTAACAGCGTCCCAGGGTGCTCCAGAGGGTTTGCAGAAGTCTTAGAAGAGTCCTACAAGGACCTAAGGAGGTGCCAGGGGGCTCCAGAGGCTTCCTGGTGACTCTAGAAGGGTCCTTGAAAGCCCTAAGTGGGTCCCAGGTGGATCTAGCGGGTACCTGTGGGTTCTAGAAGGTTCCTAGAAGGTCGTAAGGGGGTCCCAGGGGGCTCTAGAGGGTTCCTGGTGGTCCTAGAAGGTTCCTAGAAGGTCCTAAGGGGGTCCCAGAGCGCTCTAGAGGTATCCTCGTGGTCGTAGAAGGTTCCTATAAGGTTCTAAGGGGGTCTCAGGGGGCTCTAGATGGTTCCTCGTGGCCCTAGGAGGGTCCTAGAAAGCCCTAAGCGGGTCCCAGGAGGCTCTAGAGGGTTCCTGGTGACTCTAGAAGGGTCCCAGTAAGCCCTAGAAAGGTCCCAGGGGGCTCTAGAGGGTTCCTGGAGACCCTAGAAGAGTCCCAGAAAGCCCTAGAAGGGTCCCACGGGGCTCTAGAGGGTTCTCGTGGGTCCTAGAAGGGTTCTAGAAGGCCCTAAGGGTGCCCAGAGGACTCCAGAGGATTCTTCGTGGTCCTAGAAGAGCTCTAGAAGGCACTAAATAGGTCCAAGGTTGCTCTAGAGGGTTCCTCGTGGTCTTAGATGCGTCCGAGAAGGCCCTAAGGGGTCCCAGGGGGCTCTAGAGGGTCCTTGGGGCACTAGAAGGGTCCTAGAAGGCCTTAAGTGGGTCTCAGGTGGCTCTAGGAGTTTCCTCGTTGTCCTAGAAGGGTCCTAGGAGGCCCTAAGTGGGTCCCAGGGGGCTCTAGAGGGTTCCATGTGTTCCTAGAATAACCCAGAAGGCCCTAAGGAGGTCCCAGGTGGCTCTAGATGGTTTCTCGTGGTCCTAGAAGGGTCATAGAAAGCACTAAGGGGGTCCTAGGGAGCTCTAGAGGGTTGCTCGTGGTGCTAGAATGTACCTAGAAGGCTCTAAGGGGGTCCCAAAGAGATCTAGAGGGTACTTCGAGGTCTTAGAAGCATCTGAGAAGGCCCTAAGGGGGTTCCAGGGGGCTCTAGAAGGTCCCTGGGGGCCCTAGAAAGGTCCTAGAAGGCCCTAAGTGGGTCTCAGGGTGCTCTAGGGGGTTCCTCGTTGTCCTAGAAGTGTCCTAGGAGGCCCTAAGTGGGTCCCAGGGGGCTCTAGAGGGCTCCTGGTGACTCTAGAAGTCTCCTATAAAGCTCTAGAAGGGTCCCAGGGGGCTCTAGAAGGTACATGGTGACACTAGACAGGTCCTAGAAAGACCTAGAATGGTCCCAGAGGGCTCTAGAGGGTTCCCTTGGGTCCTAGAAGCGTCCTAGAAGGCCCTAAAGGGGTCCCAGGGGGCTCTAGATGGTTCCCCGTGGTCTTAAAAGGGTCTTAGAAGGCCCTAAATGGGTCCCAGGGGGCTCTAGAGGGTTCCTCGTGTTTCTAAAAGGGTCCTATAAGGCCCTAAGTGGGTCCCAGGGGTCTCTAGAGGGTTTCTCGTGGTCCTAGAATGGTCCTAGAAGACACTAAGGGGGTCCCAGGGGGTTCTACATGGTTTCTCGTGGTCCTAGAAGGGACCTAGAAGGGTCTAAGTGGGTCCCAGGGGGCTCTAGAGGGTTTCTCGTGGTCCTTGAAGGGTCCTAGACGGTCCTAAAGTGGTCCGAGGGAGTTCTAGAGGGTTCCTGGTTACTCTAGAAGTGTCCTAGAAAGCCCTAGAAGGGTCCAATGGGGCTCTAGAGGGTTCCCTGTGGTCCTTGAAGGGTCCTAGAAGGCCCTAAAATGGTCCCAGGGGGTTCTAGAGGGTTCCTGGTACTCCTAGAAGAGTCCTATAAGGATCCATGCGGTCCCAGGGGGCTCTAGAGGGTCCCTGGGGGCCCTAGAAGGGTCCTAGAAGGCCCTAAAGGGGACCCAGGGGGCTCTAGAGTGTTCGCCGGTGACTTACAATGGTCCTAGAAGGCCCTAAAGTGGTTCCAGGGGGCTTTAGAGTGTTCCCCGGGGTCTTACCATGGTCCTAGAAGGCCCTAAGTGGGTCCCAGGGGGCTCTAGAGGGTTTCTCATGGTCCTAGAAGGGTCCTAGAAGGCCCTAAACTGGTCCCAGGGGGCTGTAGATTGTTTCTCATGGTCCTAGAAGGGTCCTAGAAGTCCCTAAAGGGGTCCCAGGGGGCTCTAGAGGGTTCCTTGTGGCCCTAGAAGGGTCTTAGAAGGCCCTAAGTGTGCCCAGAGGACTCCAGAGGATTCTTCGTGGTCCTAGAAGAGCTCTAGAAGGCACTAAATGGGTCCAAGGTTGCTCTACAGGGTTCCTCGTGGTCTTAGAAGGGCCCTAGAAGGCTCTAAGGGGTCCCAGTGGGCTCTAGAGGGTCCCTGGGGGTCCTAGAAGGGTCCTAGAAGGCCCTAAGGAGGTCCCAGGGGTCTCTAGAGGGTTTCCCAGGGACTTACAATGATCCTAGAAGGCCCTACGGGGGTCCCAGGTGTCTCTAGAGGGTTTCTCGTGGTCCTAGAAGGGTCCTAGAAGGCCCTAAGGGGGTCCCAGGGGACTCTAGAGGGTTCCTGGTGCCTCTACAAGGGTCTTAGAAAATCCTAGAAATTTCCCAGGGGGTTCTAGATGGTTCCTTGTAGTTCTAGAAGTGTTCTAGAAGGCCTTTAATGGGTCCCATGGGGCTCTAGAGGGTTCCTCGTGGTCCTAGAATGGTCCTAGAATGCCCCAAGGGGTTCCCAGGGGGCTCTAGAGGGTTCCTGGGGCTCCTAGAAGGGTCCTAGAAGGCTCTAAGGGGGTCCCAGTGTGCTCTAGAAGGTCCCTGGGGGCACTAGAAGGGTCCTAGAAGGCACTAAATCGGTCCCAAGGGGCTCTAGAGGGTTCCCCGGCATCTTACAATGGTCCTACATGGCCCTAAGTTGTCCCAGGAGGCTCTAGAGGGTTCCATGTGTTCCTAGAATAACCCAGAAGGCCCTAAGGAGGTCCCAGGTGGCTCTAGATGGTTTCTCGTTGTCCTAGAAGGGTCATAGAAGGCTCTAAGGGGGTCCTAGGGAGCTCTAGAGGGTTCCTCGTGGTGCTAGAATGTACCTAGAAGGCTCTAAGGGGGTCCCAGGTGGCTCTAGAGGGTTCTTTGTGGTCTTAGAAGCGTCCGAGAAGGCCCTAAGTGGGTCCCAGAGGGCTCTAGAAGGTCCCTGGGGGCCCTAGAAATGTCCTAGAAGGCCCTAAGGAGGTCCCAGGTGCCTCTAGAGAGTTTCTCGTGGTCTTAGAAGGGTTCTAGAAGGCCCTATGAGGTCCCAGGGGGCTCTAGAGGGTCCCTGAGACACTAGAAGTGTCCTAGAAGGCCCTAAGTTGGTTTCAGGGTGCTCTAGGGGGTTCCTCATGTCCTAGAATTGTCCTAGGAGGCCCTAAGTGGGTCCCAGGGGGCTCTAGAGGGCTCCTGGTGACTCTAGAAGTCTCCTATAAAGCTCTAGAAGGGTCCCAGAAGGCTCTAGAGGGTTCCTGGTGACACTAGAAGGGTCCTAGAAAGACCTAGAATGGTCCCAGAGGGCTCTAGAGGGTTCCCGTGGGTCCTAGAAGGGTCCTAGAAGGCCCTAAAGGGGTCCCAAGGGGGTCTAGATGGTTCCTCGTGGTCCTAAAATGGTCTTAGAAGGCCCTAAATGGGTCCCAGGGGGCTCTAGAGGGTTCCTCGTGGTTCTAAAAGGGTCCTAGAAGGCCCTAAAGGGGACCCAGGGGGCTCTAGAGGGTCCTTCGTGGTCTTAGAAGCGTCCGAGAAGGCCCTAAGGGTGTCCCAGGGGGCTCTAGAAGGTCCCTGGGGGCCCTAGAATGGTCCTAGAAGGCCCTAAGGAGGTCCCAGGGGGCTCTAGAGGGTTCCTGGTGGTCCTAGAAGGATTCTAGAAGGCCCTAAGTGGTTCCCAGAGGGCTCTAGAGGGTTTCTCGTTGTCCTAGAAGGGTCCTAGGAGGCCCTAAATCGGGCCCAGGGAGCTCTAGACGGTTCCTCGTGGTCCTAGGAGGATCCTAGAAGGACCTAAGTGGTTCCCAGAGGGCTCTGGATGGTTTCTTGTGGTCTTAGAATGGACCTAGAAGGCCCTAAAGTGGTCCCAGTGAACTCTAGAGGGTTCCTGGGGTTCCTAGAAGGGCCCTAGAAAGGTCTAAGAGG